>NC_092086.1:9257748-9455248 GCF_045679555.1 Salvelinus alpinus | reverse complement strand
CTGGGTAATTTGATATGCATCGAAATCTTCATTTGTAGACATCGAATTGTGCGAATGATGCGCAGGTTCACTGAGTTACAAACCAAATGGACAGGTCTAGCTCATTGATTTGTAGATCTGACTCAGTTGCTACCTCAGATTATGAGCCTAGCAGGTGTTGTGAATGAGTTATGTAGTACCCACAGAAGGCCACAGGGTGGAGGAAGAGAGCTATAAACCCATACTGTTTTTACCTTAAAAACCCTAAACCAAACAATCAATCAAATGTATTTATAAAGCCCTTTTACATCAGCAGATGTCACAAAGTGCTATACAGAAACTCTAACCCTATAACCTATTTTAGCCTTAACACAGAAACTCTAACCCTACCTATTTTAGCCTCAACCCCTAACCCCGAACACTAAATACTAACTATTTTTACCCTTAACCCTAATTCCAGGGTAGGGTAGCGTAGAAGACTTCTAGAAACTATTTTAGTACTAAATAGCATTTTGATTATTTTGTTAATCAAAACCTGTCTAAGCATTTTGCTTTTATTGTTTTGTTATTTTATTATATTTGTTATTGCAGGGCAGAACACTTGATGAACAAGACATGTTTATCAAATGTGGTTTGAACTGTGTGACCTGGTAACATCTATATGAAAGTTCATCAATTGGCGTAGGATAGGTGGGCAGGTTTGAGATCTAAGGAATTAACAAGAAAAATACACTTTATTTTTCAGCTGCCTCACCAATGTCTGTACGTGAATTAATAACTTTTAATTGCTAAATATTTCCAATAGATGGCAGCATAAGACCATGAAGCATCAGTTATAGGCTACAAGCAGCAATATGATTGACATAAAATAGCATGAAACCACAGACTATATGTCCCATGATTTTCTAAAATGGTCACTCATTACTTTAGTTAGCTATATATCTTATATTAGAGCTGTGTTGCTTTTGGGAGAGCAAAAATATAGTGATTATAGCAGGTATTGAACCCTGGGTAAATAATCATTAGTCAGAACCTCAACTTTAGTATACATGCATAATAAAAAGTCATCTAATATCTACCTCTGTCTGGTTCTCCTCTCTTCACTAGATGGACGGTAACTTTAGTGTTTAACCCCTCTGTGTCCAAGGACCAATCTTTTGAATATTATTTTCAGGGCGCCTCAATAGCAGGTATTGAACACTTGGTGAATAATCACTAGTCAGAACCTCAACCTCAGTAAACATTCATTATAAAAAACATCTTAATATCTGATATTGCGAGTAAACAACCTCGGAATAGAAAAGACAAGAGTGCGTCTTCCAGCCCACCAATAAATTACATAATTCAACCCTCCCGGTTAGTAAATTTACCTCAACATGCCCTTCGTTTTCAGATAAAAACAGGTAATAATAAACATGAATCATCATTATATTACTTCACAGTAATCTGTTAAATGCTTTTTCAGTCCTCTTGCGTTAGCAGTGTGTAAAGGGACAGAAAGAAGCACACAAGAGTTTTCCTGTGAGGGAGTGGTGGTGTATCCAGGGAGAAAACTAAACTAATCCTCTGAAATGTCATTTATGGTCTTATGCTGCCATCTATTGGAATTATGTAGCAACTGCAGTAGTACTGAATAATGTGTAATTCCTTACTAAAGTAGTAATTACTCAGAGTTCTAAATATACAATCTTCTAGATAATTGTATCACTTACAACCATAAAATAACCACTTATAGCATAACAAACAATTAAACTGACATAAACCAAAAACACCATACATTTCGTTTATTTAGTTAATTACCAAATTGAGCCGATCGGTCACATTTTAGAGTGAGTCAGATATATAGCACTTTGCAAAAAAACATGATTGATGTCTCTTTGAAATGAAACCATCAAGTGATAGATTTTAAACAAATCCATGTCTGTGAGAGATGTAATGTTTGTCTCTGATGTGTTGAAGCCCAATCAAGCAGGAGAGACCAGCCTCCCCTGTTCCCAGCTGTGTGTCCATGAAGAGTGACTGGTCTATGGATCCTCCTAGAAACTTTAGAGAGGGAGACTTTTCTACTGAACAAAGGTAAGAAGAACTCATGGGTCATGGTCAGTGAGTTAAACAACACTGTCTCTAGTCATTTCTCCTGTCCCATTTTCCCATTTATTTTGTTGTTTTCATAATCAATAAGGTAATTATTTTGTCCATTTTCATAGTCCTAAAATAATATTAAACAAACACAACATTCCCTCCCTCCCTCCCTGTGTGTGTGTGTGTGTGTGTGTGTGTGTGTGTGTGTGTGTGTGTGTGTGTGTGTGTGTGTGTGTGTGTGTGTGTGTGTGTGTGTGTGTGTGTGTGTGTGTGTGTGTGTGTGTGTGTGTGTGTGTGTGTGTGTGTGTGTGTGTGTGGCTGTGTGTGTGTGTGTGTGTGTGCACTCCCTGGATGAGGAAATGTAATCTCTATCCTGATTGACTAATCACTTTTACCCCTACCTACATGTACATATTACCTCATTATTACCTCAACTACCTGGTACCCCTGCACATTGACTCAGTACTGGTACTCCTTATAGTCTCATTATTACCTCAACTACCTGGTACCCCTGCACATTGACTCAGTACTGGTACTCCTTATAGTCTCATTATTACCTCAACTACCTGGTACCCCTGCACATTGACTCAGTACTGGTACTCCTTATAGTCTCATTATTACCTCAACTACCTGGTAGACCTGCACATTGACTCAGTACTGGTACTCCTTATAGTCTCATTATTACCTCAACTACCTGGTACCCCTGCACATTGACTCAGTACTGGTACTCCTTATCGTCTCATTATTACCTCAACTACCTGGTACCCCTGCACATTGACTCAGTACTGGTACTCCTTATAGTCTCATTATTACCTCAACTACCTGGTACCCTGCACATTGACTCAGTACTGGTACTCCTTATAGTCTCATTATTACCTCAACTACCTGGTACCCTGCACATTGACTCAGTACTGGTACTCCTTATAGTCTCATTATTACCTCAACTACCTGGTACCCCTGCACATTGACTCAGTACTGGTACTCCTTATAGTCTCATTATTACCTCAACTACCTGGTACCCCTGCACATTGACTCAGTACTGGTACTCCTTATAGTCTCGTTATTACCTCAACTACCTGGTACCCTGCACATTGACTCAGTACTGGTACTCCTTATAGTCTCATTATTACCTCAACTACCTGGTACCCCTGCACATTGACTCAGTACTGGTACTCCTTATAGTCTCTTTATTAACTACCTGGTACCCCTGCACATTGACTCAGTACTGGTACTCCTTATAGTCTCATTATTACCTCAACTACCTGGTACCCCTGCACATTGACTCAGTACTGGTACTCCTTATAGTCTCATTATTACCTCAACTACCTGGTACCCCTGCACATTGACTCAGTACTGGTACTCCTTATAGTCTCATTATTACGGTCGGTCACATTTGAGAGTGAGGCAGATATATAGCATTTTGCGGGGAAAAAACATGATTATTTGTCTCTCTGAAATGAAAACATCAAGTGATTTTTAAACAAATACATGTCTGTCATTGAACAATCCCATGCCATGATTAGATCGTGGAAAAACACACCAATCTCTTTCAGAAATGCTTTAAACAATAAAAGCTCATTTACTAACATTTGCTAACCATCTGTATGTGACAAATAACATTTGGTTTGATTTATAGCGTTTTGGAATGAAACTCTTCTTCTGTTTCCCCATCTGAGCTCAGAGTAGATGAGAGATGTAATGTTTGTCTCTGTTGTGTTGAAGTCCAATCAAGCAGGAGAGACCAGCCTCCCCTGTTCCCAGCTGTGTGTCCATGAAGAGTGACTGGTCTATGGAACAACCTATAGAGTTTAGAGAGGGAGACTTTTCTACTGAACAAAGGTAAGAAGAACTCATGGGTCATGGTCAGTGAGTTAAACAACACTGTCTCTAGTCATTTCTCCTCTCCCATTTTCCCATTTCTTTTGTTGTTTTCATAATCCATAGGCTAATCCTTTTGTCCATTTTCATAGTCCTAAAACAATATTAAACAAACACAACATTCCCTCCCTGTGTGTGTGTGTGTGTGTGTGTGTGTGTGTGTGTGTGTGTGTGTGTGTGTGTGTGTGTGTGTGTGTGTGTGTGTGTGTGTGTGTGTGTGTGTGTGTGTGTGTGTGTGTGTGTGTGTGTGTGTGTGTGTGTGTGTGTGTGTGTACTCCCTGGATGAGGAGATGTAATCTCATGTTTTGTCCACAGAAACCAACAGGAGAGATCAGAGTCAGAGATTCTCAGTGGTCAGTCTTCCCAGAGTCATCAAACAGACCTGGCCTCCATATTCAGTGTATGTGGTCCTGTTATGTACATTTGTTTTTGTTTACCTCAAGTAAAGTTGATCTGTCAATCATTCATTAATGTGTTGATGAGAAAGCATTTTGTCTTTTGCTTAACTCATTTACTTGATTTATTTCAGTTGCTTGAAGAGAAAATTATGACATTTGTGAAGAACGAGCTGAAGATGTTCAAGAGGATTCTTAGTCCAGAACTCCCAGAAGGCATTGAGAGTCAGAAGCAGGATAAGGAAGTGGTGGATGCTGAAGATGAGAAGCAGGAGAGCAGTGCCAGAGAGGGGGCTCTGAAGATCACACTGCACGTCCTGAGGAAAATGAACCAGAAGGAGCTTGCTGACACACTGGAGAAATGTAAGATCTGTCTGCCTCACGTTGAATGCTGTTTTATAACATTTAAAAAGCTGTAGCTAAAATACAGCTAAAGTAGCTGTGTAACTAAATGATATTGTAGCAACACATACAGAGAGAATAATATAAAAAAATAAAAAATAATAATAATTTAGAGAGAGAGAGAGACAACATTAATAATACCATCAATAATACCAATAATAATATAATCAGTCACACCAGTCTGTAATGCATTATGAAAACATTTACACATTTATACAGTCAGTTAAGAGAATCAATGATTAAATGTTAAACTTTACAACAGTCCTACAATACTGTAGGCATTAAAACAGACGTAATATTAATATCCTCTGTGTTATTTCTTCATTCAGATGAGCTTGCTGTGATTTGCCAACGTGAACTCAAATCTAATCTAAAGAAGAAGTTTCAATGTGTATTTGAGGGGATCGCTAAACAAGGAAACCCAACACTTCTCAATAAGATCTACACAGAGCTCTACATCACAGAGGGTGGAACAGGAGAGGTCAATAATGAACATGAGCTGAGACAGATTGAGACAACAACCAGGAAACAAGCAAGACCAGAGACTGCAATCAAATGTAACGACATCTTCAAACCCTTAACTGGACAAGACAAACGTATCAGAACTGTGCTGACAAAGGGAGTCGCTGGCATTGGAAAAACAGTCTCTGTGCAGAAGTTCATTCTGGACTGGGCTGAAGGAAAAGCAAATCAGGATGTCCAATTTGTATTTTCATTCCCTTTCCGGGAGCTGAATTTGATGAAAGAGGACAAACACACTTTCATTGAACTCCTCAATCACTTCTCAATGGAAACCAAACAATCAAGAATCTCCAACTACGACAAGTACAAAGTTCTGTTCATCTTTGATGGTCTGGATGAGTGCCGACTGCCCCTAGACTTCCAGAAGAACAAGATCTGTTGGGACGTCACAGAGTCAACCTCAGTGGATGTTCTGCTGACAAATCTCATCAAGGGAAATCTGCTTCCCTCTGCTCTCCTCTGGATAACTACCCGACCTGCAGCAGCCAATAAGATCCCTTCAGGGTGTGTTGACCAGGTGACAGAGGTACGAGGGTTCAATGACCCACAGAAGGAGGAGTACTTCAGGAAGAGATTCAGTGATGAGGACCTGGCCAGCAGAATCATCTCACACATAAAGACATCAAGGAGCCTCCACATCATGTGCCACATTCCAGTCTTCTGTTGGATTTCTGCAACAGTCCTTGAACACATGTTGAAACATAAGAGAGAAGAGATGCCCAAGACTCTGACTGAGATGTACACACACCTTGTGGTGTTTCATACCAAACAGAAGAATGAAAAGTATCTTGGGAAAGAGCATTCTGTCACTGGGAAAACTGGCTTTTCAACAGCTTGTGAAGGGCAATCTTATTTTCTATGAAGAAGACCTGAAAGAGGCTGGCATTGATGTCAATGAAGCCTCAGTGTACTCAGGATTGTGCACACAGATCTTTAAAGAGGAATGTGTGCTGTACCAGGACAAGGTGTACTGCTTTGTTCATCTGAGCATTCAGGAGTTTCTGGCTGCTGTATATGTGTTCCTCTCATTCATCAACAACAATGAGAATCTAATGGCCGAACCGCAATCAACGTCCAGGAACCTTTCTGCGCTGTTCAGAGACAAGTCTAAAGTTACTGTCTACAAGAATGCTGTGGATAAAGCCTTACAAAGTGAGACGGGAAACCTGGACCTTTTCCTCCGCTTCCTTCTGGGCCTCTCACTGGAGTCCAATCAGAAGCACTTACGAGGTCTACTGACAAAGACAAGAAGCAGCTCAAAGACCCATGATAAAACAGTCAAGTACATCAAGGAGAAGATCAGGGAGAATCCCTCTCCAGAGAGGAGCATCAATCTGTTCCACTGTCTGAATGAACTGAATGACCAGTCTCTAGTGGAGGAGATCCAAAGCTACCTGAACTCAGGAAGTCTCTCAAAACCCAAACTGTCACCTGCACAGTGGTCAGCTCTGGTCTTTGTGTTGCTGACTTCAGAAAAGGAGCTGGATGTGTTTGACCTGAAGAAATACTCCAGATCAGAGGAAGGTCTTCTGAGGCTGCTGCCAGTGGTCAAAGCCTCCAGAGCTGCTCTGTGAGTAAATAAAATGACATATAAGAACTAATCATCAGGAAGAAATATTCAGTTTAGAGAGAAATATGCAGAATAATATGTGTATAATATTATATTGAATAACATACTGAATCAATGCATTGATGTTCACATTAGTATAACATTTTGAACATACAATTCTCGGAGATGGAAGATGAATCTATATGTTGTTTGAGAGAATAAACCAAATGCATCTGCCATTGTCCTTCTACACTACTGGTGTTAAATTAACAGTGTGTTTGAAGTGATGATGATCTCTTTGTCAGGCTGTCAGGCTGTGGAGTCACAGAGGAAGGCTGTACTTCTCTGGTCTCAGCTCTGGAGTCAAACCCCTCACACCTGAGAGAGCTGGACCTGAGTAACAATGACCTGAAGGATTCAGGAGTGAAGCTGCTCTCTGCTGGACTGGGGAATCCCCACTGTAAACTGGAGACTCTGAGGTCAGTATTCCTGTAGTTGGTCAACAAGTGATAACTGTTCACCAGATCCACATGTGTTTACCAGGCACACATAGTCCACACAATATGTGTTTTGAAAGTGAAGCTTACAGTTTTAAATTTGGTGCTATGCTCCAGCATTTTGGATTTGAGATATAGTGTTTCATATTAGGCGACCGTACAGAATGTTACCTTCTATTTGAGGGAATTCATACATACATTTTACCGTTTAGATATGAATAGTGAATAATGATGAATAACAAAGTTATAGAGGCACAAATATCAGTATAAATGCTAATTTCCCTTGGTATTGGTAATGGTGAGAGGTTAGCATGTTTTGTTGTAGCCTCTGTTATTGGTAATGGTGAGAGGTTAGCATGTTTTGTTGTAGCCTCTGTTATTGGTAATGGTGAGAGGTTAGCATGTTTTGTTGTAGGCTCTGTTATTGGAAATGGTGAGAGGTTAGCATGTTTTGTTGTAGCCTCTGTTATTGGTAATGTTGAGAGGTTAGCATGTTTTGTTGTAGCCTCTGTTATTGTAATGGTGAGAGGTTAGCATGTTTTGTTGTAGCCTCTGTTATTGGTAATGGTGAGAGGTTAGCATGTTTTGTTGTAGTCTCTGTTATTGGTAATGGTGAGAGGTTAGCATGTTTTGTTGTAGCCTCTGTTATTGGTAATGTTGAGAGGTTAGCATGTTTTGTTGTAGTCTCTGTTATTGGTAATGGTGAGAGGTTAGCATGTTTTGTTGTAGCCTCTGTTATTGGTAATGGTGAGAGGTTAGTATGTTTTGTTGTAGTCTCTGTTATTGGTAATGGTGAGAGGTTAGCATGTTTTGTTGTAGCCTCTGTTATTGGTAATGGTGAGAGGTTAGCATGTTTTGTTGTAGCCTCTGTTATTGGTAATGGTGAGAGTTTAGCATGTTTTGTTGAAGCCTCTGTTATTGGTAATGGTGAGAGGTTAGCATGTTTTGTTGTAGCCTCTGTTATTGGTAATGGTGAGAGGTTAGCATGTTTTGTTGTATCCTCTGTTATTGGTAATGGTGAGAGGTTAGCATGTTTTGTTGTAGTCTCTGTAACTTTCTCACTCATTATTATTCATGATTCATTCATGATTTGTATTAATCAAGGCATCAACAGGATTAATTTAGTAGTGTTTAGAAACATGGTATCTACTCACTTATAAAGAAAATTACTCCAGTCATCATCCACCATTGAGTTTCTATTGGGCAAAACACAACCCAAAACAAACTGCAAATGTGTCAATGTCACCTCATATAAAACATTTGATCTGAAATCCAAAATGTTGGAGTATAGAGCCACATTTAAAATGTTAGCTTCACTGTCAAAATAGATATGGTGTGGACTGTTTACTCAATACAATCTAAATCTGATACCTCACTGTCTGTCTTTTGACTGATACTGCTTTTTAAACTGGTCTGGTCAGTCTACTCAAATATTTGTACTATACATTTTTCTCTCTCCAAGCAACACTTTGATAATTTGTCATTTCAAATAATGAAACATCCATTTATGAGTAGATATGGCAGGTTTCAGGACGCTGATGTATCTGAAAATGTTAAAACGTTATACTGCCACTATTTTCACCACCAAAGAATAACAGTGTGATTTTAATATGATTTGACTCTTTGCAGGCTGTCAGGCTGTGGAGTCACAGAGGAAGGCTGTGCTTCTCTGGTCTCAGCTCTGAGGTCAAACCCCTCACACCTGAGAGAGATGGATCTGAGTAACAATGACCTGAAGGATTCAGGAGTGAAGCTGCTCTCTGCTGGACTGGGGAATCCCCACTGTAAACTGGAGACTCTGAGGTCAGTATTCCTGTAGTTGGTCAACAAGTGATAACTGTTCACCAGATCCACATGTGTTTACCAGACACACATAGTCCACAACATATGTGTTTGGACAGTGAAACTTATAGTGTTACATTTGGTGTTATGCTCCAGCATTTTGGATTTGAGATATAATGTTTCATATTAAGTGACAGTACAGAATGTCACCTTTTATTTGCGGGAATTCATACATATATATTACCTTTTAGATATGAATAGGGAATAATGATGAAGAACAAAGTTATAGAGGCACAAATATCAGTATAAATGCTAATCTCGCCTGTTATTGGTAATGGTGAGAGGTTAGCATGTTTGTTGTAGCCTCTGTTATTGGTAATGGTGAGAGGTTAGCATGTTTTGTTGTAGCCTCTGTTTTTTGTAATGGTGAGAGGTTAGCATGTTTTGTTAGCATGTTTTGTTGTAGCCTCTGTTATTGGTAATGGTGAGAGGTTAGCATGTTTTGTTGTAGCCTCTGTTTTTGGTAATGGTGAGAGGTTAGCATGTTTTGTTAGCATGTTTTGTTGTAGCCTCTGTTATTGGTAATGGTGAGAGGTTAGCATGTTTTGTTGTAGCCTCTGTTATTGGTAATGGTGAGAGGTTAGCATGTTTTGTTGTAGCCTCTGTTATTGGTAATGGTGAGAGGTTAGTATGTTTTGTTGTAGCCTCTGTTATTGGTAATGGTGAGAGGTTAGCATGTTTTGTTGTTGCCTCTGTTACTGGTAATGGTGACAGGTTAGCATGTTTTGTTGTAGTCTCTGTTATTGGTAATGGTGAGAGGTTAGCATGTTTTGTTGTAGCCTCTGTTATTGGTAATGGTGAGAGGTTAGCATGTTTTGTTGTAGTCTCTGTTATTGGTAATGGTGAGAGGTTAGCATGTTTTGTTGTAGCCTCTGTTATTGGTAATGGTGAGAGGTTAGTATGTTTTGTTGTAGCCTCTGTAACTCTCTCACTCATTATTATTAATGATTCATTCATGATCTTTCTCAATCATGGCAGTCACACTCTTGACGTAGTCATTGTGTTCAAAGAATATGGGAACAAATACTATACTTTTGACTACTTTAATACACTTTAAGTGAATTGGTCAGAAAACGTATTACTTCTTCAAATGGGGGGACTAGATACGTAAAGTGCTTTCATTTCTAAATGGAGAAACAGATATGTATTAAAATATACTCAAATAAAAGGTTACATTATATACTGTCATCTCATATGAAACATTTGATCTCAAATCCAAAATGTTGGAGTATAGAGCCACATTTAAAATGTTAGCTTCACTATCAAAATAGATATGGTGTGGACTGTATACTCAATACAATCTTAATCTGATACCTCACTGTCTGTCTTTTGACTGATACTGCTTTTTAAACTGGTCTGGTCAGTCTACTCAAATATTTGTACTATACATGTTTCTATCTGCAGGCAATACTTTGATAATTTATAATTTCTAAAAATGATACATTCATTAATTTATGAATAGATAAGGCAGGTTTCAGGACACTGATGTATCTGAATATGTTGAAAAAATATACTGCCACTATTTTCACCACCAAAGAATATCAGTGTGATTTTAATATGATTTGACTCTTTGCAGGCTGTCAGGCTGTGGAGTCACAGAGGAAGATTGTGCTTCTCTGGTCTCAGCTCTGAGGTCAAACCCCTCACACCTGAGAGAGCTGGATCTGAGTAACAATGACCTGAATGATTCAGGAGTGAAGCTGCTCTCTGCTGGACTGGGGAATCCCCACTGTAAACTGGAGACTCTGAGGTCAGTATTCCTGTAGTTGGTCAACAAGTGATAACTGTTCACCAGATCCACATGTGTTTACCAGACACACATAGTCCACACCATATGTGTTTGGACAGTGAAACTTACAGTTTTACATTTGGTGTTATGCTCCAGCATTTTGGATTTGAGATATAATGTTTCATATTAGGTGATAGTACAGAATGTCACCTTTTATTTGCGGGAATTCAGACATATATATTACCTTTTAGATATGAATAGGGAATAATGATGAAGAACAAAGTTCTGGAGGCACAAATATCAGTATAAATGCTAATCTCGCCTGTTATTGGTAATGGTGAGAGGTTAGCATGTTTGTTGTAGCCTCTGTTATTGGTAATGGTGAGAGGTTAGCATGTTTTGTTGTAGCCTCTGTTAATGGTAATGGTGAGCGGTTAGCATGTTTTGTTGTAGCCTCTGTTATTGGTAATGGTGAGAGGTTAGCATGTTTGTTGTAGCCTCTGTTATTGGTAATAGTGAGGGGTTAGCATGTTTTGTTGTTGCCTCTGTTATTGGTAATGGTGAGAGGTTAGCATGTTTTGTTGTAGCCTCTGTTATTGGTAATGGTGAGAGGTTAGCATGTTTGTTGTAGCCTCTGTTATTGGTAATAGTGAGAGGTTAGCATGTTTTGTTGTTGCCTCTGTTATTGGTAATGGTGAGAGGTTAGCATGTTTTGTTGTAGCCTCTGTTATTGGTAATGGTGAGAGGTTAGCATGTTTTGTTGTTGTCTCTGTTATTGGTAACGGTGAGAGGTTAGCATGTTTTGTTGTAGTCTCTGTTATTGGTAATGGTGAGAGGTTAGTATGTTTTGTTGTAGTCTCTGTTATTGGTAATGGTGAGAGGTTAGCATGTTTTGTTGTTGTCTCTGTTATTGGTAATGGTGAGAGGTTAGCATGTTTTGTTGTTGTCTCTGTTATTGGTAACGGTGAGAGGTTAGTATGTTTTGTTGTAGTCTCTGTTATTGGTAATTGTGAGAGGTTAGCATGTTTTGTTGTAGCTTCTGTATCTTTCTCACTCATTGTGATTCATGATTCATTCATGATTTTTCTTAATCAAGGCATCATCAGGGTTAATTTAGTAGTGTCTAGAAACATGTTATCTACTCACTTAGATGGAAAATGAATCCAGTCATCATCCACCATTTTATTATTCTGCAAAACACAACGAAAGTAAACTGCACATACAACCAATGAGTTTACGAACAAATACTAAACTTTTAACTACTTTAATACACTATGAGTAAATTGGTCATACTATTTATGACTTCTTCAAATAGAGGGACTAGATACATAAAGTGCTTTCATTTTTCTAAATGGTGAAACAGATATGTATTAAAATATCCTCAAATAAAAGGTGACATTATATACTGTCACCTCATATGAAACATTTGATCTCAAATCCAAAATGTTGGAGTATAGAGCCACATTTAAAATGTTAGCTTCACTGTCAAAATAGATATGGTGTGGACTGTTTACTCAATACAATCTAAATCTGATACCTGTCTGTCTGTCTTTTGACTGATACTGCTTTTTAAACTGGTCTGGTCAGTCTACTCAAATATTCGTACAATACATTTTTCTCTCTACAAGCAACACTTTGATAATTTGTCATTTCAAACAATGAAACATCCATTTATGAATAGATATGGCAGGTTTCAGGACGCTGATGTATCTGAAAATGTTAAAACGTTATACTGCCACCATTTTCACCACCAAAGAATATCAGTGTGATTTTAATATGATGTGACTCTTTGCAGGCTGTCAGGCTGTCTAGTCACAGAGGAAGGCTGTGCTTCTCTGGTCTCAGCTATGAAGTCAAACCCCTCACACCTGAGAGAGCTGGACCTGAGCTACAATGACCTGAAGGATTCAGGAGTGAAGCTGCTCTCTGCTGGACTGGAGAATCCCCACTGTAAACTGGAGACACTGAGGTCAGTATTCCTGTAGTTGGTCAACAAGTGATAACTGTTCACCAGATCCACATGTGTTTACCAGACACACATAGTCCACACCATATGTGTTTGGACAGTGAAGCTTACAGTTTTAAATTTGGTGCTCTGCTCCAGCATTTTGGATTTGAGATAGAATGTTTCATATTAGGTGACAGTACAGAATGTCACCTTTTATTTCAGGGAATTCAATCATATATTTTACTGTTTAGATATGAATAGTGAATAATGATGAATAACAAAGTTATAGAGGCACAAATATCAGTATAAATGCTAATCTCCCCTGTTATTGGTAATGGTGAGAGGTTAGCATGTTTTGTTGTAGTCTCTGTTATTGGTAATGGTGAGAGGTTAGCATGTTTTGTTGTAGCCTCTGTTATTGGTAATGGTGAGAGGTTAGTATGTTTTGTTGTAGCCTCTGTTATTGGTAATGGTGAGAGGTTAGCGTGTTTTGTTGTAGTCTCTGTTAATGGTAATGGTGAGAGGTTAGCATGTTTTGTTGTAGCCTCTGTTATTGGTAATGGTGAGAGGTTAGCATGTTTTGTTGTAGCCTCTGTTATTGGTAATGGTGAGAGGTTAGCGTGTTTTGTTGTAGTCTCTGTTATTGGTAATGGTGAGAGGTTAGCATGTTTTGTTGTAGCCCCTGTTATTGGTAATGGTGAGAGGTTAGTATGTTTTGTTGTAGCCCCTGTTATTGGTAATGGTGAGAGGTTAGCATGTTTTGTTGTAGCCTCTGTTATTGGTAATGGTGAGAGGTTAGCATGTTTTGTTGTAGCCTCTGTTATTGGTAATGGTGAGAGGTTAGTATGTTTTGTTGTAGTTTCTGTTATTGGTAATGGTGAGAGGTTAGTATGTTTTGTTGTAGCCTCTGTAACTTTCTCACTCATTATTATTCATGATCTTTCTCAATCATGGCAGTCACAAGATTATTGTAGTCATTGAGTTCAAAGAATATTGGACCAAATACCAAACTTTTTACTACTTTAATACACTATAAGTAAATTGGTCAGAATATTTATGACTTCTTCAAATGGGGGGACTAGATACATAAAGTGCTTTAATTTCTAAATGGTGAAACAGATATGTATTAAAATACCCTCAAATAAAAGGTGACATTATATACTGTCACCTCATATGAAACATTTGATCTCAAATCCAAAATGTTGGAGTTTAGAGACACATTTAAAATGTTAGCTTCACTGTCAAAATAGATATGGTGTGGACTGTATACTCAATACAATCTAAATCTGATACCTCACTGTCTGTGTTTTGACTGATACTGCTTTTTAAACTGGTCTGGTCAGTCTACTCAAATATTTGTCTTTTATAATTATGATTCATTAATTTATGAATAGATATGGCAGTTTTCAGGACACTGATATATCTGAGTATGTCTCAGTATGTTGACAAAAAATATACTGCCACTATTTTCACCACCAGAGAATATCAGTGTGATTTTAATATGATTTGACTCTTTTCAGACTGTCAGGCTGTCTAGTCACAGAGGAAGGCTGTGCTTCTCTGGTCTCAGCTCTGAGGTCAAACCCCTCACACCTGAGAGAGCTGGATCTGAGTAACAATGACCTGAAGGATTCAGGAGTGAAGCTGCTCTCTGCTGGACTGGGGAATCCCCACTGTAAACTGGAGACTCTGAGGTCAGTATTCCTGTAGTTGGGCAACAAGTGATAACTGTTCACCAGATCCACATGTGTTTACCAGACACACATAGTCCACACCATATGTGTTTGGACAGTGAAGCTTACAGTTTTACATTTGGTGCTATGCTCCAACATTTTGGATTTGAGGTAGAATGTTTCATATGAGGTGACAGTACAGAATGTCACCTTCTATTTGAGAGTATTTATACATATCGGTTTCACTGTTTCACAATGAATTGTGAATTGTGAATAATGATGAATGAAAAAGTCACAAAGGCATAAAGATCATACCCCCCAATTCTCCTGTTGCTCTGCTACCGTTTGGAAATGAAACCCCTTTATGTATCTAGTTCTCCCATTTGAAGAAGTCTTAATTATTTGGACAAATTAATTGTCATGAGTTTAGTATGTGGTCCCATATTCCATGCCTGCAGTGATTACATCAATCTTGTGATTCTACTAACTTGTTGAATTCATTTGCAGTTTGTCTTGGTTGTGTTTTGAATGTTTTTCCTAATAGAAACTGAATGGTGAATAATGTCCTGTCATTTTGGAGTCACTTCACTTGTATTGTCAGTAAGAATAGAAGATGTTTCTGAACACTTCTACATTCATGTGGATGCTACCATGATTATGAATAATCAGGAATGAATCGTGAATGATGATGAATGAGTAAGTTACAGAGGCACAAATATCATAGGTTAGCATGTTATGTTGTAGCCTCTGTAACTTTCTCACTCATTATGATTCATTCATGATTTTTATTAATCATGGCATCATCAGGATGGATTTATTGTTTAGAAACATGTTCTCTACTCCAGTCACCATTCCGTTACTGTTGGGCAAAACACAAACCAAAATACAACCAAATCAAGCTTGACGTAGTGGAATATGGGACCAAATATAATACTTTTCATGACTTTAATAGACTGTCAGTGAATTGGTCAGAATACTTATGACTTCTTCAAATAGGGGGACTAGATACATAAAGTGCTTTCAGTTCTAAATCGTGAAACAGATATTTATGAAAATATTCTCAAATAAAAGGTGACATTATATACTGTCACCTCATATGAAACATTTGATCTCAAATCCAAAAAGTTGGAGTATAGAGCCACATTTAAAATGTTAGATTCACTGTCAAAATAGATATGGTGTGGACTGTATACTCAATACAATCTAAATCTGATACCTCACTGTCATTATAGATATGGTGTGGACTGTTTACTCAATACAATCTAAATCTGATACCTCACTGTCTTTTGACTGATACTGCTTTTTAAACTGGTCTGGTCAGTCTACTCAAATATTTGTACTACACATTTTTCTCTCGACAAGCAACACTTTGATAATTTGTCTTTTCTAATAATGACACATTATTTTATGAATATATATGGCAGCTTTCAGGACACTGATGTATCTGAATATGTTGAATAAATATACTTTCACTATTTTCACCACCAAAGAATATCAGTGTGATTTTAATATGATTTGACTCTTTGCAGGCTGTCAGGCTGTCTAGTCACAGAGGAAGGCTGTGCTTCTCTGGTCTCAGCTCTGAGGTCAAACCCCTCACACCTGAGAGAGCTGGACCTGAGCTACAATCACCCAGGAGACTCAGGAGTCAGACTGCTCTCTGCTGGACTGGAGGATCCACACTGCAGACTGGAGAAACTCAAGTATGTAGAGGGTTTATGTCAATGTTCATATCAGACATGTTTGACTTATCAGGCTAGTTAAGACAAACATTCTGACCACCACTTGGACAAAGTTATATGCTGACTGTGTGTGTGTGTGTGTGGACGTGTTTAACTATTCTTGTGGGGACCAGAAGTCCCTACAAGAATAGTAAACAAAGTAAAAATTGCCCAACTGGGGACATTTTGTTAGTCCCCACAAGGTCAAATGCTATTTCTAGGGGGTTTAGGGTTAAGGTTAGAATTAGTGTTAGGGTTAGAATTAAGTTAAATATTAAGGTTAGGAGCTAGGGTTAGTTGTAGGGTTAGGAGCTAGGTTTAGGGTTAGGATAAAGTTTAGGTTTTTGGGTTAGGGTTAGGGTTAGGGTTAAGGTTAGGGTTAGGGTTAGGGTAAGAGTACGGGTTAGGATTAGGGTTAGGTTTAGGGTTAGGCGTTAGGGAAAATAGGATTTTGAATGGGACTGAATTGTATGTCCCCACAAGGTTAGCTGTACAAGACTGTGTGTGTGTGTGTGTGTGTGTGTGTGTGTGTGTGTGTGTGTGTGTGTGTGTGTGTGTGTGTGTGTGTGTGTGTGTGTGTGTGTGTGTGTGTGTGTGTGTGTGTGTGTGTGTGTGTGTGTGTGTGTGTGTGTGTGTGTGTGTGTGTGTGTGTGTGTGTGTGTGTGTGTGTGTGAGTTCAGGTGTATCCCTCAATGACTGTCTGTTCTTCTGCTTACCGTTACAGTGTGGAACATGGTGGAGAGAACACAATGAAACCTGGGATTAGAAAATGTGAGTGTTGACTGCTGTGAAGAATATGACTAAGAATAAGTCTTAATTCAAGTTAAGTCAAAGTCAAAGACCACCATCATTACTTACTTGGTCATATTAAATATCAGCTGTAGTTCTACAGAAGCAGAAATCAGGGACACCAAAGTTTACAAAGAGTTGCTTTGACAATGTGTGTGTGTGTGTGTGTGTGTGTGTGTGTGTGTGTGTGGCGCGTTCGTGTTACATAAGAAATGTGTGTTTGTGTTCATGATGCATACAGGTGTGTGTGTGTGTGTGTGTGTGTGTGTGTGTGTGTGTGTGTGTGTGTGTGTGTGTGTGTGTGTGTGTGTGTGTGTGTGTGTGGGTGTGTGTGTGTGTGTGTGTGTGTGTGTGTGTGTGTGTGTGTGTGTGTGTGTGTGTGTGTGTGTGTGTGTGTGTGTGTGTGTGTGTGTGTGTGTGTGTGTGTGTGTGTAATTAATGTGAATAAGTGTGTTTTATATTACCATACAGTATAACATATGATCATTCAACAAGTCTCAAGTTACCTTAACTTCTCCTTTTGATACCTAGAAACATCTACATTAAATGAATTAGTGAAAAGTGAGTTAACATTCTAATGTGAATGATGATGATTTCTAATATTGTGTCTGGTTTCATCCATCAGATGTCTGTGATCTCACACTGGACCTAAACACAGTAAACAGACTCCTCTCTCTGTCTGAGGAGAACAGAAAGGTGACATGGAGGAGAGAGAAGCAGCCGTATCCTGATCACACAGAGAGATTTGAGGACTGTAGACAGGTGCTGTGTAGAGAGGGTCTGACTGGGCGCTGTTACTGGGAGGTAGAGTGGAGTGGGAGATGGGCTATTATAGGAGTGACATATAAAGGAATCAGCAGGAGAGGATTGGGACTGAACTGTTGTCTTGGAAACAATGACAAGTCCTGGAGTCTGGACTGCTATGACAACAGTTACTCTGCCTGTCACAATAATATCTCCACTACCATAGACGTCCCCTCCTCCAGCTCCCACAGAGTAGGAGTGTATCTGGACTGGCCAGCCGGCACTCTGTCCTTCTATAGAGCCTCCTCTGACACACTGACCCACCTGATCACATTCACCTCCACATTCACTGAGCCCCTCTATCCAGGGTTTGGGGTTATGATGATGACTCCTCAGTGTCCCTGAAATAATAACCTGACACACACACACACACACACACACACACACACACACACACACACACACACACACACACACACACACACACACACACACACACACACACACACACACACACACACACACATACACACACACACACACACTGGACACACACACTGGACACACACACACTGGACACACACACACTGGACACACACACACACACACACACACACACACACACACACACACACACTGGACAGACACACACACACTGGACACACACACACACACACACACTGGACACACACACACACACTGGACACACACACACACACACTGGACACACACACACACACTGGACACACACACACACACACTGGACACACACACACACACACACACTGGACACACACACACACACACACACACACACACACACACACACTGGACACAAACACACACACACACACTGGACACACACACACACACTCACGCTGAACACACACACACACACACTCACGCTGGACACACACACACACTCACACTGGACGCACACACACACTCACACTGGACACACACACAGACACACTGGACACACACACACACACACTCAAACTGGACACACACACAGACACACTGGACACACACACACACACACTGGACACACACACACACTGGACACACACACAGACACACTGGACACACACACACACACTGGACACACTCACACACACACACACACACACACACTGGACACACACACAGACACACTGGACACACACACACACACACACACACTGGACACACACACACACACACTGGACACACACACACACACACACACACTGGACACACACACACACACACTGGACACACACACACACACACTGACACACACACACACACACACACACACACACACTCACACTGGACACACACACACACACACTGGACACACACACACACACACACTGGACACACACACACACACACACTGGACAGATACACACACACTGGACACACACACACACACACACTGGACAGATACACACACACTGGACACACACACACACACTGGACAGATACACACACACTGGACACACACACACACACACTGGACACACACTCACACTGGACACACACACACACACCCAGGACACACACACACACACACTGGACACACACACACACTCATACTGGACACACACACACACTCACACTGGACACACACACTCACACTGAACAGACACACTGGACACACACACACACTCACACTGGACACACACACACACACACACACTCACACTGGACACACACACTGGACACACACACACACACACTGGACACACACAATCACACTGAACAGACACACTGGACACACACACTGGACACACACACACACACTGGACACACACACACACTGGGCACACACACACACTGGAAACACACACACACACTGGACACACACACACACACACACACACACACACACACACTGGACACACACACACACACACACACTCACACTGGACACACACACACACACACACACACACACACACTGGACACACACACTGGACACACACACACACACTGGACACACACAATCACACTGAACAGACACACTGGACACACACACTGGACACACACACACACACTGGACACACAGACACACTGGGCACACACACACACTGGAAACACACACACACACTGGACACACACACACTGGACACACACTCACACTGGACACACACACACACACACACACACACACTGGACACACACACACACACTGGACACACACACACACACTGGACACACACACACTGGACACACACACACTGGACAGATACACACACACTGGACACACACACACACACACGTACACACACTGGACACACACTCACACTGGACACACACACACACACACTGGACACACACTCACACTGGACACACACACTGGACACACACCCAGGACACACACACTCATACTGGACACACACACACACACTCACACTGGACACACACACTCACACTGGACACACACACTCACACTGAACAGACACACTGGACACACACACACACACACACTGGACACACACACACACTGGACACACACACACACACACACACACACACACACACACTGGACACACACACACACACTGGAAACACACACACACACTGGACACACACACACACTGGAAACACACACACACACTGGACACACACACACACACACACTGGACACACACACACACACTGGACACACACACACACACACACACACACTGGACTGGACACACACACACACACTGGAAACACACACACACACACACTGGACACACACACACACACAGTGGACACACACAAACACTGGACACACACACACACTGGAAACACACACACACACTCACTGGACACACACACAGACACACTGGATACACACACACACACACTGGACAGACACACACACATGCGTGTCTTCCTATAATTGTGACAATAACACCGTTAAAATACCAATGTGATAATTTGTTGTCTTTTATGTTGAATAACAAATTGTATAATTATATATGGACATACGCTCCATAGTTGTACAAGTATACAAGGATATATTGTACTTTTCATAATAAAACATACTTGAAACAAGAAAAGCCTGTTAATTGTGAAAACAGTTTGGTTATTGATGTTACGTTTCCTCTGTCAGGTTGACGTTAACCTGCGACTGGTTGAAACATGAAACTAATATGAAATGAAATACAAACAATTAAATATGTGGAATTGAATTAAACAAATTGTACAACAGAGTGTTGTGATGCAGGGTTACTATAGCAACAGATTGTTGTAATGCAGGGTCACTATAGCAACAGAGTGTTGTGATGCAGGGTCACTATTACAACAGAGTGTTGTGATGCAGGGTCACTATAGCAACAGAGTGTTGTGATGCAGGGTCACTATAGCAACAGAGTGTTGTGATGCAGGGTCACTATAGCAACAGAGTGTTGTGATGCAGGGTCACTATAGCAACATAGTGTTGTGATGCAGGGTCACTATAGCAACAGAGTGTTGTGATGCAGGGTCACTATAGTAACAGAGTGTTGTGATGCAGGGTCACTATAGCAACAGAGTGTTGTGATGCAGGGCTACTATAGCAACAGTGTGTTGTGATGCAGGGTAACTATAGCAACAGAGTGTTGTGATGCAGGGTAACTATAGCAACAGAGTGTTGTGATGCAGGGTAACTATAGCAACAGAGTGTTGTGATGCAGGGTCACTATAGCAACAGAGTGTTGTGATGCAGGGTCACTATAGCAACAGAGTGTTGTGATTTAGGGTCACTATAGCAACAGAGTGTTGTGATGCAGGGTAACTATAGCAACAGTGTGTTGTGATGCAGGGTAACTATAGCAACAGAGTGTTGTGATGCAGGGTCACTATAGCAACAGAGTGTTGTGATGCAGGGTAACTATAGCAACAGAGTGTTGTGGTAAGTCGCTCTGGATAAGAGCGTCTGCTAAATGACTTAAATGTAAATGTAAATGTAAATTTAGGGTCACTATAGCAACAGAGTGTTGTGATGCAGGGTCACTATAGCAACAGAGTGTTGTGATGCAGGGTAACTATAGCAACAGAGTGTTGTGATGCAGGGTAACTATAGCAACAGAGTGTTGTGATGCAGGGTCACTATAGCAACAGAGTTCACTCGCTCTCTGCTCTCTTTTCTCTGCTCTCTGCTCTCTCTGCTCTCTCTCTTTGCTTTCTCAGCCTGCTCTCTGCTCTCTCTGCTCTCTCTCTGCTCTCTTCTCTTTTCTCTGCTCTCTCTCTCCCTCTGCTCTCTCTGTTCTCTGCTCTCTCTCCCTCTGCTCTCTGCTCTGTCTGTTCTTTCCTCTCTCTGCTCTGCTCTCTCTTTTCTCTGCTCTCTCCGCCCTCTCTCCTCACTCTCTGCTCTCTCTCTCTGCTCTCTCAGCCTGCTCTCTAGTCTCTCACTCTCTGCTCTCTCTCTCTGCACTCTCTTCTCTCTCTCTCTGCTCTCTTTTCTCTCTCTGCTCGCTCTCTGCTCTCTCTGCCCTCTCTCTTCTCTCTCTCTCTGCTCTCTCTTCTCTGCTCTCTCTCCCTCTGGTATTTGCTCTCTCTGTTCTCTCTGCTCTGCTCTCTCTCTTCTCTGCTCTCTCTGCCCTCTCTTCTCTCTGCTCTATCTCTCACTCTCTGCTCTCTCTCTCTGCTCTCTCTCTGCTCTGCTGTTCTCTCTTTTCTCTGCTCTCTCTCTGCTCTCCCTCTCTACCCTCTCTCTTCTCTCTCTCTCTGCTCTCTCTTCTCTGCTCTCTCTCCCTCTGGTATTTGCTCTCTCTGTTCTCTCTGCTCTGCTCTCTCTCTTCTCTGCTCTCTCTGCCCTCTCTTCTCTCTGCTCTATCTCTCACTCTCTGCTCTCTCTCTCTGCTCTCTCTGCTCTGCTGTTCTCTATTTTCTCTGCTCTCTCTCTGCTCTCTCTCTCTGCTCTCTCTGTTCTGCTGTTCTCTCTTTTCTCTGCTCTCTCTCTGCTCTCTCTGGCTCTCTCTTCTCTCTCTACCCTCTCTCTGCTCTCTCTTCTCTCTCAGCCTGCGCTCTCTCTGCTCTGCTGTTCTCTCTTTTCTCTGCTGTCTCCCTCTGCTCTCTCTCTCCCTCTGCTCTCTCTGTTGTCTATCTCTGCTCTCTCTGCCCTCTCTTTTCTCTCTCTCTCTGCCCTCTCTCTGCTCTCTCACTCTCTCTTATCTCTGTTATCTGCTCTCTCTCTCTCTGTTCTCTGCTCTCTCTGCCCTCTCTCTGCTCTCCCTCCCTCTGCTCTCTCTCCCTCTGCTCTCTCCCTCTCTCTGCTCTTCTGCTCTCTCTTTTCTCTGCTCTCTCACTCTCTCTTTGCTTTCTCAGCCTGCTCTCTCTGCTCTCCCCTCTCTCTGCTCTCTCAGCCTGCTCTCTGCTCTCTCTCTCTCTGTTCTCTGCTCTCTCTCTCCCTCTTCTCTCTCTGCCCTCTGCTCGCTCTGCACTCTCTCTGCCTTCTCTGCTCTCTCTCTGCTCTCGCACTATATGCTCTCTCACTCTCTCTTTGCTTTCTCAGCCTACTCTCTGCTCTCTCTCTGCCCTTTCTCCTCTCTCTATGCTCTCTCTCTATGCACTCTCAGTGCTCTGCTCTCAGCTCTCTCTGCTCTCTGCTCTCTCTGCTCTCTCTCTCTGCCCTCGCTGTTCTCTCTCTCTCTCTGAGCTCTCTGTCTCTCCCTCTGCTCTCTCTGCTGTCTCTCTCTGCTCTCTCTGCCCTCTGCTCTCTCTCTCGCTCTCTCCCTGCTCTCTCTCCCTCTCTTCTCTCTCACTCTGCTCTCTCTGCTCTCCCTCTGCTCTCTTTGCTCTCTCTAAATGTTCTCTGCTCTCTCTCTCTTTTCTCTAATCTTCCTGCTCTCTCTCTGCTCGCTCTCTCTGCCCTCTCTCTGCTCTCTCAGCCTGCTCTCTCTCCCTCTGCTCTCTCCCTCTGCTCTCTCTGCTCTTCTGCTCTCACTCTATGCTCTCTCACTCTCTCTTTGCTTTCTCAGCCTGCTCTCTCTGCTCTCTCAGCCTGCCCTCTCCCTCTGCTCTCTCTGCCGTCTCTGCTCTCTCATTTTCTCTTTGCTTTCTCAGCCTGCTCTCTGCTCTCTCTCTGTTCTATGTTCTCTCTCTCCCTCTGCTCTCTCTCTCTCACTCTGCCCTCTCTCATCTCTCTCTCACTCTGCTCTCTCTGCTCTATCTCTTTGCTCTCTCAGCCTACTATCTGCTCTCTCTCTCTCTCTCTCTCTCTCTCTGATCTCTCTCTATGCTCTCTCTATCTGCTCTCTCTCTCTGCCCTCACTGTTCTCTCTCTCACTCTGCTCTCTCTCACTCTGCTCTCTCTGCCCTGTGCTCTCTCTCTCTCTGCTCTCTCTCCTCCTGCTCTCTCTCCCTCTCTTCTCTCCCCCTCCCTCTATCTGCTCTCTCTGTTCTCTGCTCGCTCTCTCTGCTCTCGCTCTTCTCTCTGCTATCTCACTCTCTGCTCTCTCCCTCTCTCGCTCTGCTCTCTCTCTGTTCTCTGTTCTCTCTTTTCTCTGCTCTCTCTCTGCCCTCTCTGCTCTCTCTCTCTCTGCCCTCTATGTTCTCCCTCTGCTCTCTGCTCTCTCTCTCTCCCTCTGCTCTCTCTGCTGTCTGTCTCTGCTCTCTCTCTCTGCTCTCTCGGCTCTGTCTGCCCTCTGCTCTCTCTCACTCTGCTCTCTCTCCCTCTGCTCTCTCTGTTCTCTGCTCTCTCTGCTCTGCCCTCTCTTTTCTCTGCTCTCTCTGCCCTCTCTCTCACTCTCTGCTCTCTCTCTCTGCTCTCTCCCTCTCTGCTCTCTCCCTCTGCTCTCTCTTCTCTCTCAGCCTGCTCTCTAGTCTCTCTCTCTTTTCTCTGCTCTCTCTGCCCTCTCTCTTCTCTCTGCTCTATCTCTCACTCTCTGCTCTCTCTCTGCTCTCTCTTCTCTTTCAGCCTGCTCTCTCTCTGTTCTCTGCTCTCTCTCTACCTCTGCTCTCTCTCTGCTCTCAGCACTCTCTGCTCTCTGCTCGCTCTCTGCTCTCCCTCTCTGCCCTCTCTCTTCTCTCTCTCTCTGCTCTCTCTTCTCTCTGGTCTCTGCTCTCTCTGTTCTCTCTCCCTCTGCTCTCTCTGCTCTTCTGCTCTCTCTCTGCTCTCACTCTATGCTCTCTCACTCTCTCTTTGCTTTCGCAGCCTGCTCTCTCTGCTCTCTGCTCTCTCAGCCTGCTCTCTGCTCTCTCTCTGTTCTATGTTCTCTCTCTCCCTCTGCTCTCTCTCTCTCACTCTGCCCTCTCTCCTCTCTCTCTGACTCTGCTCTCTCTCTCTTTGCTCTCTCAGCCTACTCTCTGCTCTCTCTCTGCCCTCTCTGCTCTCTCTCTGATCTCTCTCTATGCTCTCTCTCTATGCTCTCTCAGTGCTCTGCCCTCTCTCCTCTCTCTCTCACTCTGCTCTCTCTCTCTTTGCTCTCTCAGCCTACTCTCTGCTCTCTCTCTGCCCTCTCTGCTCTCTCTCTGCTCTCTCTCTCTGCCCTCTCTGTTCTCCCTCTGCTCTGTCTGCTCTCTCTCTCTGCTCTCTCTCTGCTCTCCCTCTCTGCTCTCTCAGCTCTGTCTGCTCTCTGCCCTCTCCCTCTGCTCTCTCTGCTCTCTCTGCTCTCTCTGCTCTGCCCTCTCTTTTCTCTGCTCTCTCTGCCCTCTCTCTCACTCTCTGCTCTCTCTCTCTGCTCTCTCCCTCTGCTCTCTCCCTCTGCTCTCTCTTCTCTCTCAGCCTGCTCTCTAGTCTCTCTCTCTTTTCTCTGCTCTCTCTGCCCTCTCTCTTCTCTCTGCTCTATCTCTCACTCTCTGCTCTCTCTCTGCTCTCTCTTCTCTTTCAGCCTGCTCTCTCTCTGTTCTCTGCTCTCTCTCTACCTCTGCTCTCTCTCTGCTCTCAGCACTCTCTGCTCTCTGCTCGCTCTCTTCTCTCTCTCTCTGCTCTCTCTTCTCTCTGGTCTCTGCTCTCTCTGTTCTCTCTCCCTCTGCTCTCTCTGCTCTTCTGCTCTCTCTCTGCTCTCACTCTATGCTCTCTCACTCTCTCTTTGCTTTCTCAGCCTGCTCTCTCTGCTCTCTGCTCTCTCAGCCTGCTCTCTGCTCTCTCTCTGTTCTATGTTCGCTCTCTCCCTCTGCTCTCTCTCTCTCACTCTGCCCTCTCTCCTCTCTCTCTCACTCTGCTCTCTCTCTGCCCTCTCTGCTCT
Source organism: Salvelinus alpinus (assembly GCF_045679555.1). Lineage (NCBI taxonomy): Eukaryota > Metazoa > Chordata > Actinopteri > Salmoniformes > Salmonidae > Salvelinus > Salvelinus alpinus. Next base: position 9,429,351 of record NC_092086.1, on the reverse strand, counting down.
CTCTCTGATCTCTCTCTATGCTCTCTCTCTATGCTCTCTCAGTGCTCTGCCCTCTCTCCTCTCTCTCTCACTCTGCTCTCTCTCTCTTTGCTCTCTCAGCCTACTCTCTGCCCTCTCTGCTCTCTCTCTGCTCTCTCTCTCTGCCCTCTCTGTTCTCCCTCTGCTCTCTCTGCTCTCTCTCTCTGCTCTCTCTCTGCTCTCCCTCTCTGCTCTCTCAGCTCTGTCTGCTCTCTGCCCTCTCCCTCTGCTCTCTCTGCTCTGCCCTCTCTTTTCTCTGCTCTCTCTGCCCTCTCTCTCACTCTCTGCTCTCTCTCTCTGCTCTCTCCCTCTCTGCTCTCTCCCTCTGCTCTCTCTTCTCTCTCAGCCTGCTCTCTAGTCTCTCTCTCTTTTCTCTGCTCTCTCTGCCCTCTCTCTTCTCTCTGCTCTATCTCTCACTCTCTGCTCTCTCTCTGCTCTCTCTTCTCTTTCAGCCTGCTCTCTCTCTGTTCTCTGCTCTCTCTCTACCTCTGCTCTCTCTCTGCTCTCAGCACTCTCTGCTCTCTGCTCGCTCTCTTCTCTCTCTCTCTGCTCTCTCTTCTCTCTGGTCTCTGCTCTCTCTGTTCTCTCTCCCTCTGCTCTCTCTGCTCTTCTTCTCTCTCTCTGCTCTCACTCTATGCTCTCTCACTCTCTCTTTGCTTTCTCAGCCTGCTCTCTCTGCTCTCTGCTCTCTCAGCCTGCTCTCTGCTCTCTCTCTGTTCTATGTTCGCTCTCTCCCTCTGCTCTCTCTCTCTCACTCTGCCCTCTCTCCTCTCTCTCTCACTCTGCTCTCTCTCTGCCCTCTCTGCTCTCTCTCTGATCTCTCTCTATGCTCTCTCTCTATGCTCTCTCAGTGCTCTGCCCTCTCTCCTCTCTCTCTCACTCTGCTCTCTCTCTCTTTGCTCTCTCAGCCTACTCTCTGCCCTCTCTGCTCTCTCTCTGCTCTCTCTCTCTGCCCTCTCTGTTCTCCCTCTGCTCTCTCTGCTCTCTCTCTCTGCTCTCTCTCTGCTCTCCCTCTCTGCTCTCTCAGCTCTGTCTGCTCTCTGCCCTCTCCCTCTGCTTTCTCTGCTCTCTCTGCTCTGCCCTCTCTTTTCTCTGCTCTCTCTGCCCTCTCTCTCACTCTCTGCTCTCTCTCTCTGCTCTCTCCCTCTCTGCTCTCTCCCTCTGCTCTCTCTTCTCTCTCAGCCTGCTCTCTAGTCTCTCTCTCTTTTCTCTGCTCTCTCTGCCCTCTCTCTTCTCTCTGCTCTATCTCTCACTCTCTGCTCTCTCTCTGCTCTCTCTTCTCTTTCAGCCTGCTCTCTCTCTGTTCTCTGCTCTCTCTCTACCTCTGCTCTCTCTCTGCTCTCAGCACTCTCTGCTCTCTGCTCGCTCTCTGCTCTCCCTCTCTGCCCTCTCTCTTCTCTCTCTCTCTGCTCTCTCTCTCTCTCTGGTCTCTGCTCTCTCTGTTCTCTCTCCCTCTGCTCTCTCTGCTCTTCTGCTCTCTCTCTGCTCTCACTCTATGCTCTCTCACTCTCTCTTTGCTTTCGCAGCCTGCTCTCTCTGCTCTCTGCTCTCTCAGCCTGCTCTCTGCTCTCTCTCTGTTCTATGTTCTCTCTCTCCCTCTGCTCTCTCTCTCTCACTCTGCCCTCTCTCCTCTCTCTCTCACTCTGCTCTCTCTCTCTTTGCTCTCTCAGCCTACTCTCTGCTCTCTCTCTGCCCTCTCTGCTCTCTCTCTGATCTCTCTCTATGCTCTCTCTCTATGCTCTCTCAGTGCTCTGCCCTCTCTCCTCTCTCTCTCACTCTGCTCTCTCTCTCTTTGCTCTCTCAGCCTACTCTCTGCTCTCTCTCTGCCCTCTCTGCTCTCTCTCTCTGCCCTCTCTGTTCTCCCTCTGCTCTCTCTGCTCTCTCTCTCTGCTCTCCCTCTCTGCTCTCTCAGCTCTGTCTGCTCTCTGCCCTCTCCCTCTGCTCTCTCTGTTCTCTGCTCTCTCTGCTCTGCTCTCTCGTTTCTCTGCTCTCTCTTCTCTCTCTGCCCTCTCTCTCACTCTCTGCTCTCTCTTCTCTTTCAACCTGCTCTCTCTCTGTTCTCTGCTCTCACTCTACCTCTGCTCTCTGCTCTCCCTCTCTGCCCTCTCTCTTCTCTCTCTCTCTGCTCTCTCTTCTCTCTGGTCTCTGCTCTCTCTGTTCTCTCTGTTCTGCTCTCTCTCTTTTCTCTGCTCTCTCTGCCCTCTTCTCTCTGCTCTGCTCTATCTCTCACTCTCTGCTCTCTCTCTCTGCTCTCTCCCTCCCTGCTCTCTCTTGCTCTCTGCTCTCTCTGCTCTGTTGTTCTCTCTTTTCTCTGCTCTCTCTCTGCTCTCTCTCGCTCTCTATTGCTCTCTCTGCTCTCTTCCCTCTCTGCCCTCTCTCTGCTCTCTCTGCTCTGCTGTTCTCTCTTTTCTCTGCTCTCTCTCTGCTCTCACCCTCTCTCTCTGCTGCTCTCTCCCTTCTCTCTTTATATCTTAACAGGGGTGCAGTTTGGACAATCACCACTTGATGTCAGTGGTAAACCAGAAGTGATGAAAACAACATCACTGCAGAGAGAGAGAGTGTCTAATATACTGATATACAGTTCATTCAGAAAGTATTCAGACCCCTTGACTTTTTACACATTTTGTCACGTTACAGCCTTATTCTAAAATGGCAGGGAATTTCTCTCTTCATATGTTTCTTTGAAATGTCTCGTTTAGGCTCCTGTAATGCCATGCCATGTCATGCAATGTAACGAAGGTTGTGAAGCACTAGCATCAGCTCCTCAGACCATTCTGAGTAACAATGACCTGAAGGATTCAGGAGTGAAGCTGCTCTCTGCTGGACTGGGGAATCCCCACTGTAAACTGGAGACTCAGGTTGGTAGTGTACTCTCACTCTCTCAGCCTGTGGTGGATCAAGTGGAGGATTTATGCACCTGACACGAAGGCAAAACTATACAACTTTCAATCCAAACTATTATTATTATTATAAAGAAGCAACACAGGCGAGTTTGTAAAATGACTACATTCATGTACATTCCATTTTGTTTGTAACAACGGTAGTCAAAATGTAAGATGGAGTAAGATGGATGTTTGTGGGAAAAAATCTTTCACGCTACAGTCCAAGTTATGTCTTCCAATGGTACAGTCCAAGTTATGTCTTCCAATGGTACAGTCCAAGCTATGTCTTCCAATGGTACAGTCCAAGTTATGTCTTCCAATGGTACAGTCCAAGCTATGTCTTCCAATGGTACAGTCCAAGCTATGTCTTCCAATGGTACAGTCCAAGTTATGTCTTCCAATGGTACAGTCCAAGCTATGTCTTCCAATGGTACAGTCCAAGTTATGTCTTCCAATGGTACAGTCCAAGTTATGTCTTCCAATGGTACAGTCCAAGCTATGTCTTCCAATGGTACAGTCCAAGTTATGTCTTCCAATGGTGCAGTCCAAGCTATGTCTTCCAATGGTACAGTCCAAGTTATGTCTTCCAATGGTACAGTCCAAGTTATGTCTTCCAATGGTACAGTCCAAGCTATGTCTTCCAATGGTACAGTCCAAGTTATGTCTTCCAATGGTGCAGTCCAAGCTATGTCTTCCAATGGTACAGTCCAAGTTATGTCTTCCAATGGTGCAGTCCAAGCTATGTCTTCCAATGGTACAGTCCAAGTTATGTCTTCCAATGGTACAGTCCAAGCTATGTCTTCCAATGGTACAGTCCAAGCTATGTCTTCCAATGGTACAGTCCATGCTATGTCTTCCAATGGTACAGTCCAAGTTATGTCTTCCAATGGTGCAGTCCAAGTTATGTCTTCCAATGGTACAGTCCAAGTTATGTCTTCCAATGGTACAGTCCAAGCTATGTCTTCCAATGGTACAGTCCAAGCTATGTCTTCCAATGGTACAGTCCAAGTTATGTCTTCCAATGGTACAGTCCAAGTTATGTCTTCCAATGTTGCAGTCCAAGCTATGTCTTCCAATGGTACAGTCCAAGTTATGTCTTCCAATGGTACAGTCCAAGCTATGTCTTCCAATGGTACAGTCCAAGTTATGTCTTCCAATGGTGCAGTCCAAGCTATGTCTTCCAATGGTACAGTCCAAGTTATGTCTTCCAATGGTGCAGTCCAAGTTATGTCTTCCAATGGTACAGTCCAAGTTATGTCTTCCAATGGTACAGTCCAAGCTATGTCTTCCAATGGTACAGTCCAAGCTATGTCTTCCAATGGTACAGTCCAAGTTATGTCTTCCAATGGTACAGTCCAAGTTATGTCTTCCAATGTTGCAGTCCAAGCTATGTCTTCCAATGGTACAGTCCAAGTTATGTCTTCCAATGGTACAGTCCAAGTTATGTCTTCCAATGGTACAGTCCAAGCTATGTCTTCCAATGTTGCAGTCCAAGCTATGTCTTCCAATGGTACAGTCCAAGCTATGTCTTCCAATGGTACAGTCCAAGTTATGTCTTCCAATGGTGCGACTGCTGTCGGCATCCAAAAATGATCCAACATGAATAAACGCTTGGAGGTCAGGATGACAGAAGTGGTGTAGTCTATTATTATTATTACTCACTGGACACACTCACACTGGACACACACACAGGACACACACACACACTGGACACACACACACAGGACACACACACACACACACACTGGACACACACACACACTGGAAACACACACACACACACACACACACACACACTGGACACACACACTCACACACACACACACATGCGTGTCTTCCTATAATTGTGACAATGTTAAAATACCAATGTGATCATTTGTTGTCTTTTATGTTGAATAACAAATTGTATAATTATATATGGACATACGCTCCATAGTTGTACAAGTATACAAGGATATATTGTACTTTTCATAATAAAACATACTTGAAACAAGAAAAGCATGTTAATTGTGAAAACAGTTTGGTTATTGATGTTACGTTTCCTCTGTCAGGTTGACGTTAACCTGCGACTGGTTGAAACATGAAACAAATATGAAATGAAATACAAAACAATTAAATATGTGAAATTGAATTAAACAAATTGTACAACAGAGTGTTGTGATGCAGGGTTACTATAGCAACAGAGTTCACTCTCTCTGCTCTCTCTGTGCTCTCTCTCTCTGCTCTCTCTCTCTCCCTCTGCCCTCTGCTCTCTCTCTGCTTTTTCTATCTGCTCTCTGTCTCTCTCTCTCTCTGCTCTATGCTCTGCTCTCCCTGCTCTCTCTGCTTGCTCTCTCTCTTCTCTCTCAGCACTCTCTGTTCTCTCTCTGCTCTCTCTGCCCTCTCTGTTCTCTCTCACTCTCTGCTGTCTATCTCTGCTCTCTCTCCCTCTGCTCTTTCTCTCTGCTCTCTCTTTTCTCTCTCTCTGCTTTCTCTTCTCTCTGCTCTTTCTGCTCTGTTCTCTGCTCCCTCTCTCTTCTCTGCTTTCTCAGCCTGCTCTCTCTCTGTTCTCTGCTCTCTCTGCTCTCTCAGCCTGCTCTCTCTCTCTGCTCTCAATTCAATTCAATTCAAGGGGCTTTATTGGCATGGGAAACATGTGTTAACATTGCCAAAGCAAGTGAGGTAGATAATACACAAAAGTGAAATAAACAATACAAATTAACAGTAAACATTACACATACAGAAGTTTCAAAACAATAAAGACATTACAAATGTCATATTATATATATACAGTGTTGTAACAATGTACAAATGGTTAAAGCACACAAGTTAAAATAAATAAGCATAAATATGGGTTGTATTTACAATGGTGTTTGTTCTTCACTGGTTGCCCTTTTCTTGTGGCAACAGGTCACAAATCTTGCTGCTGTGATGGCACACTGTGGAATTTCACCCAGTAGATATGGGAGTTTATCAAAATTGGATTTGTTTTCGAATTCTTTGTGGATCTGTGTAATCTGAGGGAAATATGTGTCTCTAATATGGTCATACATTGGGCAGGAGGTTAGGAAGTGCAGCTCAGTTTCCACCTCATTTTGTGGGCAGTGTGCACATAGCCTGTCTTCTCTTGAGAGCCATGTCTGCCTACGGCGGCCTTTCTCAATAGCAAGGCTATGCTCACTGAGTCTGTACATAGTCAAAGCTTTCCTTAAGTTTGGGTCAGTCACAGTTGTCATGACGTTGGGTTGGGGGTAGGTTTACGACAGTCATAAATACCTCTTTCCCCCTTTTTCTCTCTCCCCACTATAACTGATGTGACATAAGGAAACCCATGGGTTAACATAGAGATTCTGGGTAACATCAGAAGTTGGGGGAAATGAACTATATTCTGGTAATCCAACCAACTGTACATATGCGGTGGTACTTAAGGTATATTATGTCAGTTCGGTTGCCCTCTGACACATTCTCATCAATGATAGAATGACATAAACGCTACTGTGAAAAGTCTAAACGTCAGAGGTATCGGATTCACATGGAATTGTTGTTTAATTCAAATGGTTGAATATGACATTGTTTGTGAAGAGGTGAAATGTAATTTTACCATCCAAATGAGAGATCTGTGTTTTCATAAATGTGGCTTCTGCTCAACCAGGGGCCCGCCCCTGTGAAGAGACCTGGGTAATAGACTTTTCAGACACACCCCTCTACCTCCACTATATAAAGGCAGTGACAAAAATGTAACTTCCTGTTCCGGGTATGCTAGGATGACGATCCAGTGTCAGAATGGTTCAGATAATCACTTTAGATGAAGCCAACATCAGCATGGACTTTGATTGCGAATGGTATGAACTTTGAACTCGTGTTCACTACAGAAGTGATATCTCCTAGCCGTTGAGTTGGCAACAGCTGCTACAAACGCAGGTTAGGAAGGACTGTCCGAGTATCCCGTCTTCCACACACAACGGTACTACGAAGTATCCCGTGACTACCAGAGACCAGAGACATCCTCCAAAGGACAGAGGACTCGGGTCGTCGATACGGCCTTCCATCTACCACCAACCTACTGAAGCGCAGCTCAGAGTAAATATGTATTGCATTTTCCTTGTCAAATGGGCGGTATTTAGAATGCATAAGAAACTATATTTACGAGAGCACAGCTTTTGCCCTGTTCCGAATCTCCCGCTCTTTCACTAAAATCCCGCCCCTTCCCTTTGTGTAACAAGCTGTCATATCTATTCCGCCCGCTAGGGACGTTTTCTGTATGACGTAATTTGTGATCAAGTTATGATTTAATTGTATATGTGTGATTCTGTGTGATTAGTTAGGTATTTAGTAAATAAATAATTAAACCCAATTTTGTATTGCTGATTCAACTTGTTAGCCAGGATTCTTGCAGACAATCAAGGACTTACAACTTTCAGATGAGACTGAATAAAATGACGATTAATGTGACTGTTATTTAGTAAAATATGACAAAATCTTTAAGAGTTTATTCGAAAGATAACAGCTCTATAAATATTATTTCGTGGTGTCCCTCTGTAGTTAATTAATATTTACATGATTAGTTCAATCAGGTAATATTAATACCGGAGAAATGATTTTATAGAATAGCATGTCATAGCAATCAATCTGGCATAGTCAAAGACACGACATATTGATGCCCCGTTGTGTGGAGTCTAAGATAGAATGAGGCTTTCATTTTGATTCAGCCTGTATAAAGTTGAAAAGCAGATTCCATAATAAACCAAATGTATTATACACATTTCTGGAGTGATAGACAAGCATTGTGTGTGTGCGCGGAAAATCCCCGCCACACGTTGTTATCTGACGCAGTCAGTGGACAACATAAGCGAATACATTTCTTGTAAGAGGCTGAGAAAGCTAATTTATAGAAATCTGAGAAATAGTGCGTTTGGCCAAACGCAGGGCTATTTCTGCCTGGCGCGTTTCATACGCGGGTAGGCCAGGTCATTATTAATTTCTCGAGCGAGGACAAAGAGCCAGCCGATTGAAATTCAGGAGATATAGCTCGACCAGCGATAAAATTATATCTCTCTCTCCCTCGCGAGGAGATCTCGGTGCATTTCATGTTTGCCGCGTGTTCCGGTTAAAACATCGTCAAAAAACGCCGAAAAGGGTTTGAACATAATACGTTATTAGTAAAACCTTTCCCTTGCCAAGGGAATCCTACGTGCTACAACTCCAAACTAGAAGGAGGGTTAGCTGGCACGAGGTGCTAAAGCTAACAAGGAAAAATAGCATTTTTTCCCCTGGTGCCACGCTGAAATTCCTCCGCCTCGCGGAACGGAAGTCCCGCACGCGGGTAGTTCCGTTTAATTTCAGCGGGTTAAATCATTGGCCGCTGAAGTGTGCCCAGAATGTTCGTTCATGAAGAATTATTCAGGTCACACTCAAGTCATTACTTATGATTTCCAGACGAATATCAATGTCTTATCCAATTGAACTAATAAGTGTAAATCTGGCCATTTACATTCTGAAATAGATATTTTAAATAATATCCAAATTGTTGAGTTCTCTAAATAAGACATTGCAAACTTTTTCCAAACTAACCTAGATTAAGCACTTCTCAGGTTAATTAAAGTTTAATTCACAAATTGCCTATACAGGTTTGATTTATCATTAAATTGATCAATCAGTAAAATTTGGGTTTTTCAAAACCCATTCAGTATCCAGTATTGACAGAAGCCCCGCCCAGCGGGAATCCCATGTGGTTTCGGAATGTTCCAAACATTTGGTCTACTGTTTACGCATATGATATCCAATCAACAGAGATTGTATGGATTATCGTCTCATTCAATTTAATAAGTTAAATTGTTGAACATAATTTAATGTTCTTCCAATCAAATGAGACACTTTTAAACCTATCATATTAACCTAGATGAAGCCACATCTCATGTTAATTAAAGTTTAATACCCAGATAGCTACACAGGTAGGATTAATCATTGGCATTGATTAATTAATTCAATTTGCTTTTGCAAATTCATTCACGTCCAACTTCCACATTACTGGTACAGTACTGGTAGTTTGTCAACATCTATAAATAGATTAAACTTGTCTTTGCAGCTTCCAATTAATTCCAAATCCAAACTTTGAATAAACTTAGTGAATAATTTTCCTCTATCTAATAATGTGCAAGCTATCAAAGGAGGTGGTCACCACTCCTCCGCTAAGTAGTGAACCTCCACCCATAAAAGGATTGACCTCTGACCTCAGCAGCGATACCAACCCTAATTATGCCATTAGTGACAAAACAGCCGAAATTGCGAACGCTCTCCAAAATCAACCATCAAACACAGGCTTTGTGACGGTTCTCCCCACTTTCACACTGATGTATCGCCATAAAAATGTGGCATCGGTTCAATACCACCGTGCACAGCTGAAGCACGTGCCAGTCGTGGCTAGCATCAGGGGACAGGTGGAGAGAACTGAGCCACTATTGACAAAAGCAGGAAATGAAAACATTCTGCTAGTCGAGGAACTGCGTTTGAAATCTGAACAATTGAAAGTAATTGCAAACACTTATGACGATGAACGAGCACAAACTCTTAAACAAAATCGTCGTCTCCAGGAACAACTCGATTTAGCCAAAACTAAATACGAGGTGGTCCACTCCAAACTAGATAAATCTGTTGAGTTATCTACAAATAGGAGCGCGCAATTTGATAACATGCAGGCAGTTTTGTTGAACGTTACTCAGAGTAACACGGCGCTACTCAAAATTCTGCAGACAAAAGACGATCAGTTGATGAACACAATGACGAAGTTGGATGACAAATCAGCAGAACTCATTGAAGTCGCTGACCAAATGAATGATGAGAGAACTCGGGTGATGAAGATGGAAATCTTGATTTCTAAACAAGCGGAAGAAATCTCATCACTGAATCTCTCGCTCCGTACTCAAGACATCTATTTGCAAGCCATGACAGATAAGTTTGAGACCGAAAGGAGCAAGTGCGACACTCACGTGTCCAAAATCAGTACTCTAAGCGCTCAAGTGGACTCTGCAATGCAGCAGAATACCACCCTTAGGTACCATCTGGAGGAAGTCCAGAAGGGTCACGCTCTACAGCGTGACTATCCATCCAAGCAACCGGAGCCCGGTACTCAATGGAGTGAAGACGATAGGTTTCAGACATTGCCTCCGTCAGGTGTCCCCCAGTCTTCTCCGCTTGGCCATTCGGCACTGAGTAATATGGCGCCTCTTGGCCAACAAAGCCAAAGCTTGGCTTCTCCTCTTGGCCTTTTGGCCCCACTTTCCCCACAGGATAAAGCCCACCCTCTCCGCCCGCTTGACGCGGAATACCTTGACAAACTCGTCAAGTATTTCCCCACCTTTGACCCCGTTCCAGGTCAGCCAAACGATACTGAGACGTTCCTAGCTGACATAGAGGACGCGTTGGATGGCTACCCGAACGCTACGGGTTCTGACAGGGTTTACCTGTTGAAGCGAACGTCGAATAGACACGTGACAAGGTTCATTCGCCTACAACAGCAACACGTGCTAAATGACTACGCTAAACTTGCCACAGCTTTGAAATTAGAATTCAGTGGTTCTGCAACTCGCAAACACGATAGCTCACTGGCTAACACGGTCAAACAAGCTCGGAATGAGCACCCACAAGCTTACTATCATAGGCTTCGTTCAGCTTACTTTGGCCTACTCACTGAAACAGGCATGGAAGACCTGTTACCATTTAAACAAATGTTCCTGTCGAACATGTATCCCACCTTCATTACCTACTTGGGCACTGCAGCCCACATTGGCTTGCCTATCTTACAACTCAGAGAGCTTGCAAGCACAGCTTTTGAGGCATCAAAAGCTCGCAACGCCAAGAGCCCTGACCACTCGGTTTTGAAGTTTGACCAGGAGCACTCACTCCAGTCAGAGGGTGCATTATCAGGTATTGGAGCGTTAAGAGATGACGCACAACAACAGTTTCTACCACGAAACCATGATTCCAATAACCTCCGCGGTCGAAATAACTGTAAAGCACGTCGCCATCAAAACGACCACCGCTACAATCGACCTGTTCACTACGTTCCTGCACCCAACCCACACAAAGTGTCAGAGCACAAGGGTAACAAAGGGTTGAAGGATGATCAAAACGTAGACCAATGTTCTCCAGAAGTTCCACTACGCGAAGAACTAAAGCGAGAAACATTTGAGAAAAGGGTAAAAGATAAATCACAAGGACTAGACAGGGAATTACCGGACTCCAGGTCCGCAGGAATTAACACCCATAGCAAGGACGTTAAAATTCAAATCCCTCCTGCTTTCACTCGAGACCCTATCCAGGGCCCGATTGACCAAGAAACAAGCCCACGGGCTTTGTTCATAAACTCTGATACAAAGGTTGCGAAGAAAAAGGTCAAACGCTTCGTTAAAGCCAAGCCCACTCAAAATCGTAAAAGTCAATCTGCTTCCACCTTGAACAGAATTGACACATCACGTTGTTGCGAAAGACCACTTCACTTTGTGGGGAATATGTCCACTAAACACGAATCGAAACGACCATACCTGGAAACAGTCCTGGAGGACTGCTTAACTTGTCATGCGCTAATTGATTCGGGTGCGACAATATCACTCATCTCTCAAACATTGTTTGATGATCTAAAAAGGGCTTTGAAGCCAACTAAACGTTGGTTAAAAGTGGAACGATGCGACACTACACTTCGAGGGGTCACTCAGACTACCTCGCCTCTCACATTGAGCGTCATGCTGAAACTACACTTCAAGGACATATCGCTCGTCCACCCTGTGTATGTTACTAGCCTCGAAACTGTACCCCTGCTACTGGGAGCACAGGCTACCGTGCCTTCTCCACCGACCACACTGTCTTTCCCTAACGCTAGCTGCAACGCAGTCAGTCACGAGGGGTATCTGTCGGAAGCACCCCTTGGGAAAAAGACATTTAAAAACCACTTGGTGCAGAATCCGATCCAAGGAGATATTACGATATCTCAACACATTCCATCAGCCAATCTGATTGACAATTCTTTTCACGTTTTCGAGCCAGCTGTCTCTGTGAATGAGCTACTTCCCTCCTCCTTGCAGTCATGCAATACGGTAGTTGAGAGGAACTTCTCTTGCCCTTCGGACACTTCCGCAAGCACTGCGGTCGTCTCAGCAAGAAAAACATCGATGCGCAGAGTATACTCTGCTTCCGATGACACACCTTCCGCTTTGTGGGGGACTGTCAACCCTTACAATGACACTAATGGCGTCAGTCCAGCAACTGACCCGATGATTCCCACTGGTGAAACACGTTGCGATATCACAGACCGATATCCTCGTCTCAGTTCGCAGGCACTGAAGAGGTTGCCACACGCGGTCGCGGTGGTGACTGACAGACCTCGACAGCCACTGAGGGTGTTGAAGCACAAACACCAGGAGATTTGGTTGAAAGGTTACAGCCATTCTCATAATAACGCGGCCACTGACAACTCGTACATAGGGTCCGAACCTTTCGTTTGCGCCTCGGATACCAACACCACATGCTGGTGGGGGGGTCCCGAGACGCAAAGGGGGGGAATAGTAGCCCAGACCCATGATGAGCCTTATCGAGGCCGATGGGGGGGTCGAGACTACGGACAACACCGTACGAGGCCGCCAGAGCATAAATCAAATCTAGTTGTAAACTCCCATTTGAGAACAGTGAGGAGCAGACAGGCCCCTAGACGGGGATTATCTTAGAACACATCTAAGATATTATTGAGGTGTACCACACTGGTCGTAAAGGAAGTCCAGTGGACTTGTCCACCTCCAAAACAAATGGCAACAATAATCATTCCTTGCCATGTGTAGTAGTCACTACAAGACAACTAGTAAAATGCTCTAATCATGTATTCCTGTAGGATAACATTTCAGAATAAATCGGTAGGACGACTGGACCCCTTGAGTACCAGTACCAATACCACAGTCAGCCCAGCAACACTCAGTAAGAGGATTAGTAACCTCACTTAAATTGCTTTTGATAACAGCGACTGAGTCTGAGTCACTCAGAGTGCAGCGCGGGGAAGGGAATCTCCATTGCACTCTTCCAATGGTTACACACGCCACTAATAAATAGAACCCTCCGTTCAGGAGAAAAGTTATTAGAAGGCAGGAACCACGATCACACCATGTACGACTGGTCTAATACTTAGTACTTCCGTCATGAGGTTAGCTCCTCCGTGGATAACATAGCTATGAAGAATACTTCCTCATACCTACTGCCACTACAATAGTGGAAGACAGTGACTGGTAGTAAAACCACGACAGACTCCCTCGACACCAATTCTGACTGACCTCCAGGCATTGACCTGAAAATTACCTGACTACGTCAGACTCATTCTGAACAAGTTGTAATCTGCCAGGATACTTGGTTTCCTTCCCTTGACATGTGTGCTTGCGTACGCATAAACGCACATGTACAACGGAACATCCAATTAGGATTTATGCTAGGATCACTTAAGGGTCCGAGCAAAATACCAGCCTTAGTAAAGTTGAACATTTATTTTGAGGCCCTTAACTCTACAGCTACAGCACTCACCAGTTTTCTTCTCAGAAGTCCATAGGTCATCCCTGTAGACTGCCCAAAACTAGTGCCTTACAGCTGTAGACGTATCATATAGTTATCAACTTAGGATAGTACCCTAACCAATACCCCGCAAATTAGAAGAGCCCTAGATATGACATTAGACAATGCCATGATAGGGTCATTTTGCCAAGACCATGGACGTAGATAGAATACAGTCCAATTAGATGGTTAAGGTGGCATAACTATATTTTGTTTTGTTTATGCTTTCATTTCATTTTGTTTCATTTTCTTCAGCATGTAGACAGTGATAGACCCATAAACAACTTCCCCATACAACCATCAGTTAGTGCCACAACGCCGCTCATTTGGGAGGAAATGTAATGCTATATTTCATGAGTGTGTGTGCGTTGTTAACATCTGCCTAAGTTACTGCCCAGATCTTCCAGTCTGGACGACCAGACGACGGGTCCGGAATGGCGATCCCAATCCGGACCTCCGCTGCCCAGCCATGGAGCAGACTTCTTCATTTGCAGACACCCTACCCGGGTCGACCACACCAGAGGGGGGACTGCCACAGCGATCACCAACTGGACATCTGCTGTCCAGCCATGAAGCAGACTTCTTCATTTGCAGACACCCTACCCGGGTCGACCACACCAGAGGGGGGACTGCCACAGCGATCACCAACTGGACATCTGCTGTCCAGCCATGAAGCAGACTTCTTCATTTGCAGACACCCTACCCGGGTCGACCACACCAGAGGGGGGACTGCCACAGCGATCACCAACTGGACATCTGCTGTCCAGCCATGGAGCAGACTTCTTCATTCGCAGAAACCCTACCTGGGTCGACCACCAGATGGGGACCACAACGATGGTTCACAACCAGGACAACCCACGGTCATTTGTATGTTGGTTTGCAACATGCAGGTTAATCGCAAGATTGAACCCAACATGGGGGGACTGTCATGACGTTGGGTTGGGGGTAGGTTTACGACAGTCATAAATACCTCTTTCCCCCTTTTTCTCTCTCCCCACTATAACTGATGTGACATAAGGAAACCCATGGGTTAACATAGAGATTCTGGGTAACATCAGAAGTTGGGTGAAAATGAACTATATTCTGGTAATCCAACCAACTGTACATATGCGGTGGTACTTAAGGTATATTATGTCAGTTCGGTTGCCCTCTGACACATTCTCATCAATGATAGAATGACATAAACGCTACTGTGAAAAGTCTAAACGTCAGAGGTATCGGATTCACATGGAATTGTTGTTTAATTCAAATGTTTGAATATGACATTGTTTGTGAAGAGGTGAAATGTAATTTTACCTTCCAAATGAGAGATCTGTGTTTTCATAAATTTGGCTTCTGCTCAACCAGGGGCCCGCCCCTGTGAAGAGACCTGGGTAATAGACTTTTCAGACACACCCCTCTACCTCCACTATATAAAGCCAGTGACAAAAATGTAACTTCCTGTTCCGGGCACATTTTGGATGACGATCCGATGTCAAGATGGTTCAGACAATAACTACAGAACTAGGCCAACATCAGCATGGACTTTGATTGTGAATGGTATGAACTTTGAACTCGTGTTCACTACAGAAGTGATGTCTCCTAGCCGTTGAGTTGGCAACAGCTGCTACAAACGCAGGTTAGGAAGGACAGTCCGAGTATCCCGTCTTCCACACACAACGTTACTACAAAGTATCCCGTGACAACCAGAGACATTCTCCAAAGGACAGAGGACTCGGGTTGGCGATACGTTCTTCCATCTACCACCAACCTACTGAAGCGCAGCTCAGAGTAAATATGTATTGCATTTTCTTTCTCAAAATGGGCGGTAATTTAGAATGCATAAGATACTATATTTACGAGAGCACAGCTTTTGCCCTGTCCGAGTCTCCCGCTCTTTCACTAAGACTCAGCCCCTTTTCTTTGTGTAACAAGCTGCCATATCTATTCCGCCCGCTAGGGTCGTTTTTCTGTAGGACGTAATTTGTGATCAAGTTATGATTTAATTGTATATGTGTGATTCTGTGTGATTAGTTAGGTATTTAGTAAATAAATAATTAAACCCAATTTTGTATTGCTGATTCAACTTGTTAGCGAGGATTCTTGCAGATAATCAAGGACTTACAACTTTCAGATGAGACTGAATATAATGACGATTAATGTGACGGCTATTTAGTAAAATATTACAAAATCTTTAAGAGTTTATTCGAAAGATAACAGCTCTATAAATATTATTTCGTGGTGTCCCTCTCTAGTTAATTAATATTTACATGGTTAGTTCAATCGGGTAATATTGATACCGGAGAAATTATTTTATAGAATAGCATGTCATAGCAATCAATCTGGCATAGTCAAAGACACGACAACACTCTGATGGATGAGACAATGTAAACCATGTTTAGTCTGGTACACAGCACACTATGATGGATGAGACAATGTAAACCATGTTTAGTCTGGTACACAGCACACTGATGGATGAGACAATGTAAACCATGTTTAGTCTGGTACACAGCACACTCTGATGGATGAGACAATGTAAACCATGTTTAGTCTGGTACACAGCACACTCTGATGGATGAGACAATGTAAACCATGTTTAGTCTGGTACACAGCACACTCTGATGGATGAGACAATGTAAACCATGTTTAGTCTGACACACAGCACACTCTGATGGATGAGACAATGTAAACCATGTTTAGTCTGGTACACAGCACACTCTGATGGATGAGACAATGTAAACCATGTTTAGTCTGGTACACAGCACACTCTGATGGATGAGACAATGTAAACCATGTTTAGTCTGACACACAGCACACTCTGATGGATGAGACAATGTAGACCATGTTTAGTCTGGTACACAGCACACTCTGATGGATGGGACAATGTAAACCATGTTTAGTCTGGCACACAGCACACTCTGATGGATGAGACAATGTAAACCATGTTTAGTCTGGTACACAGCACACTCTGATGGATGAGACAATGTAAACCATGTTTAGTCTGGTACACAGCACACTCTGATGGATGAGACAATGTAGACCATGTTTAGTCTGGTACACAGCACACTCTGATGGATGAGACAATGTAAACCATGTTTAGTCTGGTACACAGCACACTCTGATGGATGAGACAATGTAAACCATGTTTAGTCTGGTACACAGCACACTCTGATGGATGAGACAATGTAAACCATGTTTAGTCTGGTACACAGCACACTCTGATGGATGAGACAATGTAAACCATGTTTAGTCTGGTACACAGCACACTCTGATGGATGAGACAATGTAAACCATGTTTAGTCTGGTACACAGCACACTCTGATGGATGAGACAATGTAGACCATGTTTAGTCTGACACACAGCACACTCTGATGGATGAGACAATGTAAACCATGTTTAGTCTGGTACACAGCACACTCTGATGGATGAGACAATGTAAACCATGTTTAGTCTGGTACACAGCACACTCTGATGGATGAGACAATGTAGACCATGTTTAGTCTGGTACACAGCACACTCTGATGGATGAGACAATGTAAACCATGTTTAGTCTGGTACACAGCACACTCTGATGGATGAGACAATGTAAACCATGTTTAGTCTGACACACAGCACACTCTGATGGATGAGACAATGTAAACCATGTTTAGTCTGGTACACAGCACACTCTGATGGATGAGACAATGTAAACCATGTTTAGTCTGGTACACAGCACACTCTGATGGATGAGACAATGTAGACCATGTTTAGTCTGACACACAGCACACTGATGGATGAGACAATGTAAACCATGTTTAGTCTGGTACACAGCACACTCTGATGGATGAGACAATGTAAACCATGTTTAGTCTGACACACAGCACACTCTGATGGATGAGACAATGTAAACCATGTTTAGTCTGGTACACAGCACACTCTGATGGATGAGACAATGTAGACCATGTTTAGTCTGACACACAGCACACTCTGATGGATGAGACAATGTAAACCATGTTTAGTCTGGTACACAGCACACTCTGATGGATGAGACAATGTAAACCATGTTTAGTCTGACACACAGCACACTCTGATGGATGAGACAATGTAAACCATGTTTAGTCTGACACACTCTGATGGATGAGACAATGTAGACCATGTTTAGTCTGGTACACAGCACACTCTGATGGATGAGACAATGTAAACCATGTTTAGTCTGGTACACAGCACACTCTGATGGATGATACAATGTAAACCATGTTTAGTCTGACACACAGCACACTCTGATGGATGAGACAATGTAAACCATGTTTAGTCTGGTACACAGCACACTCTGATGGATGAGACAATGTAAACCATGTTTAGTCTGGTACACAGCACACTCTGATGGATGAGACAATGTAAACCATGTTTAGTCTGACACACAGCACACTCTGATGGATGAGACAATGTAAACCATGTTTAGTCTGGTACACAGCACACTCTGATGGATGAGACAATGTAGACCATGTTTAGTCTGGTACACAGCACACTCTGATGGATGAGACAATGTAGACCATGTTTAGTCTGGTACACAGCACACTCTGATGGATGAGACAATGTAGACCATGTTTAGTCTGGCACACAGCACACTCTGATGGATGAGACAATGTAGACCATGTTTAGTCTGGTACACAGCACACTCTGATGGATGAGACAATGTAGACCATGTTTAGTCTGGCACACAGCACACTCTGATGGATGAGACAATGTAGACCATGTTTAGTCTGACACACAGCACACTCTGATGGATGAGACAATGTAAACCATGTTTAGTCTGGTACACACTCTGATGGATGAGACAATGTAAACCATGTTTAGTCTGACACACAGCACACTCTGATGGATGAGACAATGTAAACCATGTTTAGTCTGGTACACAACACACTCTGATGGATGAGACAATGTAAACCATGTTTAGTCTGACACACAGCACACTCTGATGGATGAGACAATGTAAACCATGTTTAGTCTGGTACACAGCACACTCTGATGGATGAGACAATGTAGACCATGTTTAGTCTGGTACACAGCACACTCTGATGGATGAGACAATGTAAACCATGTTTAGTCTGACACACAGCACACTCTGATGGATGAGACAATGTAGACCATGTTTAGTCTGGTACACAGCACACTCTGATGGATGAGACCATGTAAACCATGTTTAGTCTGGTACACAGCACACTCTGATGGATGAGACAATGTAAACCATGTTTAGTCTGACACACAGCACACTCTGATTGATGAGACAATGTAAACCATGTTTAGTCTGGTACACAGCACACTCTGATGGATGAGACAATGTAAACCATGTTTAGTCTGGTACACAGCACACTCTGATGGATGAGACAATGTAAACCATGTTTAGTCTGGTACACAGCACACTCTGATGGATGAGACAATGTAAACCATGTTTAGTCTGACACACTCTGATGGATGAGACAATGTAAACCATGTTTAGTCTGGTACACAACACACTCTGATGGATGAGACAATGTAAACCATGTTTAGTCTGACACACAGCACACTCTGATGGATGAGACAATGTAGACCATGTTTAGTCTGGTACACAGCACACTCTGATGGATGAGACAATGTAAACCATGTTTAGTCTGGTACACAGCACACTCTGATGGATGAGACAATGTAAACCATGTTTAGTCTGACACACTCTGATGGATGAGACAATGTAGACCATGTTTAGTCTGGTACACAGCACACTCTGATGGATGAGACAATGTAAACCATGTTTAGTCTGGTACACAGCACACTCTGATGGATGAGACAATGTAAACCATGTTTAGTCTGACACACTCTGATGGATGAGACAATGTAAACCATGTTTAGTCTGGTACACAGCACACTCTGATGGATGAGACAATGTAAACCATGTTTAGTCTGGTACACAGCACACTCTGATGGATGAGACAATGTAGACCATGTTTAGTCTGACACACAGCACACTCTGATGGATGAGACAATGTAAACCATGTTTAGTCTGACACACTCTGATGGATGAGACAATGTAGACCATGTTTAGTCTGGTACACAGCACACTCTGATGGATGAGACAATGTAAACCATGTTTAGTCTGACACACAGCACACTCTGATGGATGAGACAATGTAAACCATGTTTAGTCTGACACACAGCACACTCTGATGGATGAGACAATGTAAACCATGTTTAGTCTGACACACAGCACACTCTGATGGATGAGACAATGTAAACCATGTTTAGTCTGGTACACAGCACACTCTGATGGATGAGACAATGTAGACCATGTTTAGTCTGACACACAGCACACTCTGATGGATGAGACAATGTAAACCATGTTTAGTCTGGTACACAGCACACTCTGATGGATGAGACAATGTAGACCATGTTTAGTCTGGTACACAGCACACTCTGATGGATGAGACAATGTAGACCATGTTTAGTCTGGTACACAGCACACTCTGATGGATGAGACAATGTAAACCATGTTTAGTCTGGTACACAGCACACTCTGATGGATGAGACAATGTAAACCATGTTTAGTCTGGCACACAGCACACTCTGATGGATGAGACAATGTAAACCATGTTTAGTCTGGTACACAGCACACTCTGATGGATGAGACAATGTAAACCATGTTTAGTCTGACACACTCTGATGGATGAGACAATGTAAACCATGTTTAGTCTGGCACACAGCACACTCTGATGGATGAGACAATGTAAATCATGTTTAGTCTGACACACAGCACACTGATGGATGAGACAATGTAAACCATGTTTAGTCTGACACACAGCACACTCTGATGGATGAGACAATGTAAACCATGTTTAGTCTGACACACAGCACACTCTGATGGATGAGACAATGTAAACCATGTTTAGTCTGGTACACAGCACACTCTGATGGATGAGACAATGTAAACCATGTTTAGTCTGGTACACAGCACACTCTGATGGATGAGACAATGTAAACCATGTTTAGTCTGACACACAGCACACTCTGATGGATGAGACAATGTAAACCATGTTTAGTCTGGTACACAGCACACTCTGATGGATGAGACAATGTAGACCATGTTTAGTCTGGTACACAGCACACTCTGATGGATGAGACAATGTAAACCATGTTTAGTCTGGTACACAGCACACTCTGATGGATGAGACAATGCCAGCCATTCATCAGTGGGGCGATTTCCTTCAACCTGCTGACCAGGCCCCTGTGTCTGCCCATCATAGCAGGAGCCCTGTCGGAGACCACAGAGTTGACTTTTTCGAATGACAAACCTTGTTGCGTAAACAATTTATCCAGCTCTGTGAATAGGATGTCCCCGGTGGTGTGTCCTTCCAGGGGAACGTCCCCGGTGGTGTGTCCTTCCAGGGGAACGTCCCCGGTGGTGTGTCCTTCCAGGGGAACGTCCCCGGTGGTGTGTCCTTCCAGGGGAACGTCCCCGGTGGTGTGTCCTTCCAGGGGAACGTCCCCGGTGGTGTTTCCTTCAAGGGGAACGTCCCCGGTGGTGTGTCCTTCCAGGGGAACGTCCCCGGTGGTGTGTCCTTCCAGGGGAACGTCCCCGGTGGTGTGTCCTTCCAGGGGAACGTCCCCGGTGGTATGTCCTTCCAGGGGAACGTCCCCGGTGGTGTGTCCTTCCAGGGAAACGTCCCCGGTGGTGTGTCCTTCCAGGGGAACGTCCCCGGTGGTGTGTCCTTCCAGGGGAACGTCCCCGGTGGTGTGTCCTTCCAGGGGAACGTCCCCGGTGGTGTGTCCTTCCAGGGGAACGTCCCCGGTGGTATGTCCTTCCAGGGGAACGTCCCCGGTGGTGTGTCCCTCCAGGGGAATCAGTGCCAGTAGCTCTTCTTTAAAGTAATTTCCATGAAAATAGCGGACATATACACACAACTGTGCTACATCGGTGATGTCAGTACTCTCATCAATAGCCAGGGGAACAACAGTTCTCTCATCAATAGCCAGGGGAACAACAGTTCTCTCATCAATAGCCAGGGGAACAACAGTTCTCTCATCAATAGCCAGGGGAACAACAGTTCTCTCATCAATAGCCAGGGGAACAACAGTTCTCTCATCAATAGCCAGGGGAACAACAGTTCTCTCATCAATAGCCAGGGGAACAACAGTTCTGTCATCAATAGCCAGGGGAACAACAGTTCTCTCATCAATAGCCAGGGGAACAACAGTTCTCTCATCAATAGCCAGGGGAACAACAGTTCTCTCATCAATAGCCAGGGGAACAACAGTTCTCTCATCAATAGCCAGGGGAACAACAGTTCTCTCATCAATAGCCAGGGGAACAACAGTTCTCTCATCAACAGCCAGGGGAAAATGCTCAGTCTGACTGAGCCCTTCCAGAACAATCCTATGCATGTCATCCATCAGAGCACGTAAACGGTGTCCGGCTGTTGTCGCAGACAGGGGCACCTGTTTGACAGACACAATTATGCTATCCATAGACTTGTCTGTAGTCAATTCCTCAAATAGCTCTGTGTCTGTGAAGGGCATGTTGTGATTGGTTAGAACCCAGGATGCTTTTAGGAAGGCACTTGTGACTTTCTGTTGTTGGGTCAGGCCACGAAGGAGGATTCTACTGCCGTGTGACCTTCTGTTGTTGGGTCAGGCCACGAAGGAGGATTCTACTGCCGTGTGACCTTCTGTTGTTGGGTCAGGCCACGAAGGAGGATTCTACTGCCGTGTGACCTTCTGTTGTTGGGTCAGGCCACGAAGGAGGATTCTACTGCCGTGTGACCTTCTGTTGTTGGGTCAGGCCACGAAGGGGGATTCTACTGCCGTGTGACCTTCTGTTGTTGGGTCAGGCCACGAAGGAGGATTCTACTGCCGTGTGACCTTCTGTTGTTGGGTCAGGCCACGAAGGAGGATTCTACTGCCGTGTGACCTTCTGTTGTTGGGTCAGGCCTCGAAGGAGGATTCTACTGCCGTGTGACCTTCTGTTGTTGGGTCAGGCCACGAAGGAGGATTCTACTGCCGTGTGACCTTCTGTTGTTGGGTCAGGCCACGAAGGATGATTCTACTGCCGTGTGACCTTCTGTTGTTGGGTCAGGCCACGAAGGAGAATTCTACTGCCGTGTGACCTTCTGTTGTTGGGTCAGGCCACGAAGGAGGATTCTACTGCCGTGTGACCTTCTGTTGTTGGGTCAGGCCACGAAGGAGGATTCTACTGCCGTGTGACCTTCTGTTGTTGGGTCAGGCCACGAAGGAGGATTCTACTGCCGTGTGACCTTCTGTTGTTGGGTCAGGCCACGAAGGAGGATTCTACTGCCGTGTGACCTTCTGTTGTTGGGTCAGGCCACGAAGGAGGATTCTACTGCCGTGTGACCTTCTGTTGTTGGGTCAGGCCACGAAGGAGGATTCTACTGCCGTGTTTGTAGCTTGTAGTTAATGCTTAAATTGGGCCTCTGTCTGGGGCGGGAAGTCCACTTTGAATGTACCACGCTTAGATTCATAATGCCCTCTGAGATTGAATTATTTGAAAACGGTGACATTTTCATTGCACACTGGCTTGGCATTGGAGAAAGACGGTTAGATGAATGCATATCTCTCTGTCCGTTCTTCCCTGAAACTTTGATTTTCATTATCCACCTTTCTTTTGCTACTTTTTGAGAGCGACATGTTCTCTTGTTATCAAGCTAATTGTTCTGAATGAATGTTGACATTAATAAAGTAGTATGGACTACAGTAGGCTACATAGACCTGTTTTACCCATTAATAAAGTAGTGTAGACTACAGTAGGCTACGTAGACCTGTTTTACCCCATTAATAAAGTAGTGTAGACTACAGTAGGCTACGTAGACCTGTTTTACCCCATTAATAAAGTAGTGTAGACTACAGTAGGCTACGTAGACCTGTTTTACCCAATAATAAAGTAGTGTAGACCACTGTAGGCTACGTAGACCTGTTTTACCCCATTAATAAAGTAGTGTAGACTACAGTAGGTTACGTAGACCTGTTTTACCCATTAATAAAGTAGTGTAGACTACAGTAGGCTACGTAGAACTGTTTTACCCCATTAATAAAGTAGTGTAGACTACAGTAGGCTACGTAGACCTGTTTTACCCATTAATAAAGTAGTGTAGACTACAGTAGGCTACGTAGACCTGTTTTACCCATGAATAAAGTAGTGTAGACTACAGTAGGCTACGTAGACCTGTTTTACCCCATTAATAAAGTAGTGTAGACTACAGTAGGCTACGTAGACCTGTTTTACCCAATAATAAAGTAGTGTAGACCACAGTAGGCTACGTAGACCTGTTTTACCCCATTAATAAAGTAGTGTAGACTACAGTAGGTTACGTAGACCTGTTTTACCCATTAATAAAGTAGTGTAGACTACAGTAGGCTACGTAGAACTGTTTTACCCATTAATAAAGTAGTGTAGACTACAGTAGGCTACATAGACCTGTTTTACTCATTAATAAAGTAGTGTAGACTACAGTAGGCTACGTAGACCTGTTTTACCCCATTAATAAAGTAGTGTAGACTACAGTAGGCTACGTAGACCTGTTTTACCCCATTAATAAAGTAGTGTAGACTACAGTAGGCTACATAGACCTGTTTTACCCCATTAATAAAGTAGTGTAGACTACAGTAGGCTACATAGACCTGTTTTACCCCATTAATAAAGTAGTGTAGACTACAGTAGGCTACATAGACCTGTTTTACCCCATTAATAAAGTAGTGTAGACTACAGTAGGCTACGTAGACCTGTTTTACCCCATTAATAAAGTAGTGTAGACTACAGTAGGCTACGTAGACCTGTTTTACCCCATTAATAATGTAGTGTAGACTACAGTAGGCTACGTAGACCTGTTTTACCCCATTAATAAAGTAGTGTAGACTACAGTAGGCTACGTAGACCTGTTTTACCCATTAATAAAGTAGTGTAGACTACAGTAGGCTACGTAGACCTGTTTTACCCATTAATAAAGTAGTGTAGACTACAGTAGGCTACATAGACCTGTTTTACTCATTAATAAAGTAGTGTAGACTACAGTAGGCTACGTAGACCTGTTTTACCCCATTAATAAAGTAGTGTAGACTACAGTAGGCTACATAGACCTGTTTTACTCATTAATAAAGTAGTGTAGACTACAGTAGGCTACGTAGACCTGTTTTACCCCATTAATAAAGTAGTGTAGACTACAGTAGGCTACATAGACCTGTTTTTCCCCACCAATCAACACACAGAGAAATAGATAATACATTATAATTGAATAGAGATATTGGGGATTTTATGAACTTAATCAGATCTAAATTATTTTATTGTCACTTAATGTATTATGTACTAATCAAATGTGTTAAACATGTCGTTACTGTAACGTTCGTCGTATGGAGGAAGAGAGGAGGACCAAGGCGCAGCGTGAAAAGTATCCATTTTAATAGAATACGTTAAACAAACAAACAAAATAACGATAAACGAGAAATAACACGAAACGAAACAGTTCTGTCTGGTGCAGACACACAAAGACTGAAAATAACCACCCACAAACCCCAACAGAAAACAGGCTACCTGAATATGGTTTCCCAATCAGAGACAATGACTAACACCTGACTCTGATTGAGAACCATATCAGGCCAAACACAGAAACGGGAAAACTAGACACTCAACATAGAATGCCCACTCAGCTCACGTCCTGACCAACACTAAAACAAAGAAAACACAAAAGAACTATGGTCAGAACGTGACAGTTACATTTGTAGTGTAGCCTAGTAATTAATTCAGCCTATTCATTTATTCAGCCTGTTAATTAATTCAGCCTATTCATTAATTCAGCCTGTTAATTAATTCAGCCTATTCATTAATTCAGCCTGTTAATTAATTCAGCCTATTCATTAATTCAGCCTGTTAATTAATTCAGCATATTCATTAATTCAGCCTATTAATTGTGATAATATTATATGCTAATTATGTTCTGGCCCGCCGACTTTTACTCTGAAACAAATAGTCCCGAAGCCAAACCTAGTTGACGAACCCTGTTTTATAGTATTCCATGGCCTTTACTGGCCAACTGCTGTTATGTTTATGATATACTATGGTGTTGAGTCACTAGACTTTGACCAGATATTATTGCATCCAAAGATCAACTGTACCTAGAACATAGATACAGAGACACTTGTCATCAGGAAGCTGCTCTCTCAGCACAACGGAAAATATCTCAATGACTGTTCTGGTTGTGAATTCAGGCTACAAGGTAAGAATCTTCCCAGGATTTTTGTAAAGTGTGTAGAGACATTAAATGTATGGTGTTATTTTAGTGTAGTGAATGACAGTAAAACACTCAGATCTAACAGTCCATTTCACCTGGGACAGCTACGTGACAGTTCAATCATACAAAATGGCGCTAACTGGGCGTAGGCAAATCAAATTCAAAAACATGTTGTTCCTATATCGTATTATACGATTCGTATATCGTGGTTATTTTACCATTTTTAAAAATGTTAATGTATCATAGTTCTAAATCATCTTTCAGAATATCAGAACATTTGTTGTTTTCTAAATTACAATGAGCTCCTGCTTCCTGTGTAGTTTGGTATGAAACCACTGAACAGACTTTACATTGTTATTATGAACTGAATTCAGTAACAGCAGAATAATATCAGACCTGTTGAACAAAGCAACACACTAGAATGAGAGGAATTATTATTAATAACTCTTATTATATTGGTATTATTATTGTTAGTTATCTATTAATTAAATCACCTGACTGTTTGGATGTATCTGTTAGTAAATGCTTTATTTGTAAGAGATAATTAATAATCTAGAACAATTGACATTCAAGAATTAGTTGTCACTGTGTTAACCACAATCAACATGTTGGATCTCTGTTTAGGGGTCAGTGCTCTAAAATGAGTCTCTCTGGGGAGAGAGAGGAGGGGGGCCCTGCCTCTAAAATGAGTCTCTCTGGGGAGAAAGAGGAGGGGAGCCCTGCCTCTAAAATGAGTCTCTCTGGGGAGAGAGAGGAGGGGAGCCCTGCCTCTAAAATGAGTCTCTCTGGGGAGAAAGAGGAGGGGAGCCCTGCCTCTAAAATGAGTCTCTCTGGGGAGAAAGAGGAGGGGAGCCCTGCCTCTAAAATGAGTCTCTCTGGGGAGACCCTGCCTCTAAAATGAGTCTCTCTGGGGGACATGAGACCAAAGCTAAGAGGTAAGATGACAATTTTTTAAAGATTTTATGAAGAGTTTCTATCCAAAACACTATATCCACCATCTTTTCACATTTGTGTTTTTTTCATCAGAAATGAAGGCTTATGGGTGTGTAAAAAATTATTGTTCTAAGATTTTAATTTCATAGATGTTAGCGTATGACATTTTACTGAGAACATCACAGCAAGACGAAACACATATTGTTGCGTTCTCTAGATTCTCCCATTTCATTTGCGCTATAGAGCCCCACAGTGGAGGTGTCATAATACCCATAACACCTAGTGGTCAAACAATAAAAAACATGAGCTGGCGAACACCCAGAATTTTTTTTTATATGGAGGTTCTGACTAACGGCTAATAAACTATAAACTATAAAAAATTAACAATATATATATAAACTCCATGTATAAACTCCATGTATAAACTCCATGTATAAACTCCATGTATAAACTCCATGTATAAACTCCATGTATAAACTCCATATATAAACTCCATATATAAACTCCATGTATAAACTCCATGTATAAACTCCATGTATAAACTCCATGTATAAACTCCATGTATAAACTCCATGTATAAACTCCATGTATAAACTCCATATATAAACTCCATATATAAACTCCCAGTAATTTATTGGGTTTTTACCAACGTTTCAGCATCACTGTGCCTTCTTCAGGGTGATGTCATGAATACTTGAACCAGGTTATGTAGACAAACAGTGGAATTAGTGCAACCAATGACAATAGTGAGGGGTGTGTCATAATGATTAAGTTAATTAGAATGAATTTATGAAACTGTTAACAAAACAATAGTTTTTGGCATATTGAATATAGTAGGCTATTATATATTCACCCAAACAACTTGGTATAAGTCATTGACAGAGTGCCACTGCTTGGAGCTAAGGTTGGGTTGGGTTGGGTTAGGGTTGTGTTAGGGTTAGGTTAGTGTTGGGTTGGGTTAGGGTTGGGTTGGGTTAGAGTTGGGTTAGTGTTAGGTTAGTGTTGGGTTAGGGTTGGGTTAGGGTTGGGTTGGGTTAGGGTTAGAGTAGAGGGTTAGGGTTAGAGTACGGTAGGGTAGGGTTGGGTTAGGTTGGGTTAGGGTACGGTAGGGTTGGGTTAGGGTTGGGTTAGGGTTGGGTTAGGGTTGGGTTAGTGTTGGGTTAGGGTTGGGTTAGGGTTGTGTTAGGTTTAGGGTTGAGGTTAGGGTTAGGGTTGGGTTGGGGTTAGGGTTAGAGTTAGGGTTAGTGTTGGGTTGGGTTGGATTTGGTTGAAGCCAGCATGTGGATGGACATGAGTCTAATGTTTGAGGATATATAATTCATTCTCTGTATTGACCTGATTGAGTCTAATGTTTGAGGATATATAATTCATTCTCTGTATTGACCTGATTGAGTCTAAGGTTTGAGGATATATAATTCATTCTCTGTATTGACCTGATTGAGTCTAATGTTTGAGGATATATAATTCATTCTCTGTATTGACCTGATTGAGTCTAAGGTTTGAGGATATATAATTCATTCTCTGTATTGACCTGATTGAGTCTAAGTTTGAGGATATATAATTCATTCTCTGGCTGTATTGACCTGATTGAGCCATATTTCTAGTCCTGTAAACAGAGAGACAACAACATACATGGAATTGTGTTTGACACGGTTTCATGTATTTTTATTTTTTTAAACTAAAACATTTTAGTCATGTTAATTTGTAACTCTCTCTGTATGGCAGATTCTCAGTAGGTTTCCATAATCCATTAACCTAACAGCCTGGCAGGTCTACACAGTGAGAGAGAGAGAGAGAGAGAGAGAGAGAGAGAGAGAGGTGAGAGAGAGAGAGAGAGAGAGAGAGAGAGAGAGAGAGAGAGAGAGAGAGAGAGAGAGAGAGAGAGAGAGAGAGAGAGAGAGTTTAGGTACTGTGGGATTCTTTAATCAGTTTAGCTCATTGGACAGGTCAGAGTCTATGTTTGTGAGAGAGAGGGGAGTGTGGAGACTGTAGAGGAGGAGACGGAGAGAGGAGCTAAGAGAGAGAGAGAGAGAGAGAGGAGACCAGAGACATTATCACCACCTACCACTAGAGGGCGAATAATACCCAGTTTTGTTAGTTTGTCATTCTTACATTCACGGTAACAAAATAAACCCTCCTCAAATGGCACCCTATTGCCCATAATGCACCACACAGCCCTATAGGCCCTGGTCAAAGTAGTGCACTATATAGGAAATAGGGTTCCATAGGGCTCTGGTCAAGTAGTGCACTATATAGGGAATAGGGTGCCATAGGGCTCTGGTCTAAAGTAGTGCACTATATAGGGAATAGGGTTCCATAGGGCTCTGGTCTAAAGTAGTGCACTATATAGGGAATAGGGTTCCATAGGGCTCTGGTCTAAAGTAGTGCACTATATAGGGAATAGGGTTCCACTTGGGACAGAGCCTCAGACTTGAATCACTGGTCCTGGAGACGGCTAGTTGTTCATACGGTGTTGTTTTTAATGATTAACCTTGAAATGCAGTGGACTGAATCAGGGTCACACAGTGTTTGTTGTTAATGATTAACCTTGAAATGCAGTGGACTGAATCAGGGTCACACAGTGTTTGTTGGAAGTCTTAAACAAATCTACTTTGAGACAAAGGTGTACACCTCACACACATGGTTATGGGCTTAAAAACAAGAAGACACCTGTACCATGTCAGATATGGAGTTGAAATGTGTTACATTTTGAGTTGCATCCCAATATTACACTTTATATTCATCACAGAAGACTGAAATATAACAACACCATTTGGCATAGAAACACCGGATTTTCGGCCTTAAAAAATAATTAATGTTTATTAATTATGAAATTATAAAAAATATGAATAACATTCCACCATGAGGTCACTAGGTAATCTGACTGCAGGAAAGGACTCCAGGTAATAATGATAAAATATGAATAACATTACACCATGAGGTCACTAGGTAATCTGACTGCAGGAAAGGACTCCAGGTAATAATGATACAATATGAATAACATTCCACCATGAGGTCACTAGGTAATCTGACTGCAGGAAAGGACTCCAGGTAATAATGATACAATATGAATAACATTCCAACCATGAGGTCACTAGGTAATCTGACTGCAGGAAAGTGGTAGCTACACAGATGTTATTGTAAACCCCTGGCTTTTCTGGTAAACAGGATAAACTGGTTAAACTGGTTTTCTGATGATGCTGACATGGGGTCAATGCCACTAAACTTTAACAGAACTGATGGTGTCTTAAGTTAATCAGAAACAAAGATGACAAAGTTTCCTGACATTGGGGAGGTGAATAAACCGTTCCCAAGGTTTCTTTCTCAACACAAAGGAAACTCTCACCGACTTGACACATTCTGGTTTTGAATTCAGGCTGCAAGGTAAGGATCCTACCAGGGATTATTCATGTATGATGTTGGTAGAATGTTGAAGTTGGGATAGTAGTAAGGATCCTACCAGGGATTATTCATGTATGATGTTGGTAGAATGTTGAAGTTGGGATAGTAGTAAGGATCCTACTAGGGATTATTCATGTATGATGTTGGTAGAATGTTGAAGTTGGGATAGTAGTAAGGATCCTACCAGGGATTATTCATGTATGATGTTGGTAGAATGTTGACGTTGGGATAGTAGTAAGGATTCTACCAGGGATTATTCATGTATGATGTTGGTAGAATGTTGAAGTTGGGATAGTAGTAAGGATCCTACCAGGGATTATTCATGTATGATGTTGGTAGAATGTTGAAGTTGGGATAGTAGTAAGGATCCTACCAGGGATTATTCATGTATGATGTTGGTAGAATGTTGAAGTTGGGATAGTAGTAAGGATCCTACCAGGGATTATTCATGTATGATGTTGGTAGAATGTTGAAGTTGGGATAGTAGTAAGGATCCTACCAGGGATTATTCATGTATGATGTTGGTAGAATGTTGAAGTTGGGATAGTAGTAAGGATCCTACCAGGGATTATTCATGTATGATGTTGGTAGAATGTTGACATTGGGATAGTAGTAAGAGACCGGAGTGAAAATTACTAAACTACAAGCGTCCCGTCAATTAGGAAACTTTGTTTATTTTTTGTGTGTTTATTTGTACCTTTACCCAGTGGTGTAAAGTACTTAATTAAAATTTAAGTAGTGTTTTGGGGTATCTGTACTTCACTTTACTATTTATATTTTTGACAACTTTTAATTTTACTCCACTACATTCCTAAAGAAAATAATGTACCTTTTACTCCGTACATTTTCCCTGACACACAAAAGTACTGGTTACATTTAGAATGCTCAAGCAGGACAGAATTATTGCACCTATCAATATAAAGCCTCCCTACTGCCTCTGATCTGGCGGACTCACGAAACAAAACTACTGTGTTTCTAAATGATGTCTGAGTGTTGGTGTCTGTCCGTAATTACAAATAATATGAAAATCGTACCATCTGGTTGGCTTAATATAAGGAATTTGATAAATAGCATTTACTTTTACTCAACTTTTTATACCACTGTACTTAAGTACATTTAATGCCAGATACTTTTACTCAAGTAGTATTTTACTGAGTAACTTTCACTTTTAATCGAGTCATTTTCTGTTAAGGTACTTTTACTCAAGTATGACAATTGAGTACTTATTCTACCACTGCCTTTACCTTCCTGTAGTTGGCAATTTGGAATGATTCTGAATGGAGGAATGGTCTAAGATCACTCCCAATGTGTTTTCCAACTCATAAAACACTTCAGAAAAAGGCTCAGTGCTGTTATCCTCACAAGGAAGGTACTGAAAGGTTTGAAAGCAGGGTGT
This sequence comes from Salvelinus alpinus, assembly GCF_045679555.1. Classification (NCBI taxonomy): domain Eukaryota; kingdom Metazoa; phylum Chordata; class Actinopteri; order Salmoniformes; family Salmonidae; genus Salvelinus; species Salvelinus alpinus. Next base: position 9,397,936 of record NC_092086.1, on the reverse strand, counting down.
CAATTTTTACCCCTGCCTTTTTGAGAAAAAAAGTATGATTTGGTAAACAAAATCTCTTTCTCTGAGAAATTGTATTAGTATAAAATAATTTCATTTCCCTTTTGTTTAGCATATAATATAGCTCAGTATTTGAATGATGTATTTTATACAGTCATTTTTGTTAATCTTTATCAAGGGTGTCAATAACTTTGGACCCAACTGCATACTTCAAAGTTAGAGATACTGTATGTTGAACCTGGATCCATCATTTATTTATTATTATCATTTGTTAAACCTTTATTTAACTAGGCAAGTCAGTTTAAAACAAATTATTATTTACAATGACGGCCTACACCGGCCAAACCCCGACGATGCTTGGCCAATTGTGCACCACCCTATTGGACTCCTAATCACAGCCAGTTGTGATACAACCTGGATTCAAACCAGGGTGTCTGTAGTGACCCTTCTAACACTGAGATGCAGTGCCTTAGACCACTGCGCCACTCGGGATGATAATGATTCTACATGTTATAGTATGCCATGGCCTTTACTGGCCAAAGGTTAAACTGCTGTTATGTTTATGATATACTATGGTGTTGTGTCACTAGACTTTGACCAGATATTATTGCATCCAAAGATCAACTGTAGCTAGAACATAGATACAGAGACACTTGTCATCAGGAAGGTGATCTCTCAGCACAACGGAAAATATCTCAATGACTTGACATGTTCTGGTTGTGAATTCAGGCTACAAGGTAAGAATCTTCCCAGGGATTATTGTAAAATGTGTAGAGACATTAAATGTATGGTGTTATTTTAGCATAGTGAATTACAGTAAAACACTCAGATCTAACAGTCCATTTCACCTGGGACAGCTACGTGACAGTTCAATCATGCAAATGGCGCTAACTGGGCGTAGGCAAGTCACATTCAATAACATATTGTTCATATATCGTATTATACGATTCGTATATCGTGGTTATTTTACCATGTGTAAAAATGTTAATGTATCATAGTTGTAAATCATCTTTCAGAATATCAGAACATTTGTTGTTTTCTAAATCACAATGAGCTCCTGCTTCCTGTGTAGTTTGGTATGAAACCACTGAACATACTTAACATTGTTATTATGAACTGAATTCAGTAACAGCAGAATAATATCAGACCTGTTGAACAAAGCAACACACTAGAATGAGAGACATTATTAAAAGAGAAAGTGAGACATTATTATTATTTATAATATTACTCTTATTATATTGGTATTATTATTATTAGTTATCTATTAATTAAATCACCTGACTGTTTGGATGTATCTGTTAGTACATGTTTTATTTCTAAGAGATAATTAATAAAATAGAACAATGGACCTTCAATAATTAGTTGTCACTGTGTTAACCACAACCAACATGCTGGATCTCTGTTTAGTTGTCACTGTGTTAACCACAACCAACATGTTGGATCTCTGTTTAGTTGTCACTGTGTTAACCAACATGCTGGATCTCTGTTTAGTTGTCACTGTGTTAACCACAACCAACATGTTGGATCTCTGTTTAGTTGTCACTGTGTTAACCACAACCAACATGCTGGATCTCTGTTTAGTTGTCACTGTGTTAACCACAACCAACATGTTGGATCTCTGTTTAGTTGTCACTGTGTTAACCACAACCAACATGTTGGATCTCTGTTTAGTTGTCACTGTGTTAACCACAACCAACATGTTGGATCTCTGTTTAGTTGTCACTGTGTTAACCACAACCAACATGCTGGATCTCTGTTTAGTTGTCACTGTGTTAACCACAACCAACATGCTGGATCTCTGTTTAATTGTCACTGTGTTAACCACAACCAACATGCTGGATCTCTGTTTAGGGGACAGTGCTCTAAAATGAGTCTCTCTGGGGAGAGAGAGGAGGAAGGCCCTGCCTCTAAAATGAGTCTCACTGGGGAGAGAGAGGAGGAAGGCCCTGCCTCTAAAAGGAATGTCTCTGGGGAACATGGCACCAAATCTAAGAGGTGAGATGACAATTTTTTAAATATTTAATGAAGAGTTTATATCCAAAACACTATATCCACCATCTTTTCACATTTGTGTTTTTTAATCAGAAATTAAGGCTTATGGCTGTGTAAAATATTATTGTTCTAAGATTTTAAATTTATAGATGTTAGCATTTTACTGAGAACATCACAGCTTGATGAAACAAATATTGTTGCATTCTCTAGATTCTCCCATTTCCTTTGATCTATAGAGCCCCACTCATAATACCCATAACACCTAGCGGTCAAACAGGGAAATGGTTCCAATAGTTTTATAGAGCCCCACAGTGGAGGTGTCATAATACCCATAACACCTAGCGGTCAAACAGGGAAATGGTTCCAATAGTTTTATAGAGACCCACAGTGGAGGTGTCATAATACCCATAACACCTAGCGGTCAAACAGGGAAATGGTTCCAATAGTTTTATAGAGACCCACAGTGGAGGTGTCATAATACCCATAACACCTAGCGGTCAAACAGGGAAATGGTTCCAATAGTTTTATAGAGCCCCACAGTGGAGGTGTTATAATACCCATAACACCTAGCGGTCAAACAGGGAAATGGTTCCAATAGTTTTATAGAGACCCACAGTGGAGGTGTCATAATACCCATAACACCTAGCGGTCAAACAGGGAAATGGTTCCAATAGTTTTATAGAGCCCCACAGTGGAGGTGTTATAATACCCATAACACCTAGCGGTCAAACAGGGAAATGGTTCCAATAGTTTTATAGAGCCCCACAGTGGAGGTGTCATAATACCCATAACACCTAGCGGTCAAACAGGGAAATGGTTCCAATAGTTTTATAGAGCCCCACAGTGGAGGTGTCATAATACCCATAACACCTAGCGGTCAAACAGGGAAATGGTTCCAATAGTTTTATAGAGCCCCACAGTGGAGGTGTCATAATACCCATAACACCTAGCAGTTAAACAGGGAAATGGTTTCCAATAAAAAACATGAGCTGGCGCACAGCCATATTTTATTTATGTGGAGGTTCTGACTAACGGCTAATAAACTATAAGCTATAAAAAATAAATTGAGTCACTCCATATGTAAACTCCCAGTAATTTATTGGGCATTTACCAACGTTTCAGCATCACTGTGTCTTCTTCAGGGTGATGTCATGAATACTTGGATCAGGTTATGTAGACAAACAGTGTAATTAGTGCAACCAATGACAATAGTGAGGGGTGTGTCATAATTATTAAGTTAATTAGAATTAATTAATGAAACTGTTAACAAAACAATAGTTTATGGCATATTGAATATATTAGGCTGTTATCATATGGAAACATAATTGAATATTGTACATAACATGAGCATCAACATACATTATTGTTTAATTCCACATATTTAATTGTTTCCTATTTAATGTACTGTTTTGGTTCAACCTTAATGCATAATAAACATCACCAACAGGGGAACATATTGGATCTGATAAGATGTAGAAAGAATATATACATTTAAAAAAGAGAATTGTTCATAAGAAGGTCCTGAGATCAAAGTCAATATTCAGACCACTAGGGGTCAATGTTTTTAGACAGGATATCCTTTCTCCCTTTGTAGTAGGAGGATCTCCATGTTACCTCCTCTCCTTGGTAGAGCAACATGCTAAAAGCTACACTTATAGACCACCACACTTGAAGAGGTGTGTGATTATTTTTCTGATTGTAGAATATGAAAGTGCTTTTTCAGGATTGCTTTCATTATCTCCTAATACTTGGTAAACTTGTTGCAAAATACGTTGTTTTTTTTAGTAATTGCTCTCTTGGTTTTTGAGATATTTTCATCATTGCAGCATCAAGAGTTTTGTCCTTGTAGCCTCTCATTTTGAATTTATCTGTCATTTTGTTTATCATTGCTGTTCAAAATCCAATAGTTTTCCACCATATATTTATCCCATAGAGAATTGTAGAAACACTTAACATAAGGGATGTGTTTCGTGTAGGGTGGGGTGGTGCGGGGGTCCTTGTGGGAAAATGATGTCATCAAAGTCTGTCTCTGGATTTATGGTGCTTTCAACACAACTGGGATGTTCTAATTATGACGTCATTGATCTTCAGGTCGGAGCTCTAGAAACTGAACACTAAAAAATACTAAATAAAAACACAATAGAAAACAGGCTACCTAAATATGGCTCCCAATCAGAGACAGGTGTCAGTCGTTGTCTCTGGGATGTTTGAATTATGACGTCATTGATCTTCAGGTCGGAGCTCTAGAAAGAGGCCGAGTTCCCGTCTTGGAATTTCGAGTTGGATGACCGTTCAAACCTTATTTTCTCAGTCGGAGCTCATTTTTTTTCAGAGTTTCCAGTTGTCCTGAACTCACTGAAGTCTGAGATTTCCCAGTTCCCAGGTGTTTTGAATGCAGCAGAAATCATGCTGGATTCACAGCATGGCCAATGTATTCAACCTTTTCTGTCCCATGGTGTTGCTGGTGAATGTTTAACCTTTTAAGTTTGGAAAAGAGACCCTAAAACGCAGAATTGGACCACACACCCTCTCCACTGAATAGCAGGCTAGTGATTGTTTTGCAATGCTTGCAGTTAGCCACTGATTCCTTCCAAACCACTCAATACAAACCACTCATTGCCAGCTAAGATTTTGAACGTATGATGTTGACATGATCAGTCCAATCAAAGCTACGGTAGATATAATGTGATTTGATATCATTTTATCTGTGGCCAATGACCTTGATCCTTTTGGGTGGGCACTTTTAATGTAACTCTATGGCAGCACTCAATGGGCTTGAATGTTCCATCTCTCCCTGTAGATTTAGTGGTGACATAGTGTCTCAATGAGTGACAGAACACAGAGCCAATCAAGGCGCAACTACAGAACATTACCAACCCCTACGCTCAGTTTTTCCCGCTGGCTGCCCCACCACCACAGAAAGCACTGAACTAGGCTGAAACACCTGCATTTTGGAGCTGCCTTACTCAAGAAAACAAAAAAGAGACCACGTTTGTATGCAGCTTTATTAACTCAATGATTATTGAAAAAAAAAAGTTTGACAATTAAAATGTTGAATCAGTCGTCTTCCTCAAATGAAGGGGATGATGATGCAGTCTTTGCAAGAGGGAGGGAATCTAATTTAATTGGTCGTCAACTGGTGGCTCAGTCATTTCATTCAGGGTACGTGGAGTTAGCCCTGAGTTAGCCTGCAGCAGAGCAGGTCAGTTCTGAAGGACTCAGTCATTTCATTCAGGGTAAGTGGAGTTAGCCCTGAGTTAGCCTGCAGCAGAGCAGGTCAGTTCTGAAGGACTCAGTCCTTTCATTCAGGGTACGTGGAGTTAGCCCTGAGTTAGCCTGCAGCAGAGCAGGTCAGTTCTGAAGGACTCAGTCCTTTCATTCAGGGTAAGTGGAGTTAGCCCTGAGTTAGCCTGCAGCAGAGCAGGTCAGTTCTGAAGGACTCAGTCATTTCATTCAGGGTACGTGGAGTTAGCCCTGAGTTAGCCTGCAGCAGAGCAGGTCAGTTCTGAAGGACTCAGTCATTTCATTCAGGGTACGTGGAGTTAGGCCTGAGTTAGCCTGCAGCAGAGCAGGTCAGTTCTGAAGGACTCAGACATTTCATTCAGGGTACGTGGAGTTAGCCCTGAGTTAGCCTGCAGCAGAGCAGGTCAGTTCTGAAGGACTTGTTGTGATAGAAATGTACCTGGCTAAAAGGTGAGCCACTTTGAATTCAGAGACGACCAAAGTTACCTCGTAGGATACCCCTCTGTAGTGATCTGTAAGAAATGGCATTTCTCTAGCCAAATATATAATTCATACATGTTGTTCTGTTCTTAATGACCTGGTTTGATGGTGCATTGATCAGTTATACAGTTTAAAGCCATTATTTTCACGTCATCTGAACAAAGCACCGATTCCAAACCAAGTGCCAATGTCGTTTAGCAAACTCCAGGCGTTTACATTTGCTCAGTATTTGAATTATTTGTTTTATACAGTCATTTGTTCTAAACTAAGAGTTGGTTTGGACAGATCTGTATCAGGATACTAAGAGTTGGTTTGAACAGATCTGTATCAGGATACTAAGAGTTGGTTTAAACAGATCTGAATCAGGAAACTAAGAGTTGGTTTGAACAGATCTGAATCAGGAAACTAAGAGTTGGTTTAAACAGATCTGAATCAGGACACTAAGAGTTGGTTTAAACAGATCTGAATCAGGAAACTAAGAGTTGGTTTGAACAGATCTGAATCAGGATACTAAGAGTTGGTTTAAACAGATCTGAATCAGGATACTAAGAGTTGGTTTAAACAGATCTGAATCAGGACACTAAGAGTTGGTTTGAACAGATCTGAATCAGGAAACTAAGAGTTGGTTTGAACAGATCTGAATCAGGATACTAAGAGTTGGTTTAAACAGATCTGAATCAGGACACTAAGAGTTGGTTTGAACAGATCTGAATCAGGATACTAAGAGTTGGTTTAAACAGATCTGAATCAGGATACTAAGAGTTGGTTTAAACAGATCTGAATCAGGACACTAAGAGTTGGTTTAAACAGATCTGAATCAGGAAACTAAGAGTTGGTTTGAACAGATCTGAATCAGGAAACTAAGAGTTGGTTTAAACAGATCTGAATCAGGAAACTAAGAGTTGGTTTGAACAGATCTGAATCAGGACACTAAGAGTTGGTTTAAACAGATCTGAATCAGGAAACTAAGAGTTGGTTTGAACAGATCTGAATCAGGACACTAAGAGTTGGTTTAAACAGATCTGAATCAGGAAACTAAGAGTTGGTTTGAACAGATCTGAATCAGGAAACTAAGAGTTGGTTTGAACAGATCTGAATCAGGACACTAAGAGTTGGTTTAAACAGATCTGAATCAGGATACTAAGAGTTGGTTTAAACAGATCTGAATCAGGACACTAAGAGTTGGTTTAAACAGATCTGAATCAGGAAACTAAGAGTTGGTTTGAACAGATCTGAATCAGGACACTAAGAGTTGGTTTAAACAGATCTGAATCAGGAAACTAAGAGTTGGTTTGAACAGATCTGAATCAGGAAACTAAGAGTTGGTTTAAACAGATCTGAATCAGGAAACTAAGAGTTGGTTTGAACAGATCTGAATCAGGACACTAAGAGTTGGTTTAAACAGATCTGAATCAGGAAACTAAGAGTTGGTTTGAACAGATCTGAATCAGGAAACTAAGAGTTGGTTTGAACAGATCTGAATCAGGACACTAAGAGTTGGTTTAAACAGATCTGAATCAGGAAACTAAGAGTTGGTTTGAACAGATCTGAATCAGGAAACTAAGAGTTGGTTTAAACAGATCTGAATCAGGAAACTAAGAGTTGGTTTGAACAGATCTGAATCAGGAAACTAAGAGTTGGTTTGAACAGATCTGAATCAGGAAACTAAGAGTTGGTTTGAACAGATCTGAATCAGGAAACTAAGAGTTGGTTTAAACAGATCTGAATCAGGACACTAAGAGTTGGTTTGAACAGATCTGAATCAGGACACTAAGAGTTGGTTTAAACAGATCTGAATCAGGACACTAAGAGTTGGTTTGAACAGATCTGAATCAGGAAACTAAGAGTTGGTTTAAACAGATCTGAATCAGGAAACTAAGAGTTGGTTTGAGGGTCAATAATGTGGGACCCCATTGTATACTTCAAAGTTAGAGATATGTTGAACCTGGATCATCATAATGATTCTACATGTTATAGTATGAACCTGGATCATCATAATGATTCTACATGTTATAGTATGAACCTGGATCCATCATAATGATTCTACATGTTATAGTATGAACCTGGATCATCATAATGATTCTACATGTTATAGTATGAACCTGGATCCATCATAATGATTCTACATTTCATAGTATGCCATGGCCTTTACTGGCCAAAGGTTAAACTGCTGTTATGTTTCTGATATACTATGGTGTTGTGTCACTAGACTTTGACCAGATATTATTGCATCCAAAGATCAACTGTACCTAGAACACAGATACAGAGCCACTTGTCATCAGGAAGGTGCTCTCTCAGCACAACGGAAAATATCTCAATGACTTGACATGTTCTGGTTGTGAATTCAGGCTACAAGGTAAGAATCTTCCCAGGGATTATTGTAAAGTGTGTAGAGACATTAAATGTATGGTTTTATTTTAGTATAGTGAATGACGATATACGAATCGTATAATACGATATATGAACAATATGTTATTGAAATTGACTTGCCTACTCCCAGTTAGCGCCATTTTGTATGATTGAACTGTCACGTAGCTGTCCCAGGTGAAATGGACTGTTAGATCTGAGTGTTTTACTGTGGTTATTTTACAATTTGTCAAAATGTTAATGTATCATAGTTGTAAATCATCTTTCAGAATATCAGAACATTTGTTGTTTTCTAAATTACAATGATCTCCTGCTTCCTGTGTAGTTTGGTATGAAACCACTGAACAGACTTTACATTGTTATTATGAACTGAATTCAGTAACAGCAGAATAATATCAGACCTGTTGAACAAAGCAACACACTAGAATGAGAGAAATTATTAAAAGAGAAAGTGAGACATTATTATTATTTATAATATCACTCTTATTATATTGGTATTATTATTATTAGTTATCTATTAATTAAATCACCTGACTGTTTGGATGTATCTGTTAGTAAATGTTTTATTTCTAAGAGATAATTAATAAAAGAGAACAATTGACCTTCAATAATTAATTGTCACTGTGTTAACCACAACCAACATGTTGGATCTCTGTTTAGTTGTCACTGTGTTAACCACAACCAACATGCTGGATCTCTGTTTAGTTGTCACTGTGTTAACCACAACCAACATGCTGGATCTCTGTTTAGTTGTCACTGTGTTAACCACAACCAACATGCTGGATCTCTGTTTAGTTGTCACTGTGTTAACCACAACCAACATGCTGGATCTCTGTTTAGTTGTCACTGTGTTAACCACAACCAACATGCTGGATCTCTGTTTAGTTGTCACTGTGTTAACCACAACCAACATGCTGGATCTCTGTTTAGTTGTCACTGTGTTAACCACAACCAACATGCTGGATCTCTGTTTAGTTGTCACTGTGTTAACCACAACCAACATGCTGGATCTCTGTTTAGTTGTCACTGTGTTAACCACAACCAACATGCTGGATCTCTGTTTAGTTGTCACTGTGTTAACCACAACCAACATGCTGGATCTCTGTTTAGTTGTCACTGTGTTAACCACAACCAACATGCTGGATCTCTGTTTAGTTGTCACTGTGTTAACCACAACCAACATGCTGGATCTCTGTTTAGTTGTTACTGTGTTAACCACAACCAACATGTTGGATCTCTGTTTAGTTGTCACTGTGTTAACCACAACCAACATGCTGGATCTCTGTTTAGTTGTCACTGTGTTAACCACAACCAACATGCTGGATCTCTGTTTAGTTGTCACTGTGTTAACCACAACCAACATGCTGGATCTCTGTTTAGTTGTCACTGTGTTAACCACAACCAACATGCTGGATCTCTGTTTAGTTGTCACTGTGTTAACCACAACCAACATGCTGGATCTCTGTTTAGTTGTCACTGTGTTAACCACAACCAACATGCTGGATCTCTGTTTAGTTGTCACTGTGTTAACCACAACCAACATGCTGGATCTCTGTTTAGTTGTCACTGTGTTAACCACAACCAACATGTTGGATCTCTGTTTAGTTGTCACTGTGTTAACCACAACCAACATGCTGGATCTCTGTTTAGTTGTCACTGTGTTAACCACAACCAACATGTTGGATCTCTGTTTAGTTGTCACTGTGTTAACCACAACCAACATGTTGGATCTCTGTTTAGTTGTCACTGTGTTAACCACAACCAACATGCTGGATCTCTGTTTAGTTGTCACTGTGTTAACCACAACCAACATGTTGGATCTCTGTTTAGTTGTCACTGTGTTAACCACAACCAACATGCTGGATCTCTGTTTAGTTGTCACTGTGTTAACCACAACCAACATGCTGGATCTCTGTTTAGTTGTCACTGTGTTAACCACAACCAACATGCTGGATCTCTGTTTAGTTGTCACTGTGTTAACCACAACCAACATGCTGGATCTCTGTTTAGTTGTCACTGTGTTAACCACAACCAACATGTTGGATCTCTGTTTTGGGGTCAGTGATCTAAAATGAGTCTCTCTGGGGAGAGAGAGGAGGGGGGCCCTGCCTCTAAAATGAGTCTCTCTGGGGGGAGAGAGGAGGGGGTCCCTGCCTCTAAAATGAGTCTCTCTGGGGAACATGACACCAAAGCTAAGAGGTGAGATGACAATTTTTTAAAGAATTATTATAGAGTTTGTTTCTAAATGTTATATCCACCATTTTTTCACATTTGTTATTTTTCATCAGAAATTATTTCTTATGGGTACCTTCATTGTTGTTCTAAGATTTTAATTCAATTTTTGTTTTTCAAAACGCTATATAGCTGGAATGAAATGTTTGCATCCTGTATATTTGACTGTGATATGCGGCTGTCTCACCAGCAAACACACACACACACACACGCACACACGCACGCACGCACACACACACACACACACACACACACACACACACACACACACACACACACACACACACACACACACACACACACACACACACACACACACATAGAATGTTAACATGACACAATCATTTAGCCTACTCTTAATTATTGCCTAATATGTCATCATAACCTTGTTGTTTTGACTAATTCTGATCGTTGTTACAAGCTGAATTCTGACAATATACAGTGGGGAGAACAAGTATTTGATACACTGCCGATTTTGCAGGTTTTCCTACTTACAAAGCATGTAGAGGTCTGTAATTTTTATCATAGGTACACTTCAACTGTGAGAGACGGAATCTAAAACAAAAATCCAGAAAATCACATTGTATGATTTTTAAATAATTAATTTGCATTTTATTGCATGACATAAGTATTTGATCACCTACCAACCAGTAAGAATTCCGGCTCTCACAGACCTGTTAGTTTTTCTTTAAGAAGCCCTCCTGTTCTCCACTCATTACCTGTATTAACTGCACCTGTTTGAACTCGTTACCTGTATAAAAGACACCTGTCCACACACAATCAAACAGATTCCAACCTCTCCACAATGGCCAACACCAGAGAGCTGTGTAAGGACATCAGGGATAAAATTGTAGACCTGCACAAGGCTGGGATGGGCTACAGGACAATAGGCAAGCAGCTTGGTGAGAAGGAAACAACTGTTGGCGCAATTATTAGAAAATGGAAGAAGTTCAAGATGACGGTCAATCACCCTCGGTCTGGGGCTCCATGCAAGATTTCACCTCGTGGGGCATCAATGATCATGAGGAAGGTGAGGGATCAGCCCAGAACTACACGGCAGGACCTGGTCAATGACCTGAAGAGAGCTGGGACCACAGTCTCAAAGAAAACCATTAGTAACACACTACGCCGTCATGGATTAAAATCCTGCAGCGCACGCAAGGTCCCCCTGCTTAAGCCAGTGCATGTCCAGGCCTGTCTGAAGTTTGCCAATGACAATCTGGATGATCCAGAGGAGGAATGGGAGAAGGTCATGTGGTCTGATGAGACAAAAATAGAGCTTTTTGGTCTAACTCCACTCGCCGTGTTTGGAGGAAGAAGAAGTATGAGTACAACCCCAAGAACACCATCCCAACCGTGAAGCATGGAGGTGGAAACATCATTCTTTGGGGATGCTTTTCTGCAAAGGGGACAGGACGACTGCACCGTATTGAGGGGAGGATGGATGGGGCCATGTATCGCGAGATCTTGGCCAACAACCTCCTTCCCTCAGTAAGAGCATTGAAGATGGGTCGTGGCTGGGTCTTCCAGCATGACAACGACACGAAGCACACAGCCATGGCAACTAAGGAGTGGCACCGTAAGAAGCATCTCAAGGTCCTGGAGTGGCCTAGCCAGTCTCCAGACCTGAACCCAATAGAAAATCTTTGGAGGGAGCTGAAAGTCCGTATTGCCCAGCGACAGCCCCGAAACCTGAAGGATCTGGAGAAGATCTGTAGGGAGGAGTGGGCCAAAATCCCTGCTGCAGTGTGTGCAAACCTAGTCAAGAACTACAGGAAACGTATGATCTCTGTAATTGCAAACAAAGGTTTCTGTACCAAATATTAAGTTCTGCTTTTCTGATGTATCAAATACTTATGCCATGCAATAAAATGCAAATTAATTACTTAAAAATCATACAATGTGATTTTCTGGATTTTTGTTTTAGATTCCGTCTCTCATAGTTGAAGTGTACCTATGATAAAAATTACAGACCTCTACATGCTTTGTAAGTAGGAAAACCTGCAAAATCGGCAGTGTATCAAATACTTGTTCTCCCCACTGTATCTGTTATATCTACACACTCTTCACTCCTGTTGAAACCAAAAAGGGTTCTATCTTGCTCAATATACGGAACCACTAAAGTTCTATATAGAACCCTTTATAGGAGGTTAGGAAGTGTCTGAGTAGACAGTATATATAGAATATATATAGAACCCTTTATAGGGGGTTAGGAAGTGTCTGAGTATACAGTATATATAGAATATATATAGAACCCTTTATAGGAGGTTATGAAGTGTCTGAGTATACAGTATATATAGAATATATATATAACCCTTTATAGGAGGTCAGGAAGTGTCTGAGTATACAGTATATATATAATATATATAGAACCCTTTATAGGAGGTCAGGAAGTGTCTGAGTATACAGTATATATAGAATATATATAGAACCCTTTATAGGAGGTTAGGAAGTGTCTGAGTATATAGTATATATAGAACCCTTTATAGGAGGTTAGGAAGTGTCTGAGTATACAGTATATATAGAATATATATAGAACCCTTTATAGGAGGTTAGGAAGTGTCTGAGTATACAGTATATATACAATATATATAGAACCCTTTATAGGAGGTTAGGAAGTGTCTGAGTAGACAGTATATATAGAATATATATAGAACCCTTTATAGGGGGTTAGGAAGTGTCTGAGTATACAGTATATATAGAATATATATAGAACCCTTTATAGGAGGTTATGAAGTGTCTGAGTATACAGTATATATAGAATATATATATAACCCTTTATAGGAGGTCAGGAAGTGTCTGAGGATACAGTATATATATAATATATATAGAACCCTTTATAGGAGGTCAGGAAGTGTCTGAGTATACAGTATATATAGAATATATATAGAACCCTTTATAGGAGGTTAGGAAGTGTCTGAGTATACAGTATATATAGAATATATATAGAACCCTTTATAGGAGGTTAGGAAGTGTCTGAGTATACAGTATATATATAATATATATAGAACCCTTTATAGGAGGTCAGGAAGTGTCTGAGTATACAGTATATATAGAATATATATATAACCTTTATAGGAGGTTAGGAAGTGTCTGAGTATACAGTATATATAGAATATATATAGAACCCTTTATAGGAGGTTAGGAAGTGTCTGAGTATACAGTATATATAGAATATATATAGAACCCTTTATAGGAGGTTAGGAAGTGTCTGAGTATACAGTATATATAGAATATATATAGAACCCTTTATAGGAGGTTAGGAAGTGTCTGAGTATACAGTATATATAGAATATATATATAACCCTTTATAGCAGGTTAGGAAGTGTCTGAGTATACAGTATATATAGAATATATATAGAACCTTTATAGGAGGTTAGGAAGTGTCTGAGTATACAGTATATATAGAATATATATAGAACCCTTTATAGGAGGTAAGGAAGTGTCTGAGTATACAGTATATATAGAATATATATAGAACCTTTATAGGAGGTTAGGAAGTGTCTGAGTATACAGTATATATAGAATATATATAGAACCCTTTATAGGAGGTTAGGAAGTGTCTGAGTATACAGTATATATAGAATATATATAGAACCTTTATAGGAGGTTAGGAAGTGTCTGAGTATATATATATAGAACCCTTTATAGGAGGTTAGGAAGTGTCTGAGTATACAGTATATATATAATATATATAGAACCCTTTATAGGAGGTTAGGAAGTGTCTGAGTATACAGTATATATAGAATATATATAGAACCCTTTATAGGAGGTTAGGAAGTGTCTGAGTATACAGTATATATAGAATATATATAGAACCCTTTATAGGAGGTTAGGAAGTGTCTGAGTATACAGTATATATAGAATATATATAGAACCCTTTATAGGGTTCTTTGGTCAGAACTCTAGAGGTTCTTCTTCACTGAATTGATCTTCATTATATCCAAACACACGTGGGCCATCGTTTGAATGATGGCCCACGTCAACTCTGGATGACTTTTTTACAATACAATACATTACAATACAATAAACTACATTACATTACATTACAATACAATACAATACAATACATTACAATACATTACAATACATTACAATACAATACAATACAATACAATACAATACAATACAATACAATACAATACATTACAATACATTACAATACAATACATTACAATACATTACAATACATTACAATACAATAAACTACATTACATTACATTACAATACAATACAATACATTACAATACAATACAATACAATACAATACAATACAATACATTACAATACATTACAATACAATAAACTACATTACATTACATTACAATACAATACAATACAATACATTACATTACATTACATTACATTACAATACAATACAATACAATACAATACAATACATTACAATACATTACAATACATTACAATACAATACAATACATTACAATACATTACAATACTTTTCAATACAACTTTGTCCATTAGTTACAGCAAACAACAAACATGTCTCTTCTGCAATTTTCTACTCTGAGATGCTTTGTGGATATGGGCCCAGATTTCAAAATACTGTTAAAAAAAACTTAGAATGTTTGTTTAACATAATCATTTAAAAAAACTTAGAATGTTTGTTTAACATAATCATAAAAAAATATGAATATTACTAATGTAACCCACTGTAAAGAGTTTGTTTAACATAATCATAAAAAAATATGAATATTACTAATGTAACCCACTGTAAAGACTGGGTTTAGTTATTTTGTGCCACTGTTCTGGAACTTCCTGCGTTCTCGTACAGAACTGTCCGCGTCCACGTACTGTGTGGCGCCAAGCGGTTACGCGTAGAGTTGCTGAGGTGATCTTGGGGAATAATTACAGAGTTCACAACAGTGTTGAGACACCGAAGTTCAGTGTTCAATTTGCTTTTTTCTTTACGGTCAGGGACAGTATGAGTGTAGCCAGGTCCTTTTCACTCTCTATCCTTGTTTCAATTTGTGGTTCACCGGATTCGTCATCATCCTCGAGACGAGGTACAGACAACAACCTGTTAGCTAGCCAAGCTAGTCGGTACAGCTAGGTAAGCTAGCTAGCTACTATACCAGCAGCATACTGGTTATCCTAGCAACCAAATCAAATCAAATGTATTTATAAAGCCCTTCTTAAATCAGCTGATGTCACAAAGTGCTGTACAGAAACCCAGCCTAAAACCCCAAACAGCAAGCAATGCAGATGTAGAAGCACGGTGGCTAGGAAAAACTCCCTAGAAAGGCCAAAACCTAGGAAGAAACCTAGAGAGGAACCAGGTTATAAGGGGTGGCCAGTCCTCTTCTGGCTGTGCCGGGTGGAGATTATAACAGAACATGGCCAAGATGTTCAAATATTCATAGATGACCAGCAGGGTCAAATAATAATAATCACAGTAGTTGTCGAGGGTGCAACAGGTCAGCACCTCAGGAGTAAATGTCAGTTGGCTTTTCATAGACGATCATAGACGAGTATCTCTACCACTCCTGCTGTCTCTAGAGAGTTGAAAAACGCTGGTCTGGGACAGGTAGCACGTCCGGTGAACAGGTCAGGGTTCCATAGCCGCAGGCAGAACAGTTGAAACTGGAGCAGCAGCACGGCCAGGTGGATTAGGGACAGCAAGGAGTCATCAGGCCAGGTAGTCCTGAGGCATGGTCCAAGGGCTCAGGTCCTCTGAGAGAGAGATATAAAGAAAGAATGAAAGAGAGAGAGAATTAGAGAGAGCATACTTAAATTCACACAGGACACTGGATAAGATGAAATACTCCAGATATAACAGACTGACCCTAACCCCCCGACACATAAACTACTGCAGCAGAAATACTGGAGGATGAGACAGGAGGGGTCGGGAGACACTGTGGCCCCATCCGACGATACACCCCCGGACAGGGCCAAACAGGCAGGATATAACCCCACACACTTTGCCAAACCACAGCCCCCACATCACTAGAGGGATATCATCAACCACCAACTTACCATCCTGAGACAAGGCCGAGTATAGCCCCCACATCACTAGAGGGATATCTTCAACCACCAACTTACCATCCTGAGACAAGGCCGAGTATAGCCCCCACACCACTAGAGGGATATCATCTTCCACCAACTTACCATCCTGAGACAAGGCCGAGTATAGCCCCCACACCACTAGAGAGATATCTTCAACCACCAACTTACCATCCTGAGACAAGGCCGAGCCCACAAAGATCTCCCGCCACGGCACAACCCAAGGGGGGTTATTGTTTAATTGGAGTTTATTTAGTGCTTTATCACTACATCACCGGCTGCCTGCGTTTATGGGGACCAATGGAGATACCCGGTTGTTTCTTCCACCTGTTACATCCTGTGGAGGGCTTCTCCCTCTCTCGTTGATGGATGCTGGCTACCTCTGTCCAGTTCTCCTCTCTTCACTCGATTCACGTTAACTTTAGTGTTTAAACCCTCTGTGTCCAAGGACCGAACTTTTGAATATTATTTTCGTGGCGCCTCAGTAGGCTGGACACATGACGTTTTCAACAATGTTTTTTTCTGATAACTAGTTCATTGCATCCACCATGGAGCCCAGTTTCATAACATTACCTTATCTTATATTATGTCTCTAGTTATGAAGTAATCGTGAAAAAACAGACCTTATTTTAGGTCATTTTTCACCCTGCCAGCTCCTATTAGTTCTATTGAGCACCGTGGCACCAACTCACCTTCTGAACATTCTATTCACAGCTCTTTGTTCTGCGTCACAATGGCAGCTTCATTATTGTTATCAATTAGACCTGCCGGCATGAACCTTGAACACTGACCTCAGGTAACTTATTATACTGAGATGCCTTAGACCGCTGCACCACTTGGGAGCCCATATTGGTTTTCAGAAAAAAGTGTTTAACTTAAACAAAACGCATGTCCCTGTCCTGGTTTTCAAGATGTGGCCGAGAATGATTTAATTGTTGTGACGATTTGTTGTATCTTAATGGCTGCTGGGTAATTTGATTTGCATTGGAATCTTCATTCGTTGACATCGAATTGAGCGAATGCTGCGCAGGTTCACTGAGTTGCAAACCAAATGGACAGGTCTAGCTCATTGATTTGTAGATCTGACTCAGTTGCTACCTCAGATTATGAGCCTAGCAGGTGTCGTGAATGAGTTATGTAGTACCCACAGAAGGCCACAGGGAGGAGCAAGAGAGCTATAAACACATACTATTTTATAAATTGTTTTGTTAACTTCTACTTGGTCACCATCCCGGATCCGGGAGCATCCTCATCAGTAAAAAAGCTGACTAGCATAGCCTAGCATAGCGCCACAAGTAAATACTAGCATATAAATATCATGAAATCACAAGTCCAAGACACCAAATGAAAGATACACATCTTGTGAATCCAGCCATCATTTCCGATTTTTAAAATGTTTTACAGCGAAAACACAATATGTATTTCTATTAGCTAACCACAATAGCAAGAGACTCAACCGCATATTTTCACAATTTTTTTACCGCATAGGTAGCTATCACAAATTCGACCAAATAAAGATATAATTAGTCACTAACCAAGAAACAACTTCATCAGATGACAGTCTTATAACATGTTATACAATAAATCTATGTTTTGTTCGACATACAGCTTACGTTATAGCGAGACAGCGCCCGCAATAAGAGCGGAAAATATGACTAAACATTTTCAACAGAAATACGAAATAACATCATAAATGGTTCCTACTTTTGCTGAGCTTCCATCAGAATCTTGGACAAGGAGTCCTTTGTCCAGAATAATCGTTGTTTGGATTTAGAATGTCCTCTTCTCCTGTCGAATTAGCAAACAAAGCTAGCCATGTGGCGCAAACGTGGCCAACTTCACATGACGCAAAGAAAATAAAATTCCAAAACTCGCAATTAACGTTCAATAAACTGATATAACTCGGTTTAAAAAAACTACTTTATGATGTTTTTAAAACATATATCAAATAAAATCAGAGCTGGAGATATCTAACGTCTATACCGAAAGCTTTTCAGAAGGCAATCCAGGGTTCCTTCCCGCGCCTTGCTAGACAAAGGGAAATGGGGTCACGTCATTCCAAGAGCTCTTGTTCGATCTCAGATCAAGCTAGACATCCCATTTCACCTCCCACTGCCTGTTGACATCTAGTGGAAGGCGTATGAAGTGCATGTATATCCATAGACTTCAAGCAAATGAATAGGAAGGCCCTGGAACAGAGCATCGATTTCAGATTTTTCACTTCCTGTCAGGAAGTTTGCTGCAAAATGAGTTCTGTTTTACACACAGATATAATTCAAACGGTTTTAGAAACTAGAGAGTGTTTTCTATCCAATAGTAATAATAATATGCATATTGTACGAGCAAGAATAGAGTACGAAGGAGTTTAATTTGGGCACGATTTTTTACAAAGTGAAAACAGCGCCCCCCTATTGTTAATCAAAACCTGTCTAAGCGTCGTGCTGTTTTTATTTTGTTATTAGTTATTTTATTATATTTATTATTTCAAGGCAGAACACTTGATCAACAAGTCGCATGTGTTTTATTTTTCAAATGTGGTTTGAACTGTGTGACCAAGTAACCTCTATGGGAAAGTCCAGCAATTGGCTTGGGATAGGTGGGGCAGGTTTGAGACTGATCTAAGGAATTAACAAGACAAAATACACTTTATTTCTCAGCTGCCTCACCAATGGCTGTATATGAATTAATAACTTTTAATTGCTAAATATTTATTAAAAATATACAGCCAAATAATCACTAGTCAGATGCTCTAACCTCAACCTTAGTATACATGCATTTTAACATATTTTATTAATATCTCATATTGGGACTAAACTGCTGCCATCTATTGGAATTATTCAGCAAATACAGTACCACTGAATAATATGTAATTCCTTAGTAAAGTAGTAATTACTAATTTTTAGTTCATTTTACCACTTACAACCATTAAATAACCATTTATAGCATAACAAACAATTGAAACTGACAAAAACCAAAAACACCATACATTTAGTAGATGAGAGATGTAATGTTTGTCTCTGTTGTGTTGAAGTCCAATCAAGCAGGAGAGACCAGCCTCCCCTGTACCCAGCTGTGTGTCCATGAAGAGTGACTGGTCTATGAGTCAACCTATACAGTTTAGAGAGGGAGACTTTTCTACTGAACAAAGGTAAGAAGAACTCATGGGTCATGGTCAGTGAGTTAAACAACACTGTCTCTAGTCATTTCTCCTCTCCCATTTTCCCATATCTTTTTGTTGTTTTCATAATCCATAAGCTAATTATTTTGTCCATTTTCATTGTCATTAAACATTATTAAACAAACACAACATTCCCTCCGTGTGTGTGTGTGTGTGTGTGTGTGTGTCTGAACTTCCTGGATGAGGAGATGTAATCTCTATCCTGATTACCTAGTCACTTTTACCCCTACCTACATGTGGATATTACCTCAATTACCTCAACTACCTGGTACCCTGCACATTGACTCAGTACTGGTACTCCTTATAGTCTCATTATTACCTCAACTACCTGGTACCCCTGCACATTGACTCAGTACTGGTACTCCTTATAGTCTCATTATTACCTCAACTACCTGGTACCCCTGCACATTGACTCAGTACTGGTACTCCGTATAGCCTCATTATTACCTCAACTACCTGGTACCCCTGCACATTGACTCAGTACTGGTACTCCTTATAGCCTCATTATTACCTCAACTACCTGGTACCCCTGCACATTGACTCAGTACTGGTACTCCTTATAGCCTCATTATTACCTCAACTACCTGGTACCCCTGCACATTGACTCAGTACTGGTACTCCTTATAGCCTCATTATTACCTCAACTACCTGGTACCCTGCACATTGACTCAGTACTGGTACTCCTTATAGTCTCATTATTACCTCAACTACCTGGTACCCCTGCACATTGACTCAGTACTGGTACTCCTTATAGTCTCATTATTACCTCAACTACCTGGTACCCCTGCACATTGACTCAGTACTGGTACTCCTTATAGTCTCATTATTACCTCAACTACCTGGTACCCCTGCACATTGACTCAGTACTGGTACTCCTTATAGTCTCATTATTACCTCAACTACCTGGTACCCCTGCACATTGACTCAGTACTGGTACTCCTTATAGTCTCATTATTACCTCAACTACCTGGTACCCCTGCACATTGACTCAGTACTGGTACTCCTTATAGCCTCATTATTACCTCAACTACCTGGTACCCCTGAACATTGACTCAGTACTGGTACTCCTTATAGTCAGTCTCATCATTACCTCAACTACCTGGTACCCTGCACATTGACTCAGTACTGGTACTCCTTATAGTCAGTCTCATCATTACCTCAACTACCTGGTACCCTGCACATTGACTCAGTACTGGTACTCCTTATAGTCTCATTATTACCTCAACTACCTGGTACCCCTGCACATTGACTCAGTACTGGTACTCCTTATAGTCTCATTATTACCTCAACTACCTGGTACCCTGCACATTGACTCAGTACTGGTACTCCTTATAGTCTCATTATTACCTCAACTACCTGGTACCCCTGCACATTGACTCAGTACTGGTACTCCTTATAGTCTCATTATTACCTCAACTACCTGGTACCCCTGCACATTGACTCAGTACTGGTACTCCTTATAGTCTCATTATTACCTCATCTACCTGGTACCCTGCACATTGACTCAGTACTGGTACTCCTTATAGTCTCATTATTACCTCAACTACCTGGTACCCCTGCACATTGACTCAGTACTGGTACTCCTTATAGTCTCATTATTACCTCATCTACCTGGTACCTGAGTATATGATGTAAAGCATCTGCTTATAATGTGTTGTTTATGTCCTATATATTAAGACACTGAGTGTACAAAACATTATGATCATCTGCTTTTTCCCTGACATAGACTGACCAGGTGAATCCAGGTGAAGCTATGATCCCTTATTGATGTACCTTGTTAAATCCACTTCAATCAGTGTAGATGAAGGGGAGGAGACAGGTTAAATAATTATTGTTAAACCTTGAGACAATTTAGACATTGTGTATGTGTGTCATTCAGAGGGTGAATGGGCAAGAGAAACTATTTAAGTGGCTTTGAACGGGGTTTCGTAGGCACACCGGTTTGTGAAGAATCAAAAAATACAGCTGTCTATGAACAGAGTATACTGTTCCCAGCTGTCTGTCTATGAACAGAGTATACTGTTCCCAGCTGTCTGTCTATGAACAGAGTATACTGTTCCCAGCTGTCTGTCTATGAACAGAGTATACTGTTCCCAGCTGTCTGTCTATGAACAGAGTATAATGTTCCCAGCTGTCTGTCTATGAACAGAGTATACTGTTCCCATCTGTCTGTCTATGAACAGAGTATACTGTTCCCAGCTGTCTGTCTATGAACAGAGTATACTGTTCCCATCTGTCTGTCTATGAACAGAGTATAATGTTCCCAGCTGTCTGTCTATGAACAGAGTATACTGTTCCCATCTGTCTATGAACAGAGTATACTGTTCCCAGCTGTCTGTCTATGAACAGAGTATACTGTTCCCAGCTGTCTGTCTATGAACAGAGTATACTGTTCCCAGCTGTCTGTCTATGAACAGAGTATACTGTTCCCAGCTGTCTGTCTATGAACAGAGTATACTGTTCCCAGCTGTCTATGAACAGAGTATACTGTTCCCAGCTGTCTATGAACAGAGTATACTGTTCCCATCTGTCTATGAACAGAGTATACTGTTCCCAGCTGTCTATGAACAGAGTATACTGTTCCCAGCTGTCTATGAACAGAGTATACTGTTCCCAGCTGTCTGTCTATGAACAGAGTATACTGTTCCCAGCTGTCTGTCTATGAACAGAGTATACTGTTCCCAGCTGTCTATGAACAGAGTATACTGTTCCCAGCTGTCTATGAACAGAGTATACTGTTCCCAGCTGTCTATGAACAGAGTATACTGTTCCCAGCTGTCTGTCTATGAACAGAGTATACTGTTCCCAGCTGTCTATGAACAGAGTATACTGTTCCCAGCTGTCTGTCTATGAACAGAGTATACTGTTCCCAGCTGTCTGTCTATGAACAGAGTATACTGTTCCCAGCTGTCTGTCTATTAACATAGTATACTGTTCCCAGCTGTCTATGAACAAGAGTATACTGTTCCCAGCTGTCTGTCTACGAACAGAGTATACTGTTCCCAGCTGTCTGTCTATGAACAGAGTATACTGTTCCCAGCTGTCTGTCTATGAACAGAGTATACTGTTCCCAGCTGTCTGTCTATGAACAGAGTATACTGTTCCCAGCTGTCTGTCTATGAACAGAGTATACTGTTCCCAGCTGTCTATGAACAGAGTATACTGTTCCCAGCTGTCTGTCTATGAACAGAGTATACTGTTCCCAGCTGTCTGTCTATGAACAGAGTATACTGTTCCCAGCAGTCTATGAACAGAGTATACTGTTCCCAGCTGTCTGTCTATGAACAGAGTATACTGTTCCCAGCTGTCTATGAACAGAGTATACTGTTCCCAGCTGTCTGTCTATGAACAGAGTATACTGTTCCCAGCTGTCTGTCTATGAACAGAGTATACTGTTCCCATCTGTCTGTCTATGAACAGAGTATACTGTTCCCAGCTGTCTGTCTATGAACAGAGTATACTGTTCCCATCTGTCTGTCTATGAACAGAGTATAATGTTCCCAGCTGTCTGTCTATGAACAGAGTATACTGTTCCCATCTGTCTATGAACAGAGTATACTGTTCCCAGCTGTCTGTCTATGAACAGAGTATACTGTTCCCATCTGTCTGTCTATGAACAGAGTATACTGTTCCCAGCTGTCTGTCTATGAACAGAGTATAATGTTCCCAGCTGTCTGTCTATGAACAGAGTATACTGTTCCCATCTGTCTATGAACAGAGTATACTGTTCCCATCTGTCTATGAACAGAGTATACTGTTCCCAGCTGTCTATGAACAGAGTATACTGTTCCCAGCTGTCTGTCTATGAACAGAGTATACTGTTCCCAGCTGTCTGTCTATGAACAGAGTATACTGTTCCCAGCTGTCTATGAACAGAGTATACTGTTCCCAGCTGTCTGTCTATGAACAGAGTATACTGTTCCCAGCTGTCTATGAACAGAGTATACTGTTCCCAGCTGTCTGTCTATGAACAGAGTATACTGTTCCCAGCTGTCTGTCTATGAACAGAATATACTGTTCCCAGCTGTCTGTCTATGAACAGAATATACTGTTCCCAGCTGTCTATGAACAGAGTATACTGTTCCCAGCTGTCTGTCTATGAACAGAGTATACTGTTCCCAGCTGTCTGTCTATGAACAGAGTATACTGTTCCCAGCTGTCTGTCTATGAACAGAGTATACTGTTCCCAGCTGTCTGTCTATGAACAGAGTATACTGTTCCCATCTGTCTGTCTATGAACAGAGTATAATGTTCCCAGCTGTCTGTCTATGAACAGAGTATACTGTTCCCATCTGTCTATGAACAGAGTATACTGTTCCCAGCTGTCTGTCTATGAACAGAGTATACTGTTCCCAGCTGTCTGTCTATGAACAGAGTATACTGTTCCCAGCTGTCTATGAACAGAGTATACTGTTCCCAGCTGTCTGTCTATGAACAGAATATACTGTTCCCAGCTGTCTGTCTATGAACAGAGTATACTGTTCCCAGCTGTCTATGAACAGAGTATACTGTTCCCAGCTGTCTGTCTATGAACAGAGTATACTGTTCCCAGCTGTCTGTCTATGAACAGAGTATACTGTTCCCAGCTGTCTATGAACAGAGTATACTGTTCCCAGCTGTCTGTCTATGAACAGAGTATACTGTTCCCAGTTGTCTGTCTATGAACAGAATATACTGTTCCCAGCTGTCTATGAACAGAGTATACTGTTCCCAGCTGTCTATGAACAGAGTATACTGTTCCCAGCTGTCTGTCTATGAACAGAGTATACTGTTCCCAGCTGTCTGTCTATGAACAGAGTATAATGTTCCCAGCTGTCTGTCTATGAACAGAGTATACTGTTCCCAGCTGTCTGTCTATGAACAGAGTATACTGTTCCCAGCTGTCTGTCTATGAACATAGTATACTGTTCCCAGCTGTCTGTCTATGAACAGAGTATACTGTTCCCAGCTGTCTGTCTATGAACAGAGTATACTGTTCCCAGCTGTCTGTCTATGAACAGAGTATACTGTTCCCAGCTGTCTGTCTATGAACAGAGTATACTGTTCCCAGCTGTCTGTCTATGAACAGAGTATACTGTTCCCAGCTGTCTGTCTATGAACAGAGTATACTGTTCCCAGCTGTCTGTCTATGAACAGAGTATACTGTTCCCAGCTGTCTGTCTATGAACAGAGTGTACTGTTCCCAGCTGTCTGTCTATGAACAGAGTATACTGTTCCCAGCTGTCTGTCTATGAACAGAGTATACTGTTCCCAGCTGTCTGTCTATGAACAGAGTATACTGTTCCCAGCTGTCTGTCTATGAACAGAGTATACTGTTCCCAGCTGTCTGTCTATGAACAGAGTATACTGTTCCCAGCTGTCTATGAACAGAGTATACTGTTCCCAGCTGTCTGTCTATGAACAGAGTATACTGTTCCCAGCTGTCTGTCTATGAACAGAGTATACTGTTCCCAGCTGTCTGTCTATGAACAGAGTATACTGTTCCCAGCTGTCTGTCTATGAACAGAGTGTACTGTTCCCAGCTGTCTGTCTATGAACAGAGTATACTGTTCCCAGCTGTCTGTCTATGAACATAGTATACTGTTCCCAGCTGTCTGTCTATGAACAGAGTATACTGTTCCCAGCTGTCTGTCTATGAACAGAGTATACTGTTCCCAGCTGTCTGTCTATGAACAGAGTATACTGTTCCCAGCTGTCTGTCTATGAACAGAGTATACTGTTCCCAGCTGTCTGTCTATGAACAGAGTATACTGTTCCCAGCTGTCTGTCTATGAACAGAGTATAATGTTCCCAGCTGTCTGTCTATGAACAGAGTATACTGTTCCCATCTGTCTATGAACAGAGTATACTGTTCCCAGCTGTCTGTCTATGAACAGAGTATACTGTTCCCAGCTGTCTGTCTATGAACAGAGTATACTGTTCCCTGCTGTCTATGAACAGAGTATACTGTTCCCAGCTGTCTGTCTATGAACAGAGTATACTGTTCCCAGCTGTCTGTCTATGAACAGAGTATACTGTTCCCATCTGTCTATGAACAGAGTATACTGTTCCCAGCTGTCTGTCTATGAACAGAGTATACTGTTCCCAGCTGTCTGTCTATGAACAGAGTATACTGTTCCCTGCTGTCTATAAACAGAGTATACTGTTCCCAGCTGTCTGTCTATGAACAGAGTATACTGTTCCCAGCTGTCTGTCTATGAACAGAGTATACTGTTCCCAGCTGTCTATGAACAGAGTATACTGTTCCCAGCTGTCTGTCTATGAACAGAGTATACTGTTCCCAGCTGTCTATGAACAGAGTATACTGTTCCCAGCTGTCTGTCTATGAACAGAGTATACTGTTCCCAGCTGTCTGTCTATGAACAGAATATACTGTTCCCAGCTGTCTATGAACAGAGTATACTGTTCCCAGCTGTCTGTCTATGAACAGAGTATAATGTTCCCAGCTGTCTGTCTATGAACAGAGTATACTGTTCCCATCTGTCTATGAACAGAGTATACTGTTCCCAGCTGTCTGTCTATGAACAGAGTATACTGTTCCCAGCTGTCTGTCTATGAACAGAGTATACTGTTCCCAGCTGTCTGTCTATGAACAGAGTATACTGTTCCCAGCTGTCTGTCTATGAACAGAGTATACTGTTCCCAGCTGTCTGTCTATGAACAGAGTATACTGTTCCCAGCTGTCTGTGAACAGAGTATACTGTTCCCAGCTGTCTGTCTATGAACAGAGTATACTGTTCCCAGCTGTCTGTCTATGAACAGAGTATACTGCTCCCATCTGTCTGTCTATGAACAGAGTATACTGTTCCCAGCTGTCTGTCTATGAACAGAGTATAATGTTCCCAGCTGTCTGTCTATGAACAGAGTATACTGTTCCCAGCTGTCTGTCTATGAACAGAGTATACTGTTCCCAGCTGTCTGTCTATGAACAGAGTATACTGTTCCCAGCTGTCTATGAACAGAGTATACTGTTCCCAGCTGTCTGTCTATGAACAGAGTATACTGTTCCCAGCTGTCTGTCTATGAACAGAGTATACTGTTCCCAGCTGTCTATGAACAGAGTATACTGTTCCCAGCTGTCTGTCTATGAACAGAGTATACTGTTCCCAGCTGTCTGTCTATGAACAGAATATACTGTTCCCAGCTGTCTATGAACAGAGTATACTGTTCCCAGCTGTCTGTCTATGAACAGAGTATACTGTTCCCAGCTGTCTGTCTATGAACAGAGTATAATGTTCCCAGCTGTCTGTCTATGAACAGAGTATACTGTTCCCAGCTGTCTGTCTATGAACAGAGTATACTGTTCCCAGCTGTCTGTCTATGAACATAGTATACTGTTCCCAGCTGTCTGTCTATGAACAGAATATACTGTTCCCAGCTGTCTATGAACAGAGTATACTGTTCCCAGCTGTCTATGAACAGAGTATACTGTTCCCAGCTGTCTGTCTATGAACAGAGTATACTGTTCCCAGCTGTCTGTCTATGAACAGAGTGTACTGTTCCCAGCTGTCTGTCTATGAACAGAGTATACTGTTCCCAGCTGTCTGTCTATGAACAGAGTATATTGTTCCCAGCTGTCTGTCTATGAACAGAGTATACTGTTCCCAGCTGTCTGTCTATGAACAGAGTATACTGTTCCCAGCTGTCTGTCTATGAACAGAGTATACTGTTCCCAGCTGTCTGTCTATGAACAGAGTATAGTGTTCTCAGCTGTCTGTCTATGAACAGAGTATACTGTTCCCAGCTGTCTATGAACAGAGTATACTGTTCCCAGCTGTCTGTCTATGAACAGAGTATACTGTTCCCAACTGTCTGTCTATGAACATAGTATACTGTTCCCAGCTGTCTATGAACAGAGTATACTGTTCCCAGCTGTCTGTCTATGAACAGAGTATACTGTTCCCAGCTGTCTGTCTATGAACAGAGTATACTGTTCCCAGCTGTCTATGAACATAGTATACTGTTCCCAGCTGTCTATGAACAGAGTATACTGTTCCCAGCTGTCTATGAACAGAGTATACTGTTCCCAGCTGTCTGTCTATGAACAGAGTATACTGTTCCCAGCTGTCTATGAACAGAGTATACTGTTCCCAGCTGTCTATGAACAGAGTATACTGTTCCCAGCTGTCTGTCTATGAACAGAGTATACTGTTCCCAGCTGTCTGTCTATGAACAGAGTATACTGTTCCCAGCTGTCTATGAACAGAGTATACTGTTCCCAGCTGTCTGTCTATGAACAGAGTATACTGTTCCCAGCTGTCTGTCTATGAACAGAGTATACTGTTCCCAGCTGTCTGTCTATGAACAGAGTATACTGTTCCCAGCTGTCTGTCTATGAACAGAGTATACTGTTCCCAGCTGTCTATGAACAGAGTATACTGTTCCCAGCTGTCTATGAACAGAGTATACTGTTCCCAGCTGTCTGTCTATGAACAGAGTATACTGTTCCCAGCTGTCTGTCTATGAACAGAGTATACTGTTCCCAGCTGTCTGTCTATGAACAGAGTATACTGTTCCCAGCTGTCTATGAACAGAGTATACTGTTCCCAGCTGTCTGTGAACAGAGTATACTGTTCCCAGCTGTCTATGAACAGAGTATACTGTTCCCAGCTGTCTGTCTATGAACAGAGTATACTGTTCCCAGCTGTCTATGAACAGAGTATACTGTTCCCAGCTGTCTATGAACAGAGTATACTGTTCCGAGCTGTCTGTCTATGAACAGTGTATACTGTTCCCAGCTGTCTATGAACAGAGTATACTGTTCCCAGCTGTCTATGAACAGAGTATACTGTTCCCAGCTGTCTGTCTATGAACAGAGTATACTGTTCCCAGCTGTCTGTCTATGAACAGAGTATACTGTTCCCAGCTGTCTGTCTATGAACAGAGTATACTGTTCCCAGCTGTCTATGAACAGAGTATACTGTTCCCAGCTGTCTATGAACAGAGTATACTGTTCCCAGCTGTCTGTCTATGAACAGAGTATACTGTTCCCAGCTGTCTGTCTATGAACACAGTATACTGTTCCCAGCTGTCTGTCTATGAACAGAGTATACTGTTCCCAGCTGTCTGTCTATGAACAGAGTATACTGTTCCCAGCTGTCTATGAACAGAGTATACTGTTGCCAGCTGTCTGTCTATGAACAGAGTATACTGTTTCCAGCTGTCTGTCTAT
Organism: Salvelinus alpinus; assembly: GCF_045679555.1. NCBI lineage: Eukaryota > Metazoa > Chordata > Actinopteri > Salmoniformes > Salmonidae > Salvelinus > Salvelinus alpinus. The sequence continues at coordinate 9,369,251 of NC_092086.1, read as the reverse complement.
GAACAGAGTATACTGTTCCCAGCTGTCTGTCTATGAACAGAGTATACTGTTCCCAGCTGTCTGTCTATGAACAGAGTATACTGTTCCCAGCTGTCTGTCTATGAACAGAGTATACTGTTCCCAGCTGTCTGTCTATGAACAGAGTATACTGTTCCCAGCTGTCTGTCTATGAACAGAGTATACTGTTCCCAGCTGTCTGTCTATGAACAGAGTATACTGTTTCCAGCTGTCTGTCTATGAACAGAGTATACTGTTTCCAGCTGTCTATGAACAGAGTATACTGTTCCCAGCTGTCTGTCTATGAACAGAGTATACTGTTCCCATCTGTCTATGAACAGAGTATACTGTTCCCAGCTGTCTATGAACAGAGTATACTGTTCCCAGCTGTCTGTCTGTCTATGAACAGAGTATACTGTTCCCAGCTGTCTGTCTGTCTATGAACAGAGTATACTGTTCCCAGCTGTCTGTCTATGAACAGAGTATACTGTTCCCAGCTGTCTGTCTATGAACAGAGTATAATGTTCCCAGCTGTCTGTCTATGAACAGAATATACTGTTCCCAGCTGTCTATGAACAGAGTATACTGTTCCCAGCTGTCTGTCTATGAATAGAGTATACTGTTCCCAGCTGTCTGTCTATGAACAGAGTATACTGTTCCCAGCTGTCTATGAACAGAGTATACTGTTCCCATCTGTCTATCTATGAACAGAGTATACTGTTCCCAGCTGTCTGTCTATGAACAGAGTATACTGTTCCCAGCTGTCTGTCTATGAACAGAGTATACTGTTCCCAGCTGTCTATGAACAGAGTATACTGTTCCCAGCTGTTTGTCTATGAACAGAGTATACTGTTTCCAGCTGTCTATGAACAGAGTATACTGTTCCCAGCTGTCTGTCTATGAACAGAGTATACTGTTCCCAGCTGTCTGTCTATGAACAGAGTATACTGTTCCCAGCTGTCTGTCTATGAACATAGTATACTGTTCCCAGCTGTCTGTCTATGAACAGAGTATACTGTTCCCAGCTGTCTATGAACAGAGTATACTGTTCCCAGCTGTCTGTCTATGAACAGAGTATACTGTTCCCAGCTGTCTGTCTATGAACAGAGTATACTGTTCCCAGCTGTCTGTCTATGAACAGAGTATACTGTTCCCAGCTGTCTGTCTATGAACAGAGTATACTGTTCCCAGCTGTCTATGAACAGAGTATACTGTTCCCAGCTGTCTATGAACAGAGTATACTGTTCCCAGCTGTCTGTCTATGAACAGAGTATACTGTTCCCAGCTGTCTGTCTATGAACAGAGTATACTGTTCCCAGCTGTCTATGAACAGAGTATACTGTTCCCAGCCGTCTGTCTATGAACAGAGTATACTGTTCCCAGCAATCTATGAACAGAGTATACTGTTCCCAGCAATCTATGAACAGAGTAAACTGTTCCCAGCTGTCTGTCTATGAACAGAGTATACTGTTTCCAGCTGTCTGTCTATGAACAGAGTATACTGTTTCCAGCTGTCTATGAACAGAGTATACTGTTCCCAGCTGTCTGTCTATGAACAGAGTATACTGTTCCCATCTGTCTATGAACAGAGTATACTGTTCCCAGCTGTCTATGAACAGAGTATACTGTTCCCAGCTGTCTGTCTGTCTATGAACAGAGTATACTGTTCCCAGCAATCTATGAACAGAGTATACTGTTCCCAGCAATCTATGAACAGAGTATACTGTTCCCAGCTGTCTGTCTATGAACAGAGTATACTGTTTCCAGCTGTCTGTCTATGAACAGAGTATACTGTTTCCAGCTGTCTATGAACAGAGTATACTGTTCCCAGCTGTCTGTCTATGAACAGAGTATACTGTTCCCATCTGTCTATGAACAGAGTATACTGTTCCCAGCTGTCTATGAACAGAGTATACTGTTCCCAGCTGTCTGTCTGTCTATGAACAGAGTATACTGTTCCCAGCTGTCTGTCTGTCTATGAACAGAGTATACTGTTCCCAGCTGTCTGTCTATGAACAGAGTATACTGTTCCCAGCTGTCTGTCTATGAACAGAGTATAATGTTCCCAGCTGTCTGTCTATGAACAGAATATACTGTTCCCAGCTGTCTATGAACAGAGTATACTGTTCCCAGCTGTCTGTCTATGAATAGAGTATACTGTTCCCAGCTGTCTGTCTATGAACAGAGTATACTGTTCCCAGCTGTCTATGAACAGAGTATACTGTTCCCATCTGTCTATCTATGAACAGAGTATACTGTTCCCAGCTGTCTGTCTATGAACAGAGTATACTGTTCCCAGCTGTCTGTCTATGAACAGAGTATACTGTTCCCAGCTGTCTATGAACAGAGTATACTGTTCCCAGCTGTTTGTCTATGAACAGAGTATACTGTTTCCAGCTGTCTATGAACAGAGTATACTGTTCCCAGCTGTCTGTCTATGAACAGAGTATACTGTTCCCAGCTGTCTGTCTATGAACAGAGTATACTGTTCCCAGCTGTCTGTCTATGAACATAGTATACTGTTCCCAGCTGTCTGTCTATGAACAGAGTATACTGTTCCCAGCTGTCTATGAACAGAGTATACTGTTCCCAGCTGTCTGTCTATGAACAGAGTATACTGTTCCCAGCTGTCTGTCTATGAACAGAGTATACTGTTCCCAGCTGTCTGTCTATGAACAGAGTATACTGTTCCCAGCTGTCTGTCTATGAACAGAGTATACTGTTCCCAGCTGTCTATGAACAGAGTATACTGTTCCCAGCTGTCTATGAACAGAGTATACTGTTCCCAGCTGTCTGTCTATGAACAGAGTATACTGTTCCCAGCTGTCTGTCTATGAACAGAGTATACTGTTCCCAGCTGTCTATGAACAGAGTATACTGTTCCCAGCCGTCTGTCTATGAACAGAGTATACTGTTCCCAGCAATCTATGAACAGAGTATACTGTTCCCAGCAATCTATGAACAGAGTAAACTGTTCCCAGCTGTCTGTCTATGAACAGAGTATACTGTTCCCAGCTGTCTATGAACAGAGTATACTGTTCCCAGCTGTCTGTCTATGAACAGAGTATACTGTTCCCAGCAATCTATGAACAGAGTAAACTGTTCCCAGCTGTCTGTCTATGAACAGAGTATACTGTTCCCAGCAATCTATGAACAGAGTAAACTGTTCCCAGCTGTCTGTCTATGAACAGAGTATACTGTTCCCAGCAATCTATGAACAGAGTAAACTGTTCCCAGCTGTCTGTCTATGAACAGAGTATGCACTGAGCTCAGGTAACTTACTATTAAAACAGGGTTACGGCTACTTGGTGAGTGCGATCACTGCTCGTCTTGGGACATGTTGTGCTGACCCACAGTCCTAAATGTTAAACATTTTCTGGTCATGGTTAACCATATTTGTTTTCCAAAAAAAGGTATAGAACCTAAACAAAACGCATGTCCTTGTCCTCTTTTTCAAGATGTGGCCGGTTTAAACAGCCAGAAGACATTTTTTAATTAAGAAATAACAATTTTTTTGACGATTTGTTGTTTCTGATTTGCTGCTGGGTAATTTGATATGCATCGAAATCTTCATTCGTAGGCATTGAATTGAGCGAATGCTGCACGGGTTCACTGAGTTACAAACCAAATGGACAGGTCTAGCTCATTGATTTGTAGATCTGATGCAGGTGCTACCTCAGATTATAATGTGTTACGTAGAAGGCCACAGGGAGGAGCAAGAGACATATAAACCCATACTCTTTTTACCTTAAAAACCCTAAACCTAACAATTAATCAAAAGTATTTATAAAGCCCTTTTTACATCAGCAGATGTCACAAAGTGCTATACAGAAACTCTAACCACACATGTAACCTATTTTTTTATTTTTTATTTCCTATTTTAGCCCTAACCCTAACCCTAGGTATAACCTATTTTAGCCCTAACCCTAACCCTAGATAAATCATATTTTAGCCCTAACCCTAACCGTAGGTATAACCTATTTTAGCCTTAACCCTAGTCCTAGGTATAACCTATTTTAGCCCTAACCCTAGTCCTAGGTATAACCTATTTTAGCCTTAACCCTAACCCTAGGTATAACCTATTTTAGCCTTAACCCCTAACCCTAGGTATAACCTATTTTAGCATTAACCCCTAGTCCTAGGTATAACCTATTTTAGCCTTAACCCCTAACCCTAGGTATAACCTATTTTAGCATTAACCCCTAGTCCTAGGTATAACCTATTTTAGCCTTAACCCCTAACCCTAGGTATAACCTATTTTAGCCTTAACCTCTAACCCTAGGTATATCCTATTTTAGCCCTAACCCTAACCGTAGGTATATCCTATTTTAGCCTTAACCCTAACCCTAGGTATAACCTATTTTAGCCCTAACCCTAGTCCTAGGTATAACCTATTTTAGCCTTAACCCCTAACCCTAGGTATAACCTATTTTAGCCTTAACCCCTAGTCCTAGGTATAACCTATTTTAGCCCTAACCCTAACCGTAGGTATATCCTATTTTAGCCTTAACCCCTAACCCTAGGTATAACCTATTTTAGCCTTAACCCCTAACCCTAGGTATAACCTATTTTAGCCTTAACCCCTAGTCCTAGGTATAACCTATTTTAGCCCTAACCCTAACCCTAGGTATAACCTATTTTAGCCCTAACCCTAACCCTAGGTATAACCTATTTTATCCCTAACCCTAACCCTAGATAAATCATATTTTAGCCTTAACCTCTAACCCTAGGTATATCCTATTTTAGCCTTAACCCCTAACCCTAGGTATAACCTATTTTAGCCTTAACCCCTAGTCCTAGGTATAACCTATTTTAGCCCTAACCATAACCCTAGGTATAACCTATTTTAGCCCTAACCATAACCCTAGGTATAACCTATTTTAGCCCTAACCATAACCCTAGGTATAACCTATTTTAGCCCTAACCCCCTAACCCTAGGTATAACCTATTTTAGCCCTAACCCTAACCCTAGATAAATCATATTTTAGCCTTAACCCTAATTCTAGTGTAGGGTAGCCTAGAACACTTTTAGAAACTATTTTAGAAATTATATTATGTTAGTAAATACAATTATAGTACTAAATGGCATGTTGATTATTTTGTTAATCAAAACCTGTCTAAGCATTATGCTTATTTTTTTGTTTTTATTTTGTTATATTTATTATTTCGAGACAGAACACTTGATAAACAAGCCACATTAGTTTTATTTTTCAAATGTGGTTTGAACTGGGTGACCTAGTAACCTCTATGTGAAAGTCCAGCAATTGGCGTGGGATAGGTGGGGCAGGTTTGAGACTGATCTAAGGAATTAACAAGAAAAAACACTTTATATCTCAGCTGCCTCACCAATGTCTGTAAGTGAATTAATAACTTTAATTGCTAAATATTTCCAATAGATGGCAGCATAAGACCATGAAGCATCAGTTATAGGCTACAAGCAGCAATATGATTGACATAAAATAGCATACAACCACAGACTATATGTCCCATGATTTTCTAAAATGGTCAATCATTACTTTAGTTAGCTATATATATTGTATTAGGCCTGTGTTGCTCTTGGGAGAGAAACAAAAATAATGACTATAGCAGGTATTGAACCCCGGGTAAATAATCACTAGTCAGAGCCTCAAACTCAGTAAACATTCATTATATAAAATCATCTTAATATCTGATATTGTGAGCAAACAACCTCGGAATAGAAAAGACAAGAGCGCGTCTTCCAGCCCACCAATAAATTACATAATTCAACCCTCCCGGTTAGTAAATTTACCTCAACATGCCCCCGGAGAAGGCAGAGTAACGACACCAGCCTTTTAGCAGGGCTGAGTTGACTACTAGCGAGAGAAGGCAGAGTGAAGACACCAGCCTTTTAGTGGGGCTGAGTTGACAACTAGAGAGAGAAGGCAGAGTGACGACACCAGCTTTTTAGTGGGGCTGAGTTGACTACTAGAGAGAGAAGGCAGAGTGACGACACCAGCCTTTTAGCGGGGCTGAGTTGACTACTAGAGAGAGAAGGCAGAGTGAAGACACCAGCCTTTTAGCAGGGCTGAGTTGACTACTAGAGAGAGAAGGCAGAGTGATGACACCAGCCTTTTAGCAGGGCTGAGTTGACTACTAGCGAGAGAAGGCAGAGTGAAGACACCAGCCTTTTAGTGGGGCTGAGTTGACTACTAGAGAGAGAAGGCAGAGTGACGACACCAGCTTTTTAGTGGGGCTGAGTTGACTACTAGAGAGAGAAGGCAGAGTGATGACACCAGCCTTTTAGCAGGGCTGAGTTGACTACTAGAGAGAGAAGGCAGAGTGATGACATCAGCTTTTTAGCAGGGCTGAGTTGACTACTAGAGAGAGAAGGCAGAGTGATGACACCAGCCTTTTAGCAGGGCTGAGTTGACTACTAGAGAGAGAAGGCAGAGTGATGACACCAGCCTTTTAGTGGGGCTGAGTTGACTACTAGCGAGAGAAGGCAGAGTGATGACACAAGCTTTTTAGCGGGGCTGAGTTGACTACTAGAGAGAGAAGGCAGAGTGACGACACCAGCCTTTTAGCAGGGCTGAGTTGACTACTAGAGAGAGAAGGCAGAGTGACGACACCAGCCTTTTAGCGGGGCTGAGTTGACTACTAGCAAGAGAAGGCAGAGCGGGTCGATGCTGGTTGATGAATTTGACAATGAATGTACCTGGAAAATACGTTTTTCTGGACCAGAGGGCGAGAATGTTCAGGCTTATTGATAATCGTTATAATTTATTATTATTATGTATAAATTAAGAATAATTTCAAAACATGAGCATAAAAACAGGTAATAACAAACATGAATCATCATTATATTACTTAACAGTAATCTGTTAAAGGCTTTTTCAGTCCGTCCTCTTGCGTTAGCAGTGTGTCAAGGGACAGAAAGAAGCACACAGAAGTTTTCCTGTGAGGGGGAGTGGTGGTGTATCCAGGGAGAAACTAAACTAATCTACTGAAATGTCTTTTGTGGTCTTATGCTGCCATCTATTGGAATTATGTAGCAACTGCAGAAGTACTGAATAATGTGCAATTCCTTACTAAATTAGTAATTGCTAAGAATTGCAAAATATAAAATATTCTAGTTCATTTTACCACCATAAATAACCATTTATAGCATAACAAACAATGAAACTGACTTACACCAAAAACACCATATATTTAGTTAATGCGATATTTAAAGTAAGAAAACACACCAATCTCTTTCATAATTTCTTTAAACAATAAAAGCTAATTTACGAACGATTCTGAAAATAGATATATAGCGTTTTGGAATGAAACTCTTCTTATGTTTCCCCATCAGAGCTCAGAGTAGATGAGAGATGTAATGTTTGTCTCTGTTGTGTTGAAGTCCAATCAAGCAGGAGAGACCAGCCTCCCCTGTACCCAGCTGTGTGTCCATGAAGAGTGACAAGTCTATGAATCTATCTATATACTTTAGAGAGGGAGACTTTTCTACTGAACAAAGGTAAGAAGAACTCATGGGTCATGGTCAGTGAGTTAAACAACACTGTCTCTAGTAATTTCTCCTCTCTCATTTTCCCATTTCTTTTTGTTGTTTTCATAATCCATAGGCTAATCCTTTTGTCCATTTTCATAGTCCTAAAACAATATTCAACAAACACAACATCCCCTGTGTGTGTGTGTGTGTGTGTGTGTGTGTGTGTGTGTGTGTGTGTGTGTGTGTGTGTGTGTGTGTGTGTGTGTGTGTGTGTGTGTGTGTGTGTGTGTGTGTGTGTGTGTGTGTGTGTGTGTGTGTGTGTGTGTACTCCCTGGATGAGGAGATGTAATCTCATGTTTTGTCCACAGAAACCAACAGGAGAGATCAGAGTCAGAGATTCTCAGTGGTCAGTCTTCCCAGAGTCATCAAACAGACCTGGCCTCCATATTCAGTGTATGTGGTCCTGTTATGTACATTTGTTTTTGTTACCTCAAGTGAAGTTGATCTGTCAATCATTCATTAATGTGTTAATGAGAAAGCATTTTGTCTCTTGCTTAACTTATTTACTTTATTTATTTCAGATGCTTGAAGAGAAAATTATGACATTTGTGAAGAACGAGCTGAAGATGTTCAAGAGGATTCTTAGTCCAGAACTCCCAGAAGGCTTTGAGAGTCAGAAGCAGGATAAGGAAGTGGTGGATGCTGAAGATGAGAAGCAGGAGAGCAGTGCCAGAGAGGGGGCTCTGAAGATCACACTGCACGTCCTGAGGAAAATGAACCAGAAGGAGCTTGCTGACACACTGGAGAAATGTAAGATCTGTCTGCCTCATGTTGAATGCTGTTTTATAACATTTAAAAGCTGTATCTAAAGTACAGCTAAAGTAGCTGTGTAACTCAATTATATTGTAGCAGCCTTAACACTGTTAGGTTCTAATTTTTCTGAGTAAATAACTCACGGACACTAGAGAAGCTTAACCAAGTTTAATTCTTCCCAAAGGGTCTTTACAGCTGTAATTCAGACAACAAAACATTTGACACAAGCACTGATATTTAACCCTTTCTCCTAGGCTGAGTCTTCTCCTCAACAACCGAACAGCCATAGTATCTATGTTGCTAGACAGAACCTTAGTGATATCTGTTCTTCCTCACTTCATCTGACCTGGTGTATACCCTCCACTATATACCTTCCTGCTATAACCATTATCTTCTGGTGTAGACCCTCCACTATATACCTTCCTGCTATAACCACTAACTTCTGGTGTATACCCTCCACTATATACCTTCCTGCTATAACCATTATCTTCTGGTGTAGACCCTCCACTATATACCTTCCTGCTATAACCACTAACTTCTGGTGTAGACCCTCCACTATATACCTTCCTGCTATAACCACTAACTTCTGGTGTAGACCCTCCACTATATACCTTCCTGCTATAACCACTAACTTCTGGTGTAGACCCTCCACTATATACCTTCCTGCTATAACCATTATCTTCTGGTGTAGACCCTCCACTATATACCTTCCTGCTATAACCACTAACTTCTGGTGTAGACCCTCCACTATATACCTTCCTGCTATAACCACTAACTTCTGGTGTAGACCCTCCACTATATACCTTCCTGCTATAACCATTATCTTCTGGTGTAGACCCTCCACTATATACCTTCCTGCTATAACCACTAACTTCTGGTGTAGACCCTCCACTATATACCTTCCTGCTATAACCACTAACTTCTGGTGTAGACCCTCCACTATATACCTTCCTGCTATAACCATTACCTTCTGGTGTAGACCCTCCACTATATACCTTCCTGCTATAACCACTAACTTCTGGTGTAGACCCTCCACTATATACCTTCCTGCTATAACCATTAACTTCTGGTGTAGACCCTCCACTATATACCTTCCTGCTATAACCATTAACTTCTGGTGTAGACCCTCCACTATATACCTTCCTGCTATAACCACTAACTTCTGGTGTAGACCCTCCACTATATACCTTCCTGCTATAACCATTAACTTCTGGTGTAGACCCTCCACTATATACCTTCCTGCTATAACCACTAACTTCTGGTGTAGACCCTCCACTATATACCTTCCTGCTATAACCACTAACTTCTGGTGTAGACCCTCCACTATATACCTTCCTGCTATAACCACTAACTTCTGGTGTAGACCCTCCACTATATACCTTCCTGCTATAACCACTAACTTCTGGTGTAGACCCTCCACTATATACCTTCCTGCTATAACCATTAACTTCTGGTGTAGACCCTCCACTATATACCTTCCTGCTATAACCATTAACTTCTGGTGTAGACCCTCCACTATATTCCTTCCTGCTATAACCACTAACTTCTGGTGTAGACCCTCCACTATATACCTTCCTCCTATAGATACCCATTACCTTCTGGTGTAGACCCTCCACTATATACCTTCCTGCTATAACCATTACCTTCTGGTGTAGACCCTCCACTATATACCTTCCTCCTATAGATACCCATTACCTTCTGGTGTAGACCGTCCACTATATACCTTCCTCCTATACCCATTACCTTCTGGTGTAGACCCTCCACTATATACCTTCCTCCTATAACCATTAACTTCTGGTGTAGACCCTCTAAACCTCAGCACTCCCTCAGTGACATGAATAAGATTATTTCATATTCTCAAAACAACACCTATTTACATCATCAAGTAGCGGCAGGGATGTGTTGTGTTGATTCATTGAGAGAGAGAGAGAGAGAGAGAGAGAGAGAGAGAGAGAGAGAGAGAGAGAGAGAGAGAGAGAGAGAGAGAGAGAGAGAGAGAGAGAGAGAGAGAGAGAGAGAGAGAGAGAGAGAGAGAGAGAGAGAGAGAGAGAGAGAGAGAGAGAGAGAGAGAGAGAGAGAGAGAGAGAGAGAGAGAGAGAGAGAGAGAGAGAGAGAGGGAGAGAGAATACCATCAATAATACCAGTAATATAATAAATCAGTCACACCAGTCTGTAATGCATTATGAAAACATTTACACATTTATACAGTCAGTTAAGAGAATAAATTAATATAATTTAAAACTTCATAACAGTCCTACAATACTGTAAGCATTAAAACAGACGTAATATTAATATCCTCTGTGTTATTTCTTCATTCAGATGAGCTTGCTGTGATTTGCCAACGTGAACTCAAATCTAATCTAAAGAAGAAGTTTCAATGTGTATTTGAGGGGATCGCTAAACAAGGAAACCCAACACTTCTCAATAAGATCTACACAGAGCTCTACATCACAGAGGGTGGAACAGGAGAGGTCAATAATGAACATGAGCTGAGACAGATTGAGACAACAACCAGGAAACAAGCAAGACCAGAGACTGCAATCAAATGTAACGACATCTTCAAACCCTTAACTGGACAAGACAAACTTATCAGAACTGTGCTGACAAAGGGAGTCGCTGGCATTGGAAAAACAGTCTCTGTGCAGAAGTTCATTCTGGACTGGGCTGCAGGAAAAGCAAATCAGGATGTCCAGTTTGTATTTTCATTTCCTTTTCGGGAGCTGAATTTGATGAAAGGGGAAAACACTTTCATTAAACTTCTCAATCACTTCTCAATGGAAACCAAACAATCAGGAATCTCCAACTACAACAAGTACAAAGTTCTGTTCATCTTTGATGGTCTGGATGAGTGCCGACTGCCCCTAGACTTCCAGAAGAACAAGATCTGTTGGGACATCACAGAATCAAACTCAGTGGACGTTCTGCTGACAAATCTCATCAAGGGAAATCTGCTTCCCTCTGCTCTCCTCTGGATAACTACCCGACCTGCAGCAGCCAATAAAATCCCTTCAGGGTGTGTTGACCAGGTGACAGAGGTACGAGGGTTCAATGACCCACAGAAGGAGGAGTACTTCAGGAAGAGATTCAGTGATGAGGACCTGGCCAGCAGAATCATCTCACACATAAAGACATCAAGGAGCCTCCACATCATGTGCCACATTCCAGTCTTCTGTTGGATTTCTGCAACAGTCCTTGAACACATGCTGAAACATGAGAGAGAAGAGATGCCCAAGACTCTGACTGAGATGTACACACACCTTGTGGTGTTTCATACCAAACAGAAGAATGAAAAGTATCTTGGGAAAGAAGAGACAGGTCCACACTGGAATAAAGAGAGCATTCTGTCACTGGGAAAACTGGCTTTTCAACAGCTTGTGAATGGCAATCTGATTTTCTATGAAGAAGACCTGAAAGAGGCTGGCGTTGATGTCAATGAAGCCTCAGTGTACTCAGGATTGTGCACACAGCTCTTTAAAGAGGAATGTGTGCTGTACCAGGACAAGGTGTACTGCTTTGTGCATCTGAGCATTCAGGAGTTTCTGGCTGCTGTATATGTGTTCCTCTCATTCATCAACAACAATGAGAATCTAATGGCCGAACCTCAATCAACATCCAGGAACTTTTCCGTGAGGATCAGACACAAACAAATAAAAAAAAGGCGTAAAGTTACTTTCTACAAGAGTGCTGTGGATAAAGCCTTACAAAGTGAGACGGGAAACCTGGACCTTTTCCTCCGCTTCCTTCTGGGCCTCTCACTGGAGTCCAATCAGAAGCACTTACGAGGTCTACTGACAAAGACAAGACGCAGTTCACAGACCCATGAAGAAACAGTCAAGTACATCAAGGAGAAGATCAGGGAGAATCCTTCTCCAGAGAAGAGCATCAATCTGTTCCACTGTCTGAATGAACTGAATGACCATTCTCTAGTGGAGGAGATCCAAAGCTACCTGAGATCAGGAAGTCTCTCAAAACCCAAACTGTCACCTGCACAGTGGTCAGCTCTGGTCTTTGTGTTGCTGACTTCAGAAAAGGAGCTGGATGTGTTTGACCTGAAGAAATACTCCAGATCAGAGGAAGGTCTTCTGAGGCTGCTGCCAGTGGTCAAAGCCTCCAGAGCTGCTCTGTGAGTAAATAAAATGACATATAAGAACTAATCATCAGGAAGAAATATTCAGTTCAGGGAAAAATATGTATTATAATACCTCTCTCTGAGGTCATTAAAGATCCCATGGCACTTATCGTAAGAGTAGGGGTGTTAACCCCGGTGTCCTGGCTAAATTCCCAATCTGGCCCTCAAACCATCACAGTCACCTATTCATCCCCATTTTACAATTGGCTCATTCATCCCCCTCCTTTCCCCTGTAACTATTCCCCAGGTCGTTGCTGTAAATGAGAATGTGTTCTCAGTCAACTTACCTGGTAAAATAACGGAAAAATAAAAAAATATTGAAAAACTGAATCAATGCATTTATTTTCACATTCCTATAACAATATTTTGACCATACAATTCTAGGAGACAGAAGATGAATCTATATGTTGTTGGGGAGAATAAACCAAACAAATCTGCCATTGTCCTTCTACACTACTGGTGTTAAATTAACAGTGTGTTTGTGAAGTCATGATGATCTCTTTGTCAGTCTGTCAGGCTGTGGAGTCACAGAGGAAGGCTGTGCTTCTCTGGTCTCAGCTCTGAGGTCAAACCCCTCACACCTGAGAGAGCTGGACCTGAGCTACAATCAACCAGGAGACTCAGGAGTCAGACTGCTCTCTGCTGCACTGGAGGATCCACACTGTAAACTGGAGACTCTGAGGTCAGTATTCCTGTAGTTGGTCAACAAGTGATAACTGTTTATCAGATCCACATGTGTTTACCAGACACACATAGTCCACACCATATGAGTTTGGACAGTGAAACTTACAGTTTTACATTTGGTGTTATGCTCCAGCATTTTGGATTTGAGATATAATGTTTCATATTAGGTGACAGTACAGAAAGTCACCTTTTATTTGAGGGAATTCATACATATATATTACCTTTTAGATATGAATAGTGAATAATGATGAATAACAAAGTTATAGAGGCACAAATATCAGTATAAATGCTAATCTCCCCTGTTATTGGTAATGGTGAGAGGTTAGCATGTTTTGTTGTAGCCTCTGTTATTGGTAATGGTGAGAGGTTAGCATGTTTTGTTGTAGCCTCTGTTATTGGTAATGGTGAGAGGTTAGCATGTTTTGTTGTAGCCTCTGTTATTGGTAATGGTGAGAGGTTAGCATGTTTTGTTGTAGTCTCTGTTATTGGTAATGGTGAGAGGTTAGCATGTTTTGTTGTAGTCTCTGTTATTGGTAATGGTGAGAGGTTAGCATGTTTTGTTGTATCCTCTGTTATTGGTAATGGTGAGAGGTTAGCATGTTTTGTTGTATCCTCTGTTATTGGTAATGGTGAGAGGTTAGCATGTTTTGTTGTAGTCTCTGTTATTGGTAATGGTGAGAGATTAGCATGTTTTGTTGTAGCCTCTGTTATTGGTAATGGTGAGAGATTAGCATGTTTGTTGTAACCTCTGTTATTGGTAATGGTGAGAGGTTAGCATGTTTTGTTGTAGCCTCTGTTATTGGTAATGGTGAGAGGTTAGCATGTTTTGTTGTAGTCTCTGTTATTGGTAATGCTGAGAGGTTAGCATGTTTTGTTGTAGTCTCTGTTATTGGTAATGCTGAGAGGTTAGCATGTTTTGTTGTAGTCTCTGTTATTGGTAATGGTGAGAGGTTAGCATGTTTTGTTGTAGTCTCTGTTATTGGTAATGGTGAGAGGTTAGCATGTTTTGTTGTAGCCTCTGTAACTCTCTCACTCATTATTATTCATGATTCATTCATGATCTTTCTCAATCATGGCAGTCACAGGCTTGATGTAGTCATTGTGTTCAAAGAATATGGGACCAAATACTATACTTTTGACTACTTTAATACACTTTAAGTGAATTGGTCAGAAAACGTATTACTTCTTCAAATAGGGGGACTAGATACATAAAGTGCTTTCATTTCTAAATGGTGAAACAGATATGTATTAAAATACCCTCAAATAAAAGGTGACATTATATACTGTCACCTCATATGAAACATTTGATCTCAAATCCAAAATGTTGGAGTATAGAGACACATTTAAAATGTTAGCTTCACTGTCAAAATAGATATGGTGTGGACTGTTTACTCAATACAATCTAAATCTGATACCTCACTGTCTGTCTTTTGACTGATACTGCTTTTTAAACTGGTCTGGTCAGTCTACTCAAATATTTGTACTATACATTTTTCTCTCTACAGGCAATACATTGATAATTTGTCATTTATAGTATTGATACATTAATTTATGAATAGATATGGCAGGTTTCAGGACACTGATGTATATCAACATTTAGAACAAAATATACTGCCACTATTTTTACCACCACAGAATATCAGTGTGATTTTAATATGATTTGACTCTTTGCAGGCTGTCAGGCTGTCTAGTCACAGAGGAAGGCTGTGCTTCTCTGGTCTCAGCTCTGAAGTCAAACCCCTCACACCTGAGAGAGCTGGACCTGAGTAACAATGACCTGAAGGATTCAGGAGTGAAGCTGCTCTCTGCTGGACTGGGGAATCCCCACTGTAAACTGGAGACTCTGAGGTCAGTATTCCTGTAGTTGGTAACAAGTGATAACTGTTCACCAGATCCACATGTGTTTACCAGACACACATAGTCCACACCATATGTGTTTGGACAGTGAAGCTTACAGTTTTACATTTGGTGCTATGCTCCAGCATTTTGGATTTGAGATAGAATATTTCATATTAGGCAACAGTACAGAATGTCACCTTTTATTTGAGGTTAAAGGTGAGAGGTTAGCATGTTTTGTTGTAGCCTCTGTTATTGGTAATGGTGAGAGGTTAGCATGTTTTGTTGTAGCCTCTGTTTTTGGTAATGGTGAGAGGTTAGCATGTTTTGTTAGCATGTTTTGTTGTAGCCTCTGTTATTGGTAATGCTGAGAGGTTAGCATGTTTTGTTGTAGTCTCTGTTATTGGTAATGGTGAGAGGTTAGCATGTTTTGTTGTAGCCTCTGGTATTGGTAATGGTGAGAGGTTAGCATGTTTTGTTGTAGCCTCTGTTATTGGTAATGGTGAGAGGTTAGCATGTTTTGTTGTAGCCTCTGTTATTGGTAATGGTGAGAGGTTAGCATGTTTTGTTGTAGCCTCTGTTTTTGGTAATGGTGAGAGGTTAGCATGTTTTGTTAGCATGTTTTGTTGTAGCCTCCGTTATTGGTAATGGTGAGAGGTTAGCATGTTTTGTTGTAGCCTCTGTTATTGGTAATGGTGAGAGGTTAGCATGTTTTGTTGTAGCCTCTGTTATTGGTAATGGTGAGAGGTTAGTATGTTTTGTTGTAGTCTCTGTTATTGGTAATGGTGAGAGGTTAGCATGTTTTGTTGTAGCCTCTGTTATTGGTAATGGTGAGAGGTTAGCATGTTTTGTTGTAGCCTCTGTTATTGGTAATGGTGAGAGGTTAGCATGTTTTGTTGTAGTTTCTGTTATTGGTAATGGTGAGAGGTTAGTATGTTTTGTTGTAGCCTCTGTTATTGGTAATGGTGAGAGGTTAGCATGTTTTGTTGTAGCCTCTGTTATTGGTAATGGTGAGAGGTTAGCATGTTTTGTTGTAGCCTCTGTTATTGGTAATGGTGAGAGGTTAGCATGTTTTGTTGTAGCCTCTGTTATTGGTAATGGTGAGAGGTTAGCATGTTTTGTTGTAGCCTCTGTTATTGGTAATGGTGAGAGGTTAGCAAGTTTTGTTGTAGTCTCTGTTATTGGTAATGGTGAGAGGTTAGCATGTTTTGTTGTAGCCTCTGTTATTGGTAATGGTGAGAGGTTAGCATGTTTTGTTGTAGCCTCTGTTATTGGTAATGGTGAGAGGTTAGCATGTTTTGTTGTAGCCTCTGTTATTGGTAATGGTGAGAGGTTAGCATGTTTTGTTGTAGCCTCTGTTATTGGTAATGGTGAGAGGTTAGCATGTTTTGTTGTAGCCTCTGTTATTGGTAATGTTGAGAGGTTAGCATGTTATGTTGTAGTCTCTGTTATTGGTAATGGTGAGAGGTTAGCATGTTTTGTTGTAGCCTCTGTTATTGGTAATGGTGAGAGGTTAGCATGTTTTGTTGTAGCCTCTGTTATTGGTAATGGTGAGAGGTTAGCATGTTTTGTTGTAGCCTCTGTTATTGGTAATGGTGAGAGGTTAGCATGTTTTGTTGTAGCCTCTGTTATTGGTAATGGTGAGAGGTTAGCATGTTATGTTGTAGTCTCTGTTATTGGTAATGGTGAGAGGTTAGCATGTTTTGTTGTAGCCTCTGTTATTGGTAATGGTGAGAGGTTAGCATGTTTTGTTGTAGCCTCTGTTATTGGTAATGGTGAGAGGTTAGCATGTTTTGTTGTAGCCTCTGTTATTGGTAATGGTGAGAGGTTAGCATGTTTTGTTGTAGCCTCTGTTATTGGTAATGGTGAGAGGTTCGCATGTTTTGTTGTAGCCTCTGTTATTGGTAATGGTGAGAGGTTAGCATGTTTTGTTGTAGCCTCTGTTATTGGTAATGGTGAGAGGTTAGCAAGTTTTGTTGTAGTCTCTGTTATTGGTAATGGTGAGAGGTTAGCATGTTTTGTTGTAGCCTCTGTTATTGGTAATGGTGAGAGGTTAGCATGTTTTGTTGTAGCCTCTGTTATTGGTAATGGTGAGAGGTTAGCATGTTTTGTTGTAGCCTCTGTTATTGGTAATGGTGAGAGGTTAGCATGTTTTGTTGTAGCCTCTGTTATTGGTAATGGTGAGAGGTTAGCATGTTTTGTTGTAGCCTCTGTTATTGGTAATGGTGAGAGGTTAGCATGTTTTGTTGTAGCCTCTGTTATTGGTAATGGTGAGAGGTTAGCATGTTTTGTTGTAGCCTCTGTTATTGGTAATGGTGAGAGGTTAGCATGTTTTGTTGTAGCCTCTGTTATTGGTAATGGTGAGAGGTTAGCATGTTTTGTTGTAGTCTCTGTTATTGGTAATGGTGAGAGGTTAGCATGTTTTGTTGTAGCCTCTGTTATTGGTAATGGTGAGAGGTTAGCATGTTTTGTTGTAGCCTCTGTTATTGGTAATGGTGAGAGGTTAGCATGTTTTGTTGTAGCCTCTGTTATTGGTAATGGTGAGAGGTTAGCATGTTTTGTTGTAGCCTCTGTTATTGGTAATGGTGAGAGGTTAGCATGTTTTGTTGTAGTCTCTGTTATTGGTAATGGTGAGAGGTTAGTATGTTTTGTTGTAGCCTCTGTTATTGGTAATGGTGAGAGGTTAGCATGTTTTGTTGTAGCCTCTGTTATTGGTAATGGTGAGAGGTTAGCATGTTTTGTTGTAGCCTCTGTTATTGGTAATGGTGAGAGGTTAGCATGTTATGTTGTAGTCTCTGTTATTGGTAATGGTGAGAGGTTAGCATGTTTTGTTGTAGCCTCTGTTATTGGTAATGGTGAGAGGTTAGCATGTTTTGTTGTAGCCTCTGTTATTGGTAATGGTGAGAGGTTAGCATGTTTTGTTGTAGCCTCTGTTATTGGTAATGGTGAGAGGTTAGCATGTTTTGTTGTAGCCTCTGTTATTGGTAATGGTGAGAGGTTAGCATGTTTTGTTGTAGCCTCTGTTATTGGTAATGGTGAGAGGTTAGCATGTTTTGTTGTAGCCTCTGTTATTGGTAATGGTGAGAGGTTAGCAAGTTTTGTTGTAGTCTCTGTTATTGGTAATGGTGAGAGGTTAGCATGTTTTGTTGTAGCCTCTGTTATTGGTAATGGTGAGAGGTTAGCATGTTTTGTTCTAGCCTCTGTTATTGCTAATGGTGAGAGGTTAGCATGTTTTGTTCTAGCCTCTGTTATTGGTAATGGTGAGAGGTTAGCATGTTTTGTTGTAGCCTCTGTTATTGGTAATGGTGAGAGGTTAGCATGTTTTGTTGTAGCCTCTGTTATTGGTAATGGTGAGAGGTTAGCATGTTTTGTTGTAGCCTCTGTTATTGGTAATGGTGAGAGGTTAGCATGTTTTGTTGTAGTCTCTGTTATTGGTAATGGTGAGAGGTTAGCATGTTTTGTTGTAGCCTCTGTTATTGGTAATGGTGAGAGGTTAGCATGTTTTGTTGTAGCCTCTGTTATTGGTAATGGTGAGAGGTTAGCATGTTTTGTTGTAGCCTCTGTTATTGGTAATGGTGAGAGGTTAGCATTTTTTGTTGTAGCCTCTGTTATTGGTAATGGTGAGAGGTTAGCATGTTTTGTTGTAGTCTCTGTTATTGGTAATGGTGAGAGGTTAGCATGTTTTGTTGTAGCCTCTGTTATTGGTAATGGTGAGAGGTTAGCATGTTTTGTTGTAGCCTCTGTTATTGGTAATGGTGAGAGGTTAGCATGTTTTGTTGTAGCCTCTGTTATTGGTAATGGTGAGAGGTTAGCATGTTTTGTTGTAGCCTCTGTTATTGGTAATGGTGAGAGGTTAGCATGTTTTGTTGTAGCCTCTGTTATTGGTAATGGTGAGAGGTTAGCATGTTATGATGTAGTCTCTGTTATTGGTAATGGTGAGAGGTTAGCATGTTTTGTTGTAGCCTCTTATTGGTAATGGTGAGAGGTTAGCATGTTTTGTTGTAGCCTCTGTTATTGGTAATGGTGAGAGGTTAGCATGTTTTGTTGTAGCCTCTGTTATTGGTAATGGTGAGAGGTTAGCAAGTTTTGTTGTAGTCTCTGTTATTGGTAATGGTGAGAGGTTAGCATGTTTTGTTGTAGTCTCTGTTATTGGTAATGGTGAGAGGTTAGCATGTTTTGTTGTAGCCTCTGTTATTGGTAATGGTGAGAGGTTAGCATGTTTTGTTGTAGCCTCTGTTATTGGTAATGGTGAGAGGTTAGCATGTTTTGTTGTAGCCTCTGTTATTGGTAATGGTGAGAGGTTAGCATGTTTTGTTGTAGCCTCTGTTATTGGTAATGGTGAGAGGTTAGCATGTTTTGTTGTAGCCTCTGTTATTGGTAATGGTGAGAGGTTAGCATGTTTTGTTGTAGCCTCTGTTATTGGTAATGGTGAGAGGTTAGCATGTTTTGTTGTAGTCTCTGTTATTGGTAATGGTGAGAGGTTAGCATGTTTTGTTGTAGCCTCTGTTATTGGTAATGGTGAGAGGTTAGCATGTTTTGTTGTAGCCTCTGTTATTGGTAATGGTGAGAGGTTAGCATGTTATGTTGTAGCCTCTGTTATTGGTAATGGTGAGAGGTTAGCATGTTTTGTTGTAGCCTCTGTTATTGGTAATGGTGAGAGGTTAGCATGTTTTGTTGTAGCCTCTGTTATTGGTAATGGTGAGAGGTTAGTATGTTTTGTTGTAGCCTCTGTTATTGGTAATGGTGAGAGGTTAGCATGTTTTGTTGTAGCCTCTGTTATTGGTAATGGTGAGAGGTTAGCATGTTTTGTTGTAGCCTCTGTTATTGGTAATGGTGAGAAGTTAGCATGTTTTGTTGTAGCCTCTGTTATTGGTAATGGTGAGAGGTTAGCATGTTTTG
The DNA here is from genome assembly GCF_045679555.1 of Salvelinus alpinus. NCBI lineage: Eukaryota > Metazoa > Chordata > Actinopteri > Salmoniformes > Salmonidae > Salvelinus > Salvelinus alpinus. Next base: position 9,349,443 of record NC_092086.1, on the reverse strand, counting down.
TTGTAGCCTCTGTTATTGGTAAGGGTGAGAGGTTAGTATGTTTGTACTGGAGACCATAATTTGCAAATAAATTCATTAAAAATCCTACAATGTGATTTTCTGGATTTTTTTTCTAATTTTGTCTGTCATAGTTGAAGTGTACCTATGATGAAAATTACAGGCCTCTCTCATCTTTTTAAGTGGGAGAACTTGCACAATTGATGGCTGGCTAAATTATTTTTTGCCCCACTGTATACTGTCACGTCATATGAAACATTTGATCTGAAATCCAAAATGTTGGAGTATAGAGCCACATTTAAAATGTTGGAGTATAGAGCCACATTTAAAATGTTAGCTTCACTGTCAAAATAGATATGGTGTGGACTGTATACCCAATACAATCTAAATCTGATACCTCACTGTCTGTCTTTTGACTGATACTGCTTTTTAAACTGGTCTCGTCAGTCTTCTCAAATATTTGTACTACAATGTTTCTATCTGCAGACAATAGTTTGATAATTTCTAATGATGATACATTATTTTACGAATAAATATGGAATGTTTCAGGACACTGATATATCTGAATATTAGAAAATATTTTACTGCCACTATTTTCACCACCAAAGAATAGCAGTGTGGTTTTAATATGATTTGACTCTTTGCAGGCTGTCAGGCTGTCTAGTCACAGAGGAAGGCTGTGCTTCTCTGGTCTCAGCTCTGAGGTCAAACCCCTCACACCTGAGAGAGCTGGACCTGAGCTACAATCACCCAGGAGACTCAGGAGTGAAGCTGCTCTCTGCTGGACTGGAGGATCCACACTGCAGACTGGAGAAACTCAAGTATGTAGAGGGTGTATGTCAATGTTCATATCAGACATGTTTGACTTATCAGGCTAGTTAAGACAAACATTCTGACCACCACTTGGACAACGGTGTGTGTGTGTGTGTGTGCGTGAGTGTCCTGTGTGTGAGTGTGTGTGTGTGTCTGTGTGTGTGTGTGTGTTTCCAGTGTGTGAATGTGACACACACACACACACACATTGACAAACAAACACATTGGACACACACACACTAGACTCTCAAACCTAAAATGTTGGAAATGTATTAATCTACCCCCAAATAAAAGGTGATACCCTCAAAGAATAGCAGTGTGGTTTAAGGCACAAGGCGAGACCCAGATGGCACGGGAGGCAGATGGTCAGAGTCTTTGATATTTACTAATATACTAAAATGGGTAGGCAAGAAAATGGCCGTGGACAGGCAAAAGGTCATAACCAGATCAGAGTCCAGGAGGTACAGTGTGGCAGGCAGACTAGAGGTCAGTACAGGCAGAATGGTCAGGCAGGCTAGAGGTCAGGACAGGCAGAATGGTCAGGCAGGCAGAATGGTCAGGACAGGCAGAATTTTCAGGCAGACTAGAGGTCAGGACAGGCAGAATGGTCAGACAGGCTAGAGGTCAGGACAGGCAGAATGGTCAGGCAGGCTAGAGGTCAGGACAGGCAGAATGGTCAGGCAGGCTAGAGGTCAGGACAGGCAGAATGGTCAGGCAGGCTAGAGGTCAGGACAGGCAGAATGGTCAGGCAGGCAGGTACAGAGTCCAGAAAACAGGCAAGGGACAAAAACCGGGAGGACTAAACGAGAAAGGAGCACGGGGAAAAACATACTGGTTGACTTGAAACAGACAAGACGAACTGGCACAGAGAGACAGGAATCACAGGGATAAATTCATCAGGGAAACACAGGGATATATACACCAGGGAAACACAGGGATATATACACAAGGGTTAAATACACCAGGGAAACACAGGGATATATACACCAGGGAAACACAGGGATATATACATCAGGGAAACACAGGGATAAATACACCGGGGAAACACAGGGATAAGTACACCAGGGAAATAAGCGACACCTGGAGGGGGTGGAGACAATCACAAGACAGGTGAAACAGATCAGGGTGTGACATGAATATGGAGAAAAATATACTGCCACTATTTTCAACACCAAAGAATATCAGTGTGATTTTAATATGATTTTACTCTTTGCAGGCTGTCAGCATGTTTTGTTGTAGCCTCTGTTATTGCTAATGGTGAGAGGTTAGCATGTTTTGTTGTAGTCTCTGTTATTGGTAATGGTGAGAGGTTAGCATGTTTTGTTGTAGCCTCTGTTATTGGTAATGGTGAGAGGTTAGCATGTTTTGTTGTAGCCTCTGTTATTGGTAATGGTGAGAGGTTAGCATGTTTTGTTGTAGTCTCTGTTATTGGTAATGGTGAGAGGTTAGCATGCTTTGTTGTAGCCTCTGTTTTTGGAAATGGTGTGGAAATACGGTTTAGGAAACGTTGTTCAACTGGAACATAGTCGTTGTGTCATTTTAAGTTAACATTGGTAGCAGAGGATGGCTAATAACTACAATGTGCCACCTCGCTTCCACGAGATGAGGTTGTATGAAAGTTCGAAAAATGAACTTGGAATCTGGACACTGGTTACTAATATGGACACTGGTTACTAATCTGGACACTGGTTACTAATCTGGACACTGGTTACTAATCTGGACACTGGTTACTCATCTGGACACTGGTTAGAGACATGGTTCTCCTGGATGCAGTGTTAGATTTCAAGTTGCTAGATACTGTCTGTCTGGATGGTAGAGACATGGTTCTCCTGGATGCAGTGTTAGATTTCAAGTTGCTAGATACTGTCTGCCTGGATGGTAGGGAGAAACATTTGGCTTTGACTGTGCTGACTTTTGCGTCAATGAAGTTGGCACAAATATAGTTTTGGGTGAGAAGACGTCTGTCGTGCCAATGCAAGTGAGTGACGCAGCATTTTACATTGAGCAGCAGAGAAAAGGCACTAACAAGTCACGTTCAAGACAACCAGAAGAGGGCGCCATCACCCGGCACAAATCCACTGGACAGGTATGGAAGGAGATCGACATGTGCTATTTGTCAAAGCACCACTGTGTCACGATCGTCTTGCTGAGAGAGAGTGGACCAAGGCGCAGCATGTGCAAAATACATTCTCTTTTATTTTAGAGAAAGGAAAAACACGCAACAAACACTTTAACAAACTGAAACAAAACAACAAACGATCGTGAAGCTATAGACGTAAGTGCACACACAAGCTACAAACGTACAACATAGACAATTACCCACATTAACCTAGTGCCTATGGCTGTCTTAAATATGGCTCCCAATCAGAGACAATTAATGACATCTGTCTCTGATTGAGAACCATTCAGGCAACCATAGACACAGCTAGACACCTACACTAAACACAAACCCATCTACTCTACTTAACCCCCTAAACCATACAACCACCCTAGACAATACAAAAACACATACATTCCCCATGTCACACCCTGACCTAACTAAAATAATAAAGGAAACAAAGAATACTAAGGCCAGGGCGTGACAGTACCCCCCCCCCAAAGTTGTGGACTCCGGCCGCAGAACCTGAAACAGAAGGGGAGGGTCCGGGGTGGCCCCAATCATGGCGGCGGCTCGGGCGCGGGACGAGGCCCCCACTCCACCATTGTCAATACCCACTTTGGTGGCGCCTCTGGAGCGGCGACCCTTGTAGCAAGTCCCGGACTGAAGACCATCCCAGAGGGCGCCACCGGACGGAGGGGTAGCTCCGGACTGAGAGACGGCAGCTCATGGCTGGCTGACGGATCTGGCTGCTCATGGCTGGCTGACGGATCTGGCTGCTCATGGCTGGCTGACGGATCTGGCTGCTCATGGCTGGCTGACGGATCTGGCTGCTCATGGCTGGCTGACGGATCTGGCTGCTCATGGCTGGCTGACGGATCTGGCTGCTCATGGCTGGCTGGCGGATCTGGCTGCTCATGGCTGGCTGGCGGATCTGGCTGCTCATGGCTGACTGGCGGATCTGGCGGATCCTGGCTGACTGGCGGATCTGGCGGATCCTGGCTGACTGGCGGATCTGGCGGATCCTGACAGACGGGCGGCTCTGGCGGATCCTGACAGACGGGCGGCTCTGACGGCTCGGGACAGACGGGCGGCTCTGACGGCTCGGGACAGACGGGCGGCTCTGACGGCTCGGGACAGACGGGCGGCTCTGACGGCTCGGGACAGACGGGCGGCTCTGACGGCTCGGGACAGACGGGCGGCTCTGACGGCTCGGGACAGACGGGCGGCTCTGACGGCTCGGGACAGACGGGCTGCTCGGGACAGACGGGCGGCTCGGGACAGACGGGCGGCTCGGGACAGACGGGCGGCTCTAATGGCGCTGGGCAGACGGATGGCTCTAATGGCGCTGGGCAGACGGATGGCTCTAATGGCGCTGGGCAGACGGATGGCTCTAATGGCGCTGGGCAGACGGATGGCTCAGATGGCGCTGGGCAGACGGATGGCTCAGATGGCGCTGGGCAGACGGATGGCTCAGATGGCGCTGGGCAGACGGATGGCTCAGATGGCGCTGGGCAGACGGATGGCTCAGATGGCGCTGGGCAGACGGATGGCTCAGATGGCGCTGGGCAGACGGCAGACTCTGGCCGGCTGAGGCGCACTGTAGGCCTGGTGCGGGGTACCGGAACTGGAGGTACCGGGCTAAGGACACGCACCTTCAGGCTAGTGCGGGGAGAAGGAACAGGGCATACTGGACCCTGGATACGCACATTAGACCTAGTGCGTGGTGCCGGCACTGGTGGTACCGGGCTGAAGACACGCATCTCAGGGCTAGTGCGGGGAGCAGCAACAGGACGCACAGGACTCTGGGAACACACAGGAGGCTTGGTGCGTGGCGTAGGCACAGGTGGTAATGGGCTGGAGACACGCACCACAGGGCTAGTGCGTGGAGGAGGAACAGGGCTCTGGAGACGCACTGGAAGCCTGGTGCGTGGTGTAGGCACTGGTGGTACTGGGCTGGGGCGGGGAGGTGGCGCCGGAAATACCGGACCGTGCAGGCGTACTGGCTCCCTTGAGCACTGAGCCTGCCCAACCTTACCTGGTTGTATGCTCCCCGTCGCCCGACCAGTGCGGGGAGGTGGAATAACCCGCACCGGGCTATGTAGGCGAACCGGGGACACCATGCGTAAGGCTGGTGCCATGTAAGCCGGCCCGAGGAGACGCACTGGTGGCCAGATGCGTTGGGCCGGCTTCATGACATCCGGCTCAATCCTCAATCTAGCCCTACCAGTGCGGGGAGGTGGAATAACCCGCACTGGGCTATGAACACGTACAGGAGACACCATGCGCTCTACTACGTAACACGGTGTCTGCCCGTACTCTCGCTCTCCACGGTAAGTACAGGGAGTATGCGCAGGTCTCCTACCTGACTTCGCCACACTCCCTTTCAGCCCCCCCCCAAGAAATTTTTGGGTTGTACTCACGGGCTTCCAGCCTTGCTTCCGTGCTGCCTCCTCATATCGCCTCCTCTCAGCTTTAGCTGCCTCCAGCTCTTCACGAGGGAGGCGATATTCTCCCGGTTGTGCCCAAGGTCCCTTTCCATCTAATATCTCCTCCCATGTCCATGAATCCTGTGTAGGTGGGTCCTGTTGCTGTTTCACACGCTGCTTGGTCCTTTGGTGGGTAATTCTGTCGCGATCGTCTTGCTGAGAGAGAGTGGACCAAGGCGCAGCGTGTGCAAAATACATTCTTTTATTTTAGAGAAAGGAAAAACACGCAACGAACACTTTAACAAACTGAAACAAAACAACCGTGAAGCTATAGACGTAAGTTCACACACAAGCTACAAACGTACAACATAGACAATTACCCACATTAACCTTTTGCCTATGGCTGTCTTAAATATGGCTCCCAATCAGAGACAATTAATGACATCTGTCTCTGATTGAGAACCATTCAGGCAACCATAGACACAGCTAGACACCTACACTAAACACAAACCCATCTACTCTACTTAACCCCCTAAACCATAGAAGGGACCAGTGTGAGCGCATGGGTGGGACAGCACCTTTCTGCACTACATGCAATGAGAAAAGCGTTCACTGAAGCAGAGTGTTCAGGGAGAATTAACAGGGCTCTGCGGAAACGGCTTCAACCCACCGATGAGAAGTACGAGATTGGAAACAGAGTGTACTACAAACGAGTTGACTGTCAAGAGTGGAAAGGACTGGGAGTAGTCATTGGCCAAGATGGTGTGGTGATATTTGTGAGGCATGGAGGAAACCATTTTTAAGGTGCATCACTCAAGATTGCAGAAAGTAAATGATCAACAAGATGGAGGGGCTGTTGCTGAGATTCAGCCTCCTACTGAAAATGACAAAAAAGGACACATTAACAGACACAAACCTACCAGATGTCTCATCCAATGATATAGAGACTGAAACTGACACAGGAAATGGAGCAGAGATCTTCAACCATCCCACAGGTAATACTGTTGAGGGTTCAAATGAGGAAAACATTCAACAACAGCCACATGTGTTAAGACAGCATGGTTGTTCCAATCTGAAAACTGGACAAACTGTTAAATACATGGACAGAAAAAGTGGTATTCCACCCACAGCAACCGTCATTGGACGAGCAGGAAAAGCCAAAGGAAAACACCAGAACTGGTCCAACTTGCAGTACTCTGAACCAGCTACACTTTCTGGTACAACAGGGTCAGCTGACCTGTCACTTGCAGATAATCTCAGATTTCAACCAATGGAAAATCACAAAAAACAGAATGACATTCAGATTGATGATGCACTTTAAACAAAGGACATGTCATTTGACTCAGCTAAACTAGATGAGGTCAGTAAATGGAGGAAAAATTTAGTGTTTGAGGATGTCAAGACATTTGCCAAAAATGTGTCTCAACAAGGTGGGTGTGTCCCTTAAAGAACTGGAATAGTGCCAAAAGCACGTTGTGGTGGAATTAGTTTATTCAAAAGGAGAGGCTTTCAAGATTTCTTCAAAACAATCAAACTATTTTATTTAATTACAGCAGTAATGGAGCTGGTCAGTAATCACCCCTGGAGGTGATCACTGAGAACTCAACCAGCTGGTCGGTAATCACCCCTGGAGGTGATCACTGAGAACTCAACCATCTGGTCAGTAATCACCCCTGGAGGTGATCACTGAGAACTCAATCAGCTGGTCAGTAATCACCCCTGGAGGTGATCACTGAGAACTCAATCAGCTGGTCAGTAATCACCCCTGGAGGTGATCACTGAGAACTCAACCAGCTGGTCGGTAATCACCCCTGGAGGTGATCACTGAGAACTCAACCAGCTGGTCAGTAATCACCCCTGGAGGTGATCACTGAGAACCCACCAGCTGGTCAGTAATCACCCCTGGAGGTGATCACTGAGAACTCAACCAGCTGGTCGGTAACCACCCCTGGAGGTGATCACTGAGAACCCACCAGCTGGTCAGTAATCACCCCTGGAGGTGATCACTGAGAACAACCAGCTGGTCAGTAATCACCCCTGGAGGTGATCACTGAGAACTCAACCAGCTGGTCAGTAATCACCCCTGGGTGTGATCACTGAGACCCACCAGCTGGTTTACTGCAGTAATGGAGCTGGTCAGTAATCACCCCTGGAGGTGATCACTGAGAACTCAACCAGCTGGTTTACTGCAGTAATGGAGCTGGTCAGTAATCACCCCTGGAGGTGATCACTGAGAACTCAATCAGCTGGTCAGTAATCACCCCTGGAGGTGATCACTGAGAACTTAATCAGCTGGTCAGTAATCACCCCTGGAGGTGATCACTGAGAACTCAACCAGCTGGTCGGTAATCACCCCTGGAGGTGATCACTGAGAACTCAACCAGCTGGTCAGTAATCACCCCTGGAGGTGATCACTGAGAACTCAACCAGCTGGTCAGTAATCACCCCTGGAGGTGATCACTGAGAACCCACCAGCTGGTCAGTAATCACCCCTGGAGGTGATCACTGAGAACTCAACCAGCTGGTCGGTAATCACCCCTGGAGGTGATCACTGAGAACTCAACCAGCTGGTCAGTAATCACCCCTGGAGGTGATCACTGAGAACCCACCAGCTGGTCAGTAATCACCCCTGGAGGTGATCACTGAGAACTCAACCAGCTGGTCGGTAACCACCCCTGGAGGTGATCACTGAGAACTCAACCAGCTGGTCGGTAATCACCCCTGGAGGTGATCACTGAGAAATCAACCAGCTGGTCAGTAACCACCCCTGGAGGTGATCACTGAGAACTCAATCAGCTGGTCAGTAATCACCCCTGGAGGTGTTCACTGAGAACCCACCAGCTGGTCAGTAATCACCCCTGGAGGTGATCACTGAGAACAACCAGCTGGTCAGTAATCACCCCTGGAGGTGATCACTGAGAACTCAACCAGCTGGTCAGTAATCACCCCTGGGTGTGATCACTGAGAACCCACCAGTTGGTTTACTGCAGTAATGGAGCTGGTCAGTAATCACCCCTGGAGGTGATCACTGAGAACTCAACCAGCTGGTCAGTAATCACCCCTGGAGGTGATCACTGAGAACCCACCAGCTGGTCAGTAATCACCCCTGGAGGTGATCACTGAGAACTCAACCAGCTGGTCGGTAACCACCCCTGGAGGTGATCACTGAGAACTCAACCAGCTGGTCGGTAATCACCCCTGGAGGTGATCACTGAGAAATCAACCAGCTGGTCAGTAACCACCCCTGGAGGTGATCACTGAGAACTCAATCAGCTGGTCAGTAATCACCCCTGGAGGTGTTCACTGAGAACCCACCAGCTGGTCAGTAATCACCCCTGGAGGTGATCACTGAGAACTCAACCAGCTGGTCAGTAATCACGCCTGGAGGTGATCACTGAGAACTCAACCAGCTGGTCGGCAATCACCCCTGGAGGTGATCACTGAGAACTCAACTAGCTGGTTTGAGCCACAGCATTTTATAGCAAAGTCCATCCTTCAGTTTACATGACACAGGACAGATGTATGGAATGGGTCACAAGGTTAAGATGTGTATGAAAGATACCTATAATTCACAGCAGACAGTATCTGCTGGAAAAACTGTTCTCATTGTGTAGAGACCAAGGTCTGGCCCTGGGGTCATCTCTCCCTGGTACCGAATAGAACAGAAACATTAACTCATGCTCTGGAATGCGGTCTCTTCAGGTTTCATCACCCAAAAGACGTCATGAATCTCCTGTCAGTTTTAAATCTCCCAGAGGCCCATCCTCAGTGGAACACAGATGAGCGTTCTAACAACCCCTTATTCTGTTGCAGAAAACAACCATTTGATGCAATTAAAATATTATAACATTATCTTGTAATTTTCACCATAACGTCTAGTGGCTAGAGGTTTAGAGGAGCTGGCTGCTAAACAACTCCCAAAAGACTCATCTAGTGGATAGAGATTAAGAGGAGCTGGCTACTAAACAACTCCCAAAAGACTCATCTAGAGGTTTAGAGGAGCTGGCTGCTAAACAACTCCCAAAAGACTCATCTAGTGGCTAGAGGTTTAGAGGAGCTGGCTGCTAAACAACTCCCAAAAGACTCATCTAGTGGCTAGAGGTTTAGAGGAGCTGGCTGCTAAACAACTCCCAAAAGACTCATCTAGTGGCTAGAGGTTTAGAGGAGCTGGCTGCTAAACAACTCCCAAAAGACTCATCTAGTGGCTAGAGGTTTAGAGGAGCTGGCTGCTAAACAACTCCCAAAAGACTCATCTAGTGGCTAGAGGTTTAGAGGAGCTGTCTGCTAAACAACTCCCAAATGACTCATCTAGTGGCTAGAGGTTTAGAGGAGCTGGCTGCTGAACAACTCCCAAAAGACTCATCTAGTGGCTAGAGGTTTAGAGGAGCTGGCTGCTAAACAACTCCCAAACGACTCATCTAGTGGCTAGAGGTTTAGAGGAGCTGGCTGCTAAACAACTCCCAAAAGACTCATCTAGTGGCTAGAGGTTTAGAGGAGCTGGCTGCTAAACAACTCCCAAAAGACTCATCTAGTGGCTAGAGGTTTAGAGGAGCTGGCTGCTAAACAACTCCCAAAAGACTCATCTAGTGGCTAGAGGTTTAGAGGAGCTGTCTGCTAAACAACTCCCAAACGACTCATCTAGTGGCTAGAGGTTTAGAGGAGCTGGCTGCTGAACAACTCCCAAAAGACTCATCTAGTGGCTAGAGGTTTAGAGGAGCTGGCTGCTAAACAACTCCCAAACGACTCATCTAGTGGCTAGAGGTTTAGAGGAGCTGGCTGCTAAACAACTCCCAAAAGACTCATCTAGAGGCTAGAAGTTTAGAGGAGCTGGCTGCTGAACAACTCCCAAAAAACTCATCTAGTGGCTAGAGGTTTAGAGGAGCTGGCTGCTAAACAACTCCCAAAAGACTCATCTAGTGGCTAGAGGTTTAGAGGAGCTGGCTGCTAAACAACTCCCAAAAGACTCATCTAGTGGCTAGAGGTTTAGAGGAGCTGGCTGCTAAACAACTCCCAAATGACTCATCTAGTGGCTAGAGGTTTAGAGGAGCTGGATGCTGAACAACTCCCAAAAGACTCATCTAGTGGCTAGAGGTTTAGAGGTGCTGGCTGCTAAACAACTCCCAAAAGACTCATCTAGTGGCTAGAGGTTTAGAGGAGCTGGCTGCTAAACAACTCCCAAACGACTCATCTAGTGGCTAGAGGTTTAGAGGAGCTGGCTGCTAAACAACTCCCAAAAGACTCATCTAGTGGCTAGAGGTTTAGAGGAGCTGGCTGCTAAACAACTCCCAAAAGACTCATCTAGTGGCTAGAGGTTTAGAGGAGCTGGCTGCTAAACAACTCCCAAAAGACTCATCTAGTGGCTAGAGGTTTAGAGGAGCTGTCTGCTAAACAACTCCCAAACGACTCATCTAGTGGCTAGAGGTTTAGAGGAGCTGGCTGCTGAACAACTCCCAAAAGACTCATCTAGTGGCTAGAGGTTTAGAGGAGCTGGCTGCTAAACAACTCCCAAACGACTCATCTAGTGGCTAGAGGTTTAGAGGAGCTGGCTGCTAAACAACTCCCAAAAGACTCATTTAGAGGCTAGAGGTTTAGAGGAGCTGGCTGCTGAACAACTCCCAAAAAACTCATCTAGTGGCTAGAGGTTTAGAGGAGCTGGCTGCTAAACAACTCCCAAAAGACTCATCTAGTGGCTAGAGGTTTAGAGGAGCTGGCTGCTAAACAACTCCCAAAAGACTCATCTAGTGGCTAGAGGTTTAGAGGAGCTGGCTGCTAAACAACTCCCAAAAGACTCATCTAGTGGCTAGAGGTTTAGAGGAGCTGGCTGCTAAACAACTCCCAAAAGACTCATCTAATGGCTAAAGGTTTAGAGCAGCTGGCTGCTAAACAACTCCCAAAAGACGCATCTAGTGGCTAGAGGTTTAGATGAGCTGTCTGCTAAACAACTCCCAAAAGACTCATCTAGTGGCTAGAGGTTTAGAGGAGCTGTCTGCTAAACAACTCCCAAAAGACTCATCTAGTGGCTAGAGGTTTAGAGGAGCTGGCTACTAAACAACTCCCAAAAGACTCATCTAGTGGTTAGAGGTTTAGAGGAGCTGGCTGCTAAACAACTCCCAAAAGACTCACCGACATGCGCCTGAGAGTCACTCAGATTGCTGCTGACTTTGATCTGCCAGAAACAATGAAAACTTAATTCCATGGTAATGGTGAGAGGTTAGCATGTCTTGTTAGCATGTTTTGTTGTAGCCTCTGTTATTGGTAATGGTGAGAGGTTAGTATGTTTTGTTGTAGTCTCTGTTATTGGTAATGGTGAGAGGTTAGCATGTTTTGATGTAGCCTCTGTTATTGGTAATGGTGAGAGGTTAGCATGTTTTGTTGTAGCCTCTGTTATTGGTAATGGTGAAAGGTTAGCATGTTTGTTGTAGCCTCTGTTATTGGTAATGGTGAGAGGTTAGCATGTTTTGTTGTAGCCTCTGTTATTGGTAATGGTGAGAGGTTAGCATGTTTTGATGTAGCCTCTGTTATTGGTAATGGTGAGAGGTTAGCATGTTTTGTTGTAGCCTCTGTTATTGGTAATGGTGAGAGGTTAGTATGTTTTGTTGTAGCCTCTGTTATTGGTAATGGTGAGAGGTTAGCATATTTTGTTGTAGCCTCTGTTATTGGTAATGGTGAGAGGTTAGCATGTTTTGTTGTAGCCTCTGTTATTGGTAATGGTGAGAGGTTAGCATGTTTTGTTGTAGCCTCTGTTATTGGTAATGGTGAGAGGTTAGCATGTTTTGTTGTAGCCTCTGTTATTGGTAATGGTGAGAGGTTAGCATGATTTGTTGTAGCCTCTGTTATTGGTAATGGTGAGAGGTTAGCATGTTTTGTTGTAGCCTCTGTTATTGGTAATGGTGAGAGGTTAGCATGTTTTGTTGTAGCCTCTGTTATTGGTAATGGTGAGAGGTTAGCATATGTTGTTGTAGCCTCTGTTATTGGTAATGGTGAGAGGTTAGCATATGTTGTTGTAGCCTCTGTTATTGGTAATGGTGAGAGGTTAGCATGTTTTGTTGTAGCCTCTGTTATTGGTAATGGTGAGAGGTTAGCATGTTTTGTTGTAGCCTCTGTTATTGGTAATGGTGAGAGGTTATTATGTTTTGTTGTAGCCTCTGTTATTGGTAATGGTGAGAGGTTAGCATGTTTTGTTGTAGCCTCTGTTATTGGTAATGGTGAGAGGTTAGCATGTTTTGTTGTAGCCTCTGTTATTGGTAATGGTGAGAGGTTAGCATATGTTGTTGTAGCCTCTGTTATTGGTAATGGTGAGAGGTTAGCATGTTTTGTTGTAGCCTCTGTTATTGGTAATGGTGAGAGCTTAGCATGTTTTGTTGTAGCCTCTGTTATTGGTAATGGTGAGAGCTTAGCATGTTTTGTTGTAGTCTCTGTTATTGGTAATGGTGAGAGGTTAGCATGTTTTGTTGTAGCCTCTGTTATTGGTAATGGTGAGAGGTTAGCATGTTTTGTTGTAGCCTCTGTTATTGGTAATGGTGAGAGGTTAGCATGTTTTGTTGTAGCCTCTGTTATTGGTAATGGTGAGAGGTTAGCATGTTTTGTTGTAGCCTCTGTTATTGGTAATGGTGAGAGCTTAGCATGTTTTGTTTTAGCCTCTGTTATTGGTAATGGTGAGAGGTTAGCATGTTTTGTTGTAGCCTCTGTTATTGGTAATGGTGAGAGGTTAGCATGTTTTGTTGTAGCCTCTGTTATTGGTAATGGTGAGAGGTTAGCATGTTTTGTTGTAGCCTCTGTTATTGGTAATGGTGAGAGGTTAGCATGTTTTGTTGTAGCCTCTGTTATTGGTAATGGTGAGAGGTTAGCATGTTATGTTGTAGTCTCTGTTATTGGTAATGGTGAGAGGTTAGCATGTTTTGTTGTAGTCTCTGTTATTGGTAATGGTGAGAGGTTAGGATGTTTTGTTGTAGCCTCTGTTATTGGTAATGGTGAGAGGTTAGCATGTTTTGTTGTAGTCTCTGTTATTGGTAATGGTGAGAGGTTAGCATGTTTTGTTGTAGTCTCTGTTATTGGTAATGGTGAGTGGTTAGGATGTTTTGTTGTAGCCTCTGTTATTGGTAATGGTGAGAGGTTAGCATGTTTTGTTGTAGCCTCTGTTATTGGTAATGGTGAGAGGTTAGCATGTTTTGTTGTAGTCTCTGTTATTGGTAATGGTGAGAGGTTAGCATGTTTTGTTGTAGCCTCTGTTATTGGTAATGGTGAGAGGTTAGCATGTTTTGTTGTAGTCTCTGTTATTGGTAATGGTGAGAGGTTAGCATGTTTTGTTGTAGCCTCTGTTATTGGTAATGGTTAGAGGTTAGCATGTTTTGTTGTCGCCTCTGTTATTGGTAATGGTGAGAGGTTAGCATGTTTTGTTGTAGCCTCTGTTATTGGTAATGGTGAGAGGTTAGCATGTTTTGTTGTAGCCTCTGTTATTGGTAATGGCGAGAGGTTAGCATGTTTTGTTGTAGCCTCTGTTATTGGTAATGGTGAGAGGTTAGCATGTTTTGTTGTAGCCTCTGTTATTGGTAATGGTGAGAGGTTAGCATGTTTTGTTGTAGCCTCTGTTATTGGTAATGGTGAGAGGTTAGCATGTTTTGTTGTCGCCTCTGTTATTGGTAATGGTGAGAGGTTAGCATGTTTTGTTGTAGCCTCTGTTATTGGTAATGGTGAGAGGTTAGCATGTTTTGTTGTAGTCTCTGTTATTGGTAATGGTGAGAGGTTAGCATGTTTTGTTGTAGTCTCTGTTATTGGTAATGGTGAGAGGTTAGCATGTTTTGTTGTAGCCTCTGTTATTGGTAATGGTGAGAGGTTAGCATGTTTGTTGTAGCCTCTGTTATTGGTAATGGTGAGAGGTTAGCATGTTTTGTTGTAGCCTCTGTTATTGGTAATGGTGAGAGGTTAGCATGTTTTGTTGTAGCCTCTGTTATTGGTAATGGTGAGAGGTTAGCATGTTTTGTTGTAGCCTCTGTTATTGGTAATGGTGAGAGGTTAGTATGTTTTGTTGTAGCCTCTGTTATTGGTAATGGTGAGAGGTTAGCATGTTTTGTTGTAGCCTCTGTTATTGGTAATGGTGAGAGGTTAGCATGTTTTGTTGTAGCCTCTGTTATTGGTAATGGTGAGAGGTTAGCATGTTTTGTTGTAGCCTCTGTTATTGGTAATGGTGAGAGGTTAGCATGTTTTGTTGTAGCCTCTGTTATTGGTAATGGTGAGAGGTTAGCATGATTTGTTGTAGCCTCTGTTATTGGTAATGGTGAGAGGTTAGCATGTTTTGTTGTAGCCTCTGTTATTGGTAATGGTGAGAGGTTAGCATGTTTTGTTGTAGCCTCTGTTATTGGTAATGGTGAGAGGTTAGCATATGTTGTTGTAGCCTCTGTTATTGGTAATGGTGAGAGGTTAGCATATGTTGTTGTAGCCTCTGTTATTGGTAATGGTGAGAGGTTAGCATGTTTTGTTGTAGCCTCTGTTATTGGTAATGGTGAGAGGTTAGCATGTTTTGTTGTAGCCTCTGTTATTGGTAATGGTGAGAGTTTATTATGTTTTGTTGTAGCCTCTGTTATTGGTAATGGTGAGAGGTTAGCATGTTTTGTTGTAGCCTCTGTTATTGGTAATGGTGAGAGGTTAGCATGTTTTGTTGTAGCCTCTGTTATTGGTAATGGTGAGAGGTTAGCATATTTTGTTGTAGCCTCTGTTATTGGTAATGGTGAGAGGTTAGCATGTTTTGTTGTAGTCTCTGTTATTGGTAATGGTGAGAGGTTAGCATGTTTTGTTGTAGCCTATGTTATTGGTAATGGTGAGAGGTTAGCATGTTTTGTTGTAGCCTCTGTTATTGGTAATGGTGAGAGGTTAGCATGTTTTGTTGTAGCCTCTGTTATTGGTAATGGTGAGAGGTTAGCATGTTTTGTTGTAGCCTCTGTTATTGGTAATGGTGAGAGGTTAGCATGTTATGTTGTAGCCTCTGTTATTGGTAATGGTGAGAGGTTAGCATGTTATGTTGTAGCTTCTGTTATTGGTAATGGTGAGAGGTTAGCATGTTTTGTTGTAGCCTCTGTTATTGGTAATGGTGAGAGGTTAGCATGTTTTGTTGTAGCCTCTGTTATTGGTAATGGTGAGAGGTTAGCATGCTTTGTTGTAGCCTCTGTTATTGGTAATGGTGAGAGGTTAGCATGTTTTGTTGTAGCCTCTGTTATTGGTAATGGTGAGAGGTTAGCATGTTTTGTTGTAGCCTCTGTTATTGGTAATGGTGAGAGGTTAGCATGTTTTGTTGTAGTCTCTGTTATTGGTAATGGTGAGAGGTTAGCATGTTTTGTTGTAGCCTCTGTTATTGGTAATGGTGAGAGGTTAGCATGTTTTGTTGTAGCCTCTGTTATTGGTAATGGTGAGAGGTTAGCATGTTTTGTTGTAGCCTCTGTTATTGGTAATGGTGAGAGGTTAGCATGTTTTGTTGTAGCCTCTGTTATTGGTAATGGTGAGAGCTTAGCATGTTTTGTTGTAGTCTCTGTTATTGGTAATGGTGAGAGGTTAGCATGTTTTGTTGTAGCCTCTGTTATTGGTAATGGTGAGAGGTTAGCATGTTTTGTTGTAGCCTCTGTTATTGGTAATGGTGAGAGGTTAGCATGTTTTGTTGTAGCCTCTGTTATTGGTAATGGTGAGAGGTTAGCATGTTTTGTTGTAGCCTCTGTTATTGGTAATGGTGAGAGGTTAGCATGTTTTGTTTTAGCCTCTGTTATTGGTAATGGTGAGAGCTTAGCATGTTTTGTTGTAGCCTCTGTTATTGGTAATGGTGAGAGGTTAGCATGTTTTGTTGTAGCCTCTGTTATTGGTAATGGTGAGAGGTTAGCATGTTTTGTTGTAGCCTCTGTTATTGGTAATGGTGAGAGGTTAGCATGTTTTGTTGTAGCCTCTGTTATTGGTAATGGTGAGAGGTTAGCATGTTTTGTTGTAGTCTCTGTTATTGGTAATGGTGAGAGGTTAGCATGTTTTGTTGTAGTCTCTGTTATTGGTAATGGTGAGTGGTTAGCATGTTTTGTTGTAGCCTCTGTTATTGGTAATGGTGAGAGGTTAGCATGTTTTGTTGTAGCCTCTGTTATTGGTAATGGTGAGAGGTTAGCATGTTTTGTTGTAGTCTCTGTTATTGGTAATGGTGAGAGGTTAGCATGTTTTGTTGTAGCCTCTGTTATTGGTAATGGTGAGAGCTTAGCATGTTTTGTTGTAGCCTCTGTTATTGGTAATGGTGAGAGGTTAGCATGTTTTGTTGTAGCCTCTGTTATTGGTAATGGTGAGAGGTTAGCATGTTTTGTTGTAGCCTCTGTTATTGGTAATGGTGAGAGGTTAGCATGTTTTGTTGTAGCCTCTGTTATTGGTAATGGTGAGAGGTTAGCATGTTTTGTTGTAGTCTCTGTTATTGGTAATGGTGAGAGGTTAGCATGTTTTGTTGTAGTCTCTGTTATTGGTAATGGTGAGTGGTTAGGATGTTTTGTTGTAGCCTCTGTTATTGGTAATGGTGAGAGGTTAGCATGTTTTGTTGTAGCCTCTGTTATTGGTAATGGTGAGAGGTTAGCATGTTTTGTTGTAGTCTCTGTTATTGGTAATGGTGAGAGGTTAGCATGTTTTGTTGTAGCCTCTGTTATTGGTAATGGTGAGAGGTTAGCATGTTTTGTTGTAGTCTCTGTTATTGGTAATGGTGAGAGGTTAGCATGTTTTGTTGTAGCCTCTGTTATTGGTAATGGTGAGAGGTTAGCATGTTTTGTTGTCGCCTCTGTTATTGGTAATGGTGAGAGGTTAGCATGTTTTGTTGTAGCCTCTGTTATTGGTAATGGTGAGAGGTTAGCATGTTTTGTTGTAGCCTCTGTTATTGGTAATGGTGAGAGGTTAGCATGTTTTGTTGTAGCCTCTGTTATTGGTAATGGTGAGAGGTTAGCATGTTTTGTTGTAGCCTCTGTTATTGGTAATGGTGAGAGGTTAGCATGTTTTGTTGTAGCCTCTGTTATTGGTAATGGTGAGAGGTTAGCATGTTTTGTTGTCGCCTCTGTTATTGGTAATGGTGAGAGGTTAGCATGTTTTGTTGTAGCCTCTGTTATTGGTAATGGTGAGAGGTTAGCATGTTTTGTTGTAGTCTCTGTTATTGGTAATGGTGAGAGGTTAGCATGTTTTGTTGTAGTCTCTGTTATTGGTAATGGTGAGAGGTTAGCATGTTTTGTTGTAGCCTCTGTTATTGGTAATGGTGAGAGGTTAGCATGTTTTGTTGTAGCCTCTGTTATTGGTAATGGTGAGAGGTTAGCATGTTTTGTTGTAGCCTCTGTTATTGGTAATGGTGAGAGGTTAGCATGTTTTGTTGTAGCCTCTGTTATTGGTAAGGGTGAGAGGTTAGTATGTTGGTACTGGAGACCATAATTTGCAAATAAATTCATAAAAAATCCTACAATGTGATTTTCTGGATTTTTTTTCTCATTTTGTCTGTCATAGTTGAAGTGTACCTATGATGAAAATTACAGGCCTCTCTCATCTTTTTAAGTGGGAGAACTTGCACAATTGGTGGCTGACTAAATTATTTTTTGCCCCACTGTATACTGTCACGTCATATGAAACATTTGATCTGAAATCCAAAATGTTGGAGTATAGAGCCACATTTAAAATGTTGGAGTATAGAGCCACATTTAAAATGTTAGCTTCACTGTCAAAATAGATATGGTGTGGACTGTATACTCAATACAATCTAAATCTGATACCTCAATGTCTGTCTTTTGACTGATACTGCTTTTTAAACTGGTCTCGTCAGTCTTCTCAAATATTTGTACTACAATGTTTCTATCTGCAGACAATAGTTTGATATTTTCTAATGATGATACATTATTTTACGAATAAATATGGAATGTTTCAGGACACTGATATATCTGAATATTAGAAAATATTTTACTGCCACTATTTTCACCACCAAAGAATAGCAGTGTGGTTTTAATATGATTTGACTCTTTGCAGGCTGTCAGGCTGTCTAGTCACAGAGGAAGGCTGTGCTTCTCTGGTCTCAGCTCTGAGGTCAAACCCCTCACACCTGAGAGAGCTGGACCTGAGCTACAATCACCCAGGAGACTCAGGAGTGAAGCTGCTCTCTGCTGGACTGGAGGATCCACACTGCAGACTGGAGAAACTCAAGTATGTAGAGGGTTTATGTCAATGTTCATATCAGACATGTTTGACTTATCAGGCTAGTTAAGACAAACATTCTGACCACCACTTGGACAACGGTGTGTGTGTGTGTGTGTGTGTGTGCGTGAGTGTCCTGTGTGTGAGTGTGTGTGTGTGTCTGTGTGTGTGTGTGTGTTTCCAGTGTGTGAATGTGACACACACACACACACACATTGACAAACAAACACATTGGACACACACACACTAGACTCTCAAACCTAAAATGTTGGAAATGTATTAATCTACCCCCAAATAAAAGGTGATACCCTCAAAGAATAGCAGTGTGGTTTAAGGCACAAGGCGAGACCCAGATGGCACGGGAGGCAGATGGTTAGAGTCTTTGATATTTATTAATATACTAAAATGGCTAGGCAAGAGAATGGTCGTGGACAGGCAAAAGGTCATAACCATATCAGAGTCCAGGAGGTACAGTTTGGCAGGCAGACTGGTCAGGACAGACAGAATGGTCAGGCAGACTCGAGGTCAGGACAGGCAAAATGGTCAGGCAGGCTCAAGGTCAGGTCAGGCAAAATGGTCAGGCAGGCTAGAGGTCAGGACAGGCAGAATGGTAAGGCAGGCTAGAGGTCAGGACAGGCAAAATGGTCAGGCAGGCTAGAGGTCAGGACAGGCAGAATGGTCAGGCAGGCTAGAGGTCAGGACAGGCAGAATGGTAAGGCAGGCTAGAGGTCAGGACAGGCAGAATGGTCAGGCAGGCTAGAGGTCAGGACAGGCAGAATTTTCAGGCAGGTTAGAGGTCAGGACAGGCAGAATGGTCAGGCAGGCTAGAGGTCAGGACAGGCAGAATGGTCAGGCAGGCTAGAGGTCAGGACAGGCAGAATGGTCAGGCAGGCTAGAGGTCAGGACAGGCAGAATGGTCAGGCAGGCTAGAGGTCAGGACAGGCAGAATGGTCAGGACAGGCAGAATGGTCAGGCAGGCAGGTACAGAGTCCAGAAAACAGGCAAGGGACAAAAACCGGGAGGACTAAAAGAGAAAACAGGAGCACGGGGAAAAACACACTGGTTGACTTGAAACAGACAAGACGAACTGGCACAGAGAGACAGGAATCACAGGGATAAATTCACCAGGGAAACACAGGGAAATATACACAGAGGAAACACAGGGATATATACACCAGGGATATATACACCAGGGAAACACAGGGATATATACACCAGGGAAACACAGGGATATATACACCAGGGAAACACAGGGATATATACACCGGGGAAACACAGGGATAAATACACCAGGGAAACACAGGGATAAATACACCAGAGAAATAAGCGACACCTGGAGGGTGTGGAGACAATCACAAGACAGGTGAAACAGATCAGGGTGTGACATGAATATGGAGAAAAATATACTGCCACTATTTTCAACACCAAAGAATATCAGTGTGATTTTAATATGATTTTACTCTTTGCAGGCTGTCACTATGTTTTGTTGTAGCCTCTGTTATTGCTAATGGTGAGAGGTTAGCATGTTTTGTTGTAGTCTCTGTTATTGGTAATGGTGAGAGGTTAGCATGTTTTGTTGTAGCCTCTGTTATTGGTAATGGTGAGAGGTTAGCATGTTTTGTTGTAGCCTCTGTTATTGGTAATGGTGAGAGGTTAGCATGTTTTGTTGTAGTCTCTGTTATTGGTAATGGTGAGAGGTTAGCATGTTTTTTTGTAGTCTCTGTTATTGGTAATGGTGAGAGGTTAGCATGTTTTGTTGTAGCCTCTGTTATTGCTAATGGTGAGAGGTTAGCATGTTTTGTTGTAGCCTCTGTTATTGGTAATGGTGAGAGGTTAGCATGTTTTGTTGTAGTCTCTGTTATTGGTAATGGTGAGAGGTTAGCATGTTTTGTTGTAGTCTCTGTTATTGGTAATGGTGAGAGGTTAGCATGTTTTGTTGTTGTCTCTGTTATTGGTAATGGTGAGAGGTTAGTATGTTTTGTTGTAGCCTCTGTTATTGGTAATGGTGAGAGGTTAGCATGTTTTGTTGTAGTCTCTGTTATTGGTAATGGTGAGAGGTTAGCATGTTTTGTTGTAGCCTCTGTTATTGGTAATGGTGAGAGGTTAGCATGTTTTGTTGTAGCCTCTGTTTTTGGAAATGGTGTGAAAATACGGTTTAGTAAACGTTGTTCAACTGGAACATAGTCGTTGTGTCATTTTAAGTTAACATTGGTAGCAGAGGATGGCTAATAACTACAATGTGCCACCTCGCTTCCACGAGATGAGGTTGTATGAAAGTTCGAAAAATGAACTTGGAATCTGGACTCTGGTTACTAATCTGGACACTGGTTACTAATATGGACACTGGTTACTAATATGGACACTGGTTACTAATCTGGACACTGGTTACTAATCTGGACACTGGTTACTAATCTGGACACTGGTTAGAGACATGGTTCTCCTGGATGCAGTGTTAGATTTCAAGTTGCTAGATACTGTCTGTCTGGATGGTAGAGACATGGTTCTCCTGGATGCAGAATTAGATTTCAAGTTGCTAGATTCTGCCTGTCTGGATGGTAGAGACATGGTTCTCCTGTATGCAGTGTTAGATTTCAAGTTGCTAGATACTGTCTGTCTGGATGGTAGGGAGAAACATTTGGCTTTGACTGTGCTGACTTTTGCGTCAATGAAGTTGGCACAAATATAATTTTAGGTGAGAAGACGTCTGTCGTGCCAATGCAAGTGAGTGACGCAGCATTTTACATTGAGCAGCAGAGAAAAGGCACTAACAAGTCACGTTCTCAAGACAACCAGAAGAGGGCGCCATCACCCGGCACAAATCCACTGGACAGGTATGGAAGGAGATCGACATGTGCTATTTGTCAAAGCACCACTGTGTCACGATCGTCTTGCTGAGAGAGAGTGGACCAAGGCGCAGCGTGTGCAAAATACATTCTCTTTTATTTTAGAGAAAGGAAAAACACGCAACGAACACTTTAACAAACTGAAACAAAACAACAAACGATCGTGAAGCTATAGACGTAAGTGCACACACAAGCTACAAACGTACAACATAGACAATTACCCACATTAACCTAGTGCCTATGGCTGTCTTAAATATGGCTCCCAATCAGAGACAATTAATGACATCTGTCTCTGATCGAGAACCATTCAGGCAACCATAGACACAGCTAGACACCTACACTAAACACAAACCCATCTACTCTACTTAACCCCCTAAACCATACAACCACCCTAGACAATACAAAAACACATACATTCCCCATGTCACACCCTGACCTAACTAAAATAATAAAGGAAACAAAGAATACTAAGGCCAGGGCGTGACACACTGGGTTAAAGACTGTCCTCATTAAAATGAACAAGTTAAACTAACAGAGGAACATATAAACACAGAGATTGAGCAACATTACATCAAACGAATCTGCTTCTGATACTGAGATCTGTATAGTTGAATCCTTAGGATCTGATGTGATTGATACTGAGATCTTTATAGTTGAATCCTTAGGATCTGCTGTGATTGATACTGAGATCTTTATAGTTGAATCCTTAGGATCTGCTGTGATTGATACTGAGATCGTTATAGTTGAATCCTTAGAATCTGCTGTGATTGATACTGAGATCTGTATAGTTGAATCCTTAGGATCTGCTGTGATTGATACTGAGATCTTTATAGTTGAATCCTTAGGATCTGCTGTGATTGATACTGAGATCTGTATAGTTGAATCCTTAGGATCTGCTGTGATTGATACTGAGATCTTTATAGTTGAATCCTTAGGATCTGCTGTGATTGATACTGAGATCTGTATAGTTGAATCCTTAGGATCTGCTGTGATTGATACTGAGATCTGTATAGTTGAATCCTTAGGATCTGCTGTGATTGATACTGAGATCTTTATAGTTGAATCCTTAGGATCTGCTGTGATTGATACTGAGATCTGTATAGTTGAATCCTTAGGATCTGCTGTGATTGATACTGAGATCTGTATAGTTGAATCCTTAGGATCTGCTGTGATTGATACTGAGATCTTTATAGTTGAATCCTTAGGATCTGCTGTGATTGATACTGAGATCTTTATAGTTGAATCCTTAGGATCTGCTGTGATTGATACTGAGATCTTTATAGTTGAATCCTTAGGATCTGCTGTGATTGATACTGAGATCTTTATAGTTGAATCCTTAGGATCTGCTGTGATTGATACTGAGATCTGTATAGTTGAATCCTTAGGATCTGCTGTGATTGATACTGAGATCTTTATAGTTGAATCCTTAGGATCTGCTGTGATTGATACTGAGATCTGTATAGTTGAATCCTTAGGATCTGCTGCGGTTGATACTGCATGTACACGCACAGTGTGTAGTGAAAAATGGCTTGATAGCTATGTCAGTGAACTAAATATGAAAGAAGTACAAAATATGATTGACACACCAAACAACAGAGCTTTCAAATTTGGAGATGGGAGAACCATCCATTCTACCAAGAGAGTCAAGATACCAGCAAAAATTGCTCAGACTAAGTGTCACGTTGAAACAGAGGTGGTCACTACAGATATCCCCTTACTATTAAGCAAAGCTTCCCTCAAGAAGGCAGAGGCTGTACTAGACATAAAACACGACAAGGCAGTGATGTTTAAACAACCAGTGACCCTTGAACTTACTACCTCAGGGCCACTATTGAGTAAACATTTTAGACAAAGACATCTCAGAGTCCATGCAAAAATGAGATTTTAACGGACACAGAGCACATGGAGATTCTGACAGCACAGAGAACATGAACACAAAGGAAAAACACAAAGTATTGTTAACTTCACAACCAGTCTGGACATGCTACAGTTGACAGACTTCAGAAATGACTCAGCAGTTCTGGGAATAATGATGAGAGTGTTTCCATTCTACAGCAGATAGTTAACAGTTGTGAGACATTCCAGAAATACAGCAAACCAGCGGTTTGTCACTGGCTTCCAAGTACAAT
This sequence comes from Salvelinus alpinus, assembly GCF_045679555.1. Classification (NCBI taxonomy): domain Eukaryota; kingdom Metazoa; phylum Chordata; class Actinopteri; order Salmoniformes; family Salmonidae; genus Salvelinus; species Salvelinus alpinus. The sequence continues at coordinate 9,325,970 of NC_092086.1, read as the reverse complement.
GAAACAGTGTCTGTATATCTACATGAGCCTGGACCAAGAGTGTGGTATCTTCACATAATCCACCACTTCACACGCTTCAGTCCTGGAAGCATTGTGAATACAAAAAAAACACAGTGAAATGGTCAAGCACTTCATTCATTCCTGGATAAGTGTGCATGGCCCAACCCAGAAATTATACAGTGACAATGGAGGAGAATTCAATAATAATGAAATAAGAGAAATGGCAGAGAAATTCAACATGGAAGTAAAGACAACTGCTGCATACAGTCCATGGAGAAATGGACTTGTGGAGAGACATAATCAAACACTCAGAGATTATGCTGAAAGTGAAGCAAGACAATGGATGTGACTGGAAAACAACCCTAGATTGGGCTTTGATATCAACTCAATGCACAATGTTCATAGTTACAGCCCATGGCAACTAATGTTGGGCAGAACCCTAATCTTCCCTCTGTACTGGTTGACAAGCCAGCAGCACTAGAAGGGACCAGTGTGAGCGCATGGGTGGGACAGCACCTTTCTGCACTACATGCAGTGAGAAAAGCGTTCACTGAAGCAGAGTGTTCAGGGAGAATTCACAGGGCTCTGCGGAAACGGCTTCGACCCACCGATGAGAAGTACGAGACTGGAAACAGAGTGTACTACAAACGAGTTGACTGTCAAGAGTGGAAAGGACTGGGAGTAGTCATTGGCCAAGATGGTGTGGTGATATTTGTGAGGCATGGAGGAAACCATTTTTAAGGTGCATCACTCAAGATTGCAGAAAGTAAATGATCAACAAGATGGAGGGGCTGTTGCTGAGATTCAGCCTCCTACTGAAAATGACAAAAAAGGACACATTAACAGACACAAACCTACCAGATGTCTCATCCAATGATATGGAGACTGAAACTGACACAGGAAATGGAGCAGAGACCTTCAACCATGACACAGGTAATACTGTTGAGCGTTCAAATGAGGAAAACATTCAACAACAGCCACATGTGTTAAGACAGCATGGTTGTTCCAATCTGAAAACTGGACAAACTGTTAAATACATGGACAGAGAAAGTGGTATTCCACCCACAGCAACCGTCATTGGACGAGCAGGAAAAGCCAAAGGAAAACACCAGAACTGGTCCAACCTGCAGTACTCTGAACCAGCTACACTTCCTGGTACAACAGGGTCAGCTGACCTGTCACTTGCAGATAATCTCAGATTTCAACCAATGGAAAATCACGAAAAACAGAATGACATTCAGATTGATGATGCACTTTAAACAAAGGACATGTCATTTGACTCAGCTAAACTAGATGAGGTCAGTAAATGGAGGAAAAATTTAGTGTTTGAGGATGTCAAGACATTGGCCAAAAATGTGTCTCAACAAGGTGGGTGTGTCCCTTAAAGAACTGGAATAGTGCCGAAGGCACGTTGTGGTGGAATTAGTTTATTCAAAAGGAGAGGCTTTCAAGATTTCTTCAAAACAATCAAACTTTTTTATTTAATTACAGCAGTAATGGAGCTGGTCAGTAATCACCCCTGGAGGTGATCACTGAGAACTCAACCAGCTGGTCGGTAATCACCCCTGGAGGTGATCACTGAGAACCCACCAGCTGGTCAGTAATCACCCCTGGAGGTGATCACTGAGAACTCAACCAGCTGGTCGGTAACCACCCCTGGAGGTGATCACTGAGAACTCAACCAGCTGGTCAGTAATCACCCCTGGAGGTGATCACTGAGAACCCACCAGCTGGTCAGTAATCACCCCTGGAGGTGATCACTGAGAACTCAACCAGCTGGTCAGTAATCACCCCTGGAGGTGATCACTGAGAACTCAACCAGCTGGTCAGTAATCACCCCTGGAGGTGATCACTGAGAACTCAACCAGCTGGTCGGTAACCACCCCTGGAGGTGATCACTGAGAACTCAACCAGCTGGTCAGTAATCACCCCTGGAGATGATCACTGAGAACTCAACCAGCTGGTCGGTAATCACCCCTGGAGCTGATCACTGAGAACTCAACCAGCTGGTCAGTAATCACCCCTGGAGGTGATCACTGAGAACCCACCAGCAGGTTTACTGCAGTAATGGAGCTGGTCAGTAATCACCCCTGGAGTTGATCACTGAGAACTCAACCAGCTGGTTTACTGCAGTAATGGAGCTGGTCAGTAATCACCCCTGGAGGTGATCAGTGAGAACTCAACCAGCTGGTTTACTGCAGTAATGGAGCTCGTCAGTAATCACGCCTGGAGGTGATCACTGAGAACAACCAGCTGGTCAGTAATCACCCCTGGAGGTGATCACTGAGAACTCAACCAGCTGGTCAGTAATCACCCCTGGAGGTGATCACTGAGAACCCACCAGCTGGTTTACTGCAGTAATGGAGCTGGTCAGTAATCACCCCTGCAGGTGATCACTGAGAACTCAACCAGCTGGTTTACTGCAGTAATGGAGCTGGTCAGTAATCACCCCTTGAGGTGATCACTGAGAACTCAACCAGCTGGTCAGTAATCACCCCTGGAGGTGATCACTGAGAACTCAACCAGCTGGTTTACTGCGGTAATGGAGCTCGTCAGTAACCACCCCTGGAGGTGATCACTGAGAACTCAACCAGCTGGTCAATAATCACCCCTGTAGATGATCACTGAGAACTCAATCAGCTGGTCAGTAATCACCCCTGGAGATGATCACTGAGAACTCAACCAGCTGGTCAGTAATCACCCCTGGAGGTGATCACTGAGAACCCACCAGCTGGTCAGTAATCACCCCTGGAGATGATCACTGAGAACTCAACCAGCTGGTTTGAGCAACAGAATTTTATAGCAAAGTCCATCCTCCTTCAGTTTACATGACACAGGACAGATGTATGGAATGGGTCACAAGGTTAAGATGTGTATGAAAGATACCTATAATTCACAGCAGACAGTATTTGCTGGAAAAACTGTTCTCATTGTGTAGAGACCAAGGTCTGGCCCTGGGGTCATCTCTCCCTGGTACCGAATAGAACAGAAACATTAACTCATGCTCTGGAATGCGGTCTCTTCAGGTTTCATCACCCAAAAGACGTCATGAATCTCCTGTCAGTGTTAAATCTCCCAGAGGCCCATCCTCAGTTGAACACAGATGAGCGTTCTAACAACCCCTTATTCTGTTGCATAAAACAACCATTTGATGCAATTAAAATATTATAACATTATCTTGTAATTTTCACCATAACGTCTAGTGGCTAGAGGTTTAGAGGAGCTGGCTGCTAAACAACTCCCAAAAGACTCATCTAGTGGCTAGAGGTTTAGAGGAGCTGGCTACTAAACAACTCCCAAAAGACTCATCTAGTGGCTAGAGGTTTAGAGGAGCTGGCTGCTAAACAACTCCCAAAAGACTCATCTAGTGGCTAGAGGTTTAGAGGAGCTGGCTGCTAAACAACTCCCAAAAGACTCATCTAGTGGCTAGAGGTTTAGAGGAGCTGGCTGCTAAACAACTCCCAAAAGACTCATCTAGTGGCTAGAGGTTTAGAGGAGCTGTCTTCTAAACAACTCCCAAAAGACTCATCTAGAGGTTTAGAGGAGCTGGCTGCTAAACAACTCCCAAAAGACTCATCTAGTGGCTAGAGGTTTAGAGGAGCTGTCTTCTAAACAACTCCCAAAAGACTCATCTAGAGGTTTAGAGGAGCTGGCTGCTAAACAACTCCCAAAAGACTCATCTAGTGGCTAGAGGTTTAGAGGAGCTGGCTGCTAAACAACTCCCAAAAGACTCATCTAGTGGCTAGAGGTTTAGAGGAGCTGTCTTCTAAACAACTCCCAAAAGACTCATCTAGAGGTTTAGAGGAGCTGGCTGCTAAACAACTCCCAAAAGACTCATCTAGTGGCTAGAGGTTTAGAGGAGCTGGCTGCTAAACAACTCCCAAAAGACTCATCTAGTGGCTAGAGGTTTAGAGGAGCTGGCTGCTAAACAACTCCCAAACGACTCACCTAGTGGCTAGAGGTTTAGAGGAGCTGGCTGCTGAACAACTCCCAAAAGACTAATCTAGTGGCTAGAGGTTTAGAGGAGCTGGCTGCTAAACAACTCCCAAAAGACTCATCTAGTGGCTAGAGGTTTAGAGGAGCTGGCTGTTAAACAACTCCCAAAAGACTCATCTAGTGGCTAGAGGTTTAGAGGAGCTGTCTGCTAAACAACTCCCAAAAGACTCATCTAGTGGCTAGAGGTTTAGAGGAGCTGGCTGCTAAACAACTCCCAAAAGACTCATCTAGTGGCTAGAGGTTTAGAGGAGCTGGCTGCTAAACAACTCCCAAAAGACTCACCGACATGCGCCTCAGAGTCACTCAGATTGCTGCTGACTTTGATCTGCCAGAAACAATGAAAACTTAATTCCATAGACATCAAATCTGCATTTTTCAGGGAACAGAGCATCAAGGGACATTCACATCTGACCTCCGCCTGAAGCTAAGAGTGAAGGAACACTGTGGAAACTAACAAGGTGTGTGTCTGGCCTGGCAGGTGCATCACTCTACTGGTACAGCAAAGTCAAGGCAACAATGCTGAGTACAGGTGGAGAAATGTCACAAGTGGATCCTGCAGTTTTCTATTGGCTTGACTGGAGTACTTGCCTGTCATGTTGATGACTTCATCTGGGGTGGCTCACAGACCTTTGCTACAACTGTGATTCCACACCTCAAAGCTGTTTTCCTGGTCGACCACAAAGGAGCAGCTTGCTGACTGTCTGACTAAAAAGGGAGCATCCGGTCTTGTGCTCCTAAAGACACTCAGTAATGGAAATTGGCAGCTTGACTAATACAAATATAAACTGAGTCAAACAACCCATTTGTAATGAGGAACTTGAATTATACTTGGGACATTTCGTTATTTAGTTGTTTTATTTGTCTTTAAACTTCTTGTCAATAGGGGGGCGCTGTTTTCACTTTGGAAAAAATCGTGCCCAAATTAATCTGCCTCCTACTCTATTCTAGATCGTACAATATGCATATTATTATTACTATTGGATAGAAAACACTCTCAAGTTTCTAAAACTGTTTGAATTATATCTGTGAGTAAAACAGAACTCATTTTGCAGCAAACTTCCAGACAGGAAGTGAAAAATCTGAAAACGATGCTCTGTTCCAGGGCCTGCCTATTCAATTGCCTAATATTTATCGATATGCATGCACTTCATACGTCTTCCACTAGATGTCAACAGGCAGTGGAAGGTGGAATGGGGTGTCTAGCTTGATCTGAGGTCGAACAAGAGCCTTTGGAGTGGGAGGTCAGGAATTTCCTTTGTCTACCAAGGCGCAAGGCGGAGCTCGACATTGGCTTCTGAAAAGCGTTCGGTATACACGGCGGATATCTCCGGCTCTGTTTTTATTTGATACATATTAGAAAAACATCATAAAGTAGTTTTTTTTTCAACCGAGTTTCATCAGTTTATTCAACGTTTATTTGGACTTTTGGAGTTTTCCGTTCTTTGCGTCGAGAAACTGGGAACGTCATCAACATTGGCTAGCATTGTGCCAAGAATTCGACAGGAGAAAAGGACATTCTAAAACCAAACAACGATTTATTCTCGACCTAGGACTCCTTGTACAAGATTCTGATGGAAGCTCAACATAATTAAGAACAATTTATGATGTTATTTCGTATTTCTGTGGAAAATGTTATTCCTATTCTCTGCCGTTTTTGCGGGCGCTGTCTCGCCATAACGCAAGCTGTTTGTTATGGTAAAGTTATTTTTAAAAATCTAACACGGCGGTTGCATTAAGAACCAGTGTATCTTTCATTTGCTGTCCAACATGTATTTTTTAGTAAAGTTTATGATGAGTTCTTTGGTCAGATTAGGTGAGTGTCCAAAATATCTCCTGACATTCTGGGGAAATGTTGCTACATTTTCACAATGTATAACCACGGTTTGCAGCTCTAAATATGCAAATTTTCGAACAAAACATAAGTGTATTGTATAACCTGATGTTATAAGACTGCCATCTGATGAAGTTGTCCAAGGTTAGTGATTAATTTTATATCTTTTGCTGGTTTTTGCGATAGCTACCTTTTGCTGCAAATAAATGCATTTGTGTGTTTGGCTATTGTGGTAAGCTAATATAATGCTATATTGTGTTTTCGCTGTAAAACACTTAAAAAATCGGAAATATTGCCTGGATTCACAAGATGTTTATCTTTCATTTGCTGTACACCATGTATTTTTCATAAATGTTTTATGATGAGTATTTAGGTATTTCACGTTGCTCTCTGTAATTATTCTGGCTGCTTTGGTGATATTTTTGATGGTAGCTGCAATGTAAAACTATGATTTATACCTCAAATATGCACATTTTCGAATAAAACATACATTTATTGTATAACATGTTATACGACTGTCATCTGATGAAGTTGTTTCTCGGTTAGTGACTAATTATATCTATATTTGGTCGGTTTTGTGATAGCTACCTATGCGGTAGAAACATGGTGAAAATATGTCTTTTGCTATTGTGGTTAGCTAATAGAAATACATATTGTGTTTTCGCTGTAAAACATTTTAAAAATCGGAAATGATGGCTGGATTCACAAGATGTTTATCTTTCATTTGCTATATTGGACTTGTGATTTCATGATATTTATATGCTATTATTTACTTGTGGCGCTATGCTAGGCTATGCTAGTCAGCTTTTACTGATGAGGATGCCCCCGGATCCGGGATGGGTGTTAAGTAGAGTAATAATACAAATATAAACTTAGTCACACAACCCATTTGTAATGAGGAACTTAAATAATACTTGGGACATTTCATTATGTTGTTGTTTTATTTGTCTTTAAAGAAAAGTGGGAGATTGTTAAATTCATGTTTTAAGTCTCCCTATATTTCTGTTACTACGGTGATATCACTCTGTTATTAGTATGCCTGGGAGTGTCAGTGTTGATGGACCTGGCCTGAGTGTCATGGTAACCATGTATTTTTATTTAACCATTATTTTACCAGGGATATTGAATGAGAACACATTCTCATTTGCAGCAACAACCTTGGGAAAAGTTACAGGGGAGAGGAGGGGATGAATGAGCTAATTGTATGCTGGGATGATTAGGTGACCGTGATGGTATGAGGGACAGATTGGGAATTTAGCCAGGACACCGGGGTTAACACCCCTACTCTCACAATAAGTGCCATGGGATCTTTAATGACCTCAGAGAGTCAGGACACCAGTTTAACATCCCATCCGAAAAACAGCACCCAATCACTGCCCTGGGGTATTGGGATATTTTTTTAGACTAGAGGAAAGAGTGCCTCCTACTGGCCCTCCAACACCACTTCCAGCAGCATCTGGTCTCTCATCCAGGGACCAGGACCAACCCTGCTTAGCCTCAGAGAAAAGCCAGCAGTGGGATGCAGGGTGCTGGTCATTGTGGTAATACGGTGGAGTAAACGTTGTTCAACAAGAACATAGTCGTTGCTGTTTATAAAATAAAAATAAAATAGATATGGCTGTATACTCAATACAATCTAAATCTGATACCCCACTGTCTGTCTTTTGACTGATACTGCTTTTTAAACTGGTCTGGTCAGTCTACTCAAATATTTCTACAATAAATGTTTGTATCTACAAGCAATAATTCGAAAATTTGTCATTTCTAATAATGATACATTAATTTATGAATAGATATGGCAGGTTTCAGGACTCTGATATATCTGAACGTTTTGAAAAAATTCACTGCCACTATTTTCACCACCAAAGAATAGCAGTGTGATTTTAATATGATTCGACTCTTTGCAGGCTGTCAGGCTGTGGAGTCACAGAGGAAGGCTGTGCTTCTCTGGTCTCAGCTCTGAGGTCAAACCCCTCACACCTGAGAGAGCTGGATCTGAGTAACACTGACCTGAAGAATTCAGGAGTGAAGCTGCTCTCTGCTGGACTGGAGAATCCCCACTGTAAACTGGAGACTCTGAGGTCAGTATTCCTGTAGTTGGTCAACAAGTGATAACTGTTCACCAGATCCACATGTGTTTACCAGGCACACATAGTCCTCACCATATGTGTTTGGACAGTGAAGATTATAGTTTTACATTTGGTGCTATGCTCCAGCATTTTGGATTTGAGAGAGAATGTTTCATATTAAGCGACATAACAGAATGTCTCCTATTTTTTTGTGTTAATGGTGAGAGGTTAGCATGTTTTGTTGTAGTCTCTGTTATTGGTAATGGTGAGAAGTTAGCATGTTTTGTTGTAGCCTCTGTTATTGGTAATGGTGAGAGGTTAGCATGTTTTGTTGTAGCCTCTGTAACGCTCTCACTCATTATTATTCATGATTCATTCAAGTTCTTTCTCGATCATCGCAGTCACAGGCTTGATTTAGTAATTGTTTTCAAAGAATATGGGACCAAATACTAAACTTTTGACTACTTAAAAATTTGTCAGAATACTTATGACTTCTTCAAATGGGGGGACAAGATACATAAAGTGCTTTAATTTCTAAACATGAAACAGATTTGTATTAAAATACCCTCAAATAAAAGGTGACATTATATACTGTCACCTCAAATGAAACATTTGATCTTAAATCCAAAATGTTGGATTATAAAGTCAAATTTAAAATGTTAGCTTCACTGTCAAAATAGATATGGTGTGGACTGTATACTCAATACAATCTAAATCTGATACCTCACTGTCACTGAGAACTCAACCAGCTGGTCAGTAATCACCCCTGGAGGTGATCACTGAGAACTCAACCAGCTGGTCAGTAATCACCCCTGGAGGTGATCACTGAGAACTCAACCAGCTGGTCGGCAATCACCCCTGGAGGTGATCACTGAGAACTCAACCAGCTGGTCGGCAATCACCCCTGGAGATGATCACTGAGAACTCAACCAGCTGGTCAGTAATCACCCCTGGAGGTGATCACTGAGAACTCAACTAGCTGGTTTGAGCAACAGCATTTTATAGCAAAGTCCATCCTCCTTCAGTTTACATGACACAGGACAGATGTATGGAATGGGACACAAGGTTAAGATGTGTATGAAAGATACCTATAATTCACAGCAGACAGTATCTGCTGTAAAAACTGTTCTCATTGTGTAGAGACCAAGGTCTGGCCCTGGGGTCATCTCTCCCTGGTACCGAATAGAACAGAAACATTAACTCATGCTCTGGAATGCGGTCTCTTCAGGTTTCATCACCCAAAAGACGTCATGAATCTCCTGTCAGTGTTAAATCTCCCAGAGGCCCTTCCTCAGTAGAACACAGATGAGCGTTCTAACAACCCCTTATTCTGTTGCAGAAAACAACCATTTGATGCAATTAAAATATTATAACATTATCTTGTAATTTTCACCATAACGTCTAGTGGCTAGAGGTTTAGAGGAGCTGGCTGCTAAACAACTCCCAAAAGACTCATCTAGTGGATAGAGATTAAGAGGAGCTGGCTGCTAAACAACTCCCAAACGACTCATCTAGTTGCTAGAGGTTTAGAGGAGCTGGCTGCTAAACAACTCCCAAAAGACTCATCTAGTGGCTAGAGGTTTAGAGGAGCTGGCTGCTAAACAACTCCCAAAAGACTCATCTATTGGCTAGAGGTTTAGAGGAGCTGGCTGCTAAACAACTCCCAAAAGACTCATCTAGTGGCTAGAGGTTTAGAGGAGCTGGCTGCTAAACAACTCCCAAAAGACTAATCTAGTGGCTAGAGGTTTAGAGGAGCTGGCTGCTAAACAACTCCCAAAGGACTCATCTAGTGGCTAGAGGTTTAGAGGAGCTGGCTGCTAAACAACTCCCAAAGGACTCATCTAGTGGCTAGAGGTTTAGAGGAGCTGGCTGCTGAACAACTCCCAAACGACTCATCTACTGGCTAGAGGTTTAGAGGAGCTGGCTACTAAACAACTCCCAAAAGACTCATCTAGTGGCTAGAGGTTTAGAGGAGCTGGCTGCTAAACAACTCCCAAAAGACTCACCGACATGCGCCTCAGAGTCACTCAGATTGCTGCTGACTTTGATCTGCCAGAAACAATGAAAACTTAATTCCATAGACATCAAATCTGCATTTTTCAGGGAACAGAGCATCAAGGGACATTCACATCTGACCTCCGCCTGAAGCTAAGAGTGAAGGAACACTGTGGAAACTAACAAGGTGTGTGTCTGGCCTGGCAGGTGCATCACTCTACTGGTACAGCAAAGTCAAGGCAACAATGCTGAGTACAGGTGGAAAAATGTCACAAGTGGATCCTGCAGTTTTCTATTGGCTTGACTGGAGTACTTGCCTGTCATGTTGATGACTTCATCTGGGGCCGCTCACAGACCTTTGCTACAACTGTGATTCCACACCTCAAAGCTGTTTTCCTGGTCGACCACAAAGGAGCAGCTTGCTGACTGTCTGACTAAAAAGGGAGCATCCGGTCTTGTGCTCCTAAAGACACTCAGTAATGGAAATTGGCAGCTTGACTAATACAAATATAAACTGAGTCAAACAACCCATTTGTAATGAGGAACTTGAATTATACTTGGGACATTTCGTTATTTAGTTGTTTTATTTGTCTTTAAACTTCTTGTCAATAGGGGGGCGCTGTTTTCACTTTGGAAAAAATCGTGCCCAAATTAATCTGCCTCGTACTCTATTCTAGATCGTACAATATGCATATTATTATTACTATTGGATAGAAAACACTCTCAAGTTTCTAAAACTGTTTGAATTATATCTGTGAGTAAAACAGAACTCATTTTGCAGCAAACTTCCAGACAGGAAGTGAAAAATCTGAAAACGATGCTCTGTTCCAGGGCCTGCCTATTCAATTGCCTAATATTTATCGATATGCATGCACTTCATACGTCTTCCACTAGATGTCAACAGGCAGTGGAAGGTGGAATGGGGTGTCTAGCTTGATCTGAGGTCGAACAAGAGCCTTTGGAGTGGGAGGTCAGGAATTTCCTTTGTCTACCAAGGCGCAAGGCGGAGCTCGACATTGGCTTCTGAAAAGCGTTCGGTATACACGGCGGATATCTCCGGCTCTGTTTTTATTTGATACATATTAGAAAAACATCATAAAGTAGGGGTTTTTTCAACCGAGTTTCATCAGTTTATTTGGACTTTTGGAGTTTTCCGTTCTTTGCGTCGAGAAACTGGGAACGTCATCAACATTGGCTAGCATTGTGGCAAGATTTCGACAGGAGAAAAGGACATTCTAAAACCAAACAACGATTTATTCTCGACCTAGGACTCCTTGTACAAGATTCTGATGGAAGGTCAACATAATTAAGAACAATTTATGATGTTATTTCGTATTTCTGTGGAAAATGTTATTCCTATTCTCTGCCGTTTTTGCGGGCGCTGTCTCGCCATAACGCAAGCTGTTTGTTATGGTAAAGTTATTTAAAAAAATCTAACACGGCGGTTGCATTAAGAACCAGTGTATCTTTCATTTGCTGTCCAACATGTATTTTTTAGTAAAGTTTATGATGAGTTCTTTGGTCAGATTAGGTGAGTGTCCAAAATATCTCCTGACATTCTGGGGAAATGTTGCTACATTTTCACAATGTGTAACCACGGTTTGCAGCTCTAAATATGCAAATTTTCGAACAAAACATAGGTGTATTGTATAACCTGATGTTATAAGACTGCCATCTGATGAAGTTGTCCAAGGTTAGTGATTAATTGTATATCTTTTGCTGGTTTTTGCGATAGCTACCTTTTGCTGCTAATAAATGCATTTGTGTGTTTGGCTATTGTGGTAAGCTAATATAATGCTATATTGTGTTTTCGCTGTAAAACACTTAAAAAATCGGAAATATTTCCTGGATTCACAAGATGTTTATCTTTCATTTGCTGTACACCATGTATTTTTCATAAATGTTTTATGATGAGTATTTAGGTATTTCACGTTGCTCTCTGTAATTATTCTGGCTGCTTTGGTGATATTTTTGATGGTAGCTGCAATGTAAAACTATGATTTATACCTCAAATATGCACATTTTCGAATAAAACATACATTTATTGTATAACATGTTATACGACTGTCATCTGATGAAGTTGTTTCTCGGTTAGTGACTAATTATATCTATATTTGGTCGGTTTTGTGATAGCTACCTATGCGGTAGAAACATGGTGAAAATATGTCTTTTGCTATTGTGGTTAGCTAATAGAAATACATATTGTGTTTTCGCTGTAAAACATTTTAAAAATCGGAAATGATGGCTGGATTCACAAGATGTTTATCTTTCATTTGCTATATTGGACTTGTGATTTCATGATATTTATATGCTATTATTTACTTGTGGCGCTATGCTAGGCTATGCTAGTCAGCTTTTACTGATGAGGATGCCCCCGGATCCGGGATGGGTGTTAAGTAGAGTAATAATACAAATATAAACTTAGTCACACAACCCATTTGTAATGAGGAACTTAAATAATACTTGGGACATTTCATTATGTTGTTGTTTTATTTGTCTTTAAAGAAAAGTGGGAGATTGTTAAATTCATGTTTTAAGTCTCCCTATATTTCTGTTACTACGGTGATATCACTCTGTTATTAGTACGCCTGGGAGTGTCAGTGTTGATGGACCTGGCCTGAGTGTCATGGTAACCATGTATTTTTATTTAACCATTATTTTACCAGGGATATTGAATGAGAACACATTCTCATTTGCAGCAACAACCTTGGGAAAAGTTACAGGGGAGAGGAGGGGATGAATGAGCTAATTATATGCTGGGATGATTAGGTGACCGTGATGGTATGAGGGACAGATTGGGAATTTAGCCAGGACACCGGGGTTAACACCCCTACTCTCACAATAAGTGCCATGGGATCTTTAATGACCTCAGAGAGTCAGGACACCAGTTTAACATCCCATCTGAAAAACAGCACCCAATCACTGCACTGGGGTATTGGGATATTTTTTTAGACTAGAGGAAAGAGTGCGTCCTACTGGCCCTCCAACACCACTTCCAGCAGTATCTGATCTCTCATCCAGGGACCAGGACCAACCCTGCTTACCCTCAGAGAAAAGCCAGCAGTGGGATGCAGGGTGCTGGTCATTGTGGTAATACGGTGGAGTAAACGTTGTTCAACAAGAACATAGTCGTTGCTGTTTATAAAATAAAAATAAAATAGATATGGCTGTATACTCAATACAATCTAAATCTGATACCCCACTGTCTGTCTTTTGACTGATACTGCTTTTTAAACTGGTCTGGTCAGTCTACTCAAATATTTCTACAATAAATGTTTGTATCTACAAGCAATAATTTGAAAATTTGTCATTTCTAATAATGATACATTAATTTATGAATAGATATGGCAGGTTTCAGGACTCTGATATATCTGAACGTTTTGAAAAAATTCACTGCCACTATTTTCACCACCAAAGAATAGCAGTGTGATTTTAATATGATTCGACTCTTTGCAGGCTGTCAGGCTGTGGAGTCACAGAGGAAGGCTGTGCTTCTCTGGTCTCAGCTCTGGAGTCAAACCCCTCACACCTGAGAGAGCTGGATCTGAGTAACACTGACCTGAAGGATTCAGGAGTGAAGCTGCTCTCTGCTGGACTGGGGAATCCCCACTGTAAACTGGAGACTCTGAGGTCAGTATTCCTGTAGTTGGTCAACAAGTGATAACTGTTCACCAGATCCACATGTGTTTACCAGGCACACATAGTCCACAACATATGTGTTTGGACAGTGAAGCTTACAGTTTTACATTTGGTGCTATGCTCCAGCATTTTGGATTTGAGATAGAATGTTTCATATTAGGCAACAGTACAGAATGTTACCTTTAACTTGAGGTTAATGGTGGGAGGTTAGTATGTTTTGTTGTAGTCTCTGTAACTCTCTCACTCATTATAATTCATGATCTTTCTCAATCATGGCAGTCACAGGCTTGATTTAGTCATCGTGTTCAAAGAATATGGGACCAAATACTAAACTTTTGACTACTTTAATACACTATAAGTGAATTGGTCAGAATACTTATGACTTCTTCAAATAGGGGGACTAGATACATAAAGTGCTTTTATTTTTCTAAATGGTGAAACAGATATGTATTAAAATACCCTCAAATAAAAGGTGACATTATATACTGTCACCTCATATGAAACATTTGATCTGAAATCCAAAATGTTGGAGTATAGAGCCACATTTAAAATGTTAGCTTCACTGTCAAAATAGATATGGTGTGGACTGTATACTCAATACAATCTAAATCTGATACCTCACTGTCTGTCTTTTGACTGATACTGCTTTTTAAACTGGTCTGGTCAGTCTACTCAAATATTCGTACAATACATTTTTTTCTCTACAAGCAATACTTTGATAATTTGTAATTTCTAATAATTATACATTCATTTATGTGTAGATATGGCAGGTTTCAGGAAACTTGTCACGTTCCTGACCTGTTTTCCTTTGTCTTGTATTTATTTAGTTGGTCAGGGCGTGAGTTGGGTGGGTTGTCGATGTGTGATATTTTGTTGGGGTTTTTGTGTGTTCGGCCTGGTATGATTCTCAATCAGAGGCAGCTGTCAATCGTTGTCCCTGATTGGGAATCATACTTAGGCAGCCTGGGTTTCACGTGTGTTTTGTGGGTGTTTGTCTACCGTGTTAGTGTTTTCTCCACACTTCGTTTATTGTTTTTTTATTTGTGTTCAGTTTTCGGTTTTAATAAATCATCATGAGCACGAACCACTCTGCATATTGGTCCGATGAGGAGGACGACAGAGACTATCGTTACAACACTGATGTATCTGAACATTTAGAAAAAATATATACTGCCACTATTTTCACCACCAAAGAATAGCAGTGTGATTTTAATATAATTTGACTCTTTGCAGGCTGTCAGGCTGTCTAGTCACAGAGGAAGGCTGTGCTTCTCAGGTCTCAGCTCTGAGGTCAAACAAAACACATTTATTTGTGCACAGGTTACAGTGTAAGCAGGGAAAGCTAAGCGTAACATTTTAATACAACCTGTCTGTCATTGTATTTCTTCTGTGTTGGCAGACTCACTGGCTGTAAACTCACAGACACATCCTGTAAAGTGTTGGCCTCAGTTCTCAGTTCAAACCCCTCACACCTGAGAGAGCTAGATCTGAGTAACAATGACCTGAAGGATTCAGGAGTGAAGCTGCTCTCTGCTGGACTGGGGAATCCCCACTGTAAACTGGAGACTCTGAGGTAAGTATTCCTGTAGTTGGTCAACAAGTGATAACTGTTCATCAGATCCACATGTGTTTACCAGACACACATAGTCCACACCATATGTGTTTGGACAGTGAAGCTTACAGTTTTACATTTGGTGCTATGCTCCAGCATTTTGGATTTGAGATACAATGTTTCATATTAAGCGACATAACAGAATGTCTCCTATTTTTTTGTGTTAATGGTGAGAGGTTAGCATGTTTTGTTGTAGTCTCTGTTATTGGTAATGGTGAGAGGTTAGCATGTTTTGTTGTAGCCTCTGTTATTGGTAATGGTGAGAGGTTAGCATGTTTTGTTGTAGCCTCTGTAACGCTCTCACTGATTATTATTCATGATTCATTCATGATCTTTCTCGATCATGGCAGTCACAGGCTTGATTTAGTAATTCTTTTCAAAGAATATGGGACCAAATACTAAACTTTTGACTACGTAAAAATTTGTCAGAATACTTATACTTATACTTCAAATGGGGGGACAAGATACATAAAGTGCTTTAATTTCTAAACATGAAACAGATTTGTATTAAAATACCCTCAAATAAAAGGTGACATTATATACTGTCACCTCAAATGAAACATTTGATCTTAAATCCAAAATGTTGGAGTATAAAGTCACATTTAAAATGTTAGCTTCACTGTCATTATAGATATGGTGTGGACTGTATACTCAAGACAATCTACATCTGATACCTCACTGTCTGTCTCTTGACTGATACTGCTTTTTAAACTGGTCTGGTCAGTCTACTCAAATATTTGTACTATACATGTTTCTATCTGAAAGCAATACTTTGATAATTTATAATAATGATACATTCATTAATTTATGAATAGATATGGCAGGTTTCAGGACACTGATGTATCTGAATATTTAGAAAAATTTATACTGCCACTATTTTCACCACCAAAGAATATCAGTGTGATTTTAATATGATTCGACTCTTTGCAGGCTGTCAGGCTGTCTAGTCACAGAGGAAGGCTGTGCTTCTCTGGTCTCAGCTCTGAGGTCAAACCCCTCACACCTGAGAGAGCTGGACCTGAGCTACAATCACCCAGGATACTCAGGAGTCAGACTGCTCTCTGCTGGACTGGAGGATCCACACTGCAGACTGGAGAAACTCAAGTATGTAGAGGGTTTATGTCAATGTTCATATCAGACATGTTTGACTTATCAGGCAAGTTAAGACAAACATTCTGACCACCACTTGGACAAAGTTATATGCTGACTATGTGTGAGTGTGTGTCCAGTGTTTCCAGTGTGTTTCCAGTGTGTCATAGACACACACATACTCTGGACACAAACACACACTGGAAACACAAACAAACACACTGGACACACACACACACACAGTGGACACACACAGACACTGGAAACACACGCTGTCTTACCAACGCATTAAGTTATTTGCTGTGCGCGTGTGTGTGTGTGTGTGTGTGTGTATCCAGTGTGTATCCAGTGTGTGTCCAGTGTGTGTGTCCAGTGTGTGTGTCCAGTGTGTGTGTCCAGTGTGTGTGTCCAGTGTGTGTGTCCAGTGTGTGTGTCCAGTGTGTGTGTCCAGTGTGTGTGTGTGTGTGTGTGTGTGTGTGTGTGTGTGTGTGTGTGTGTCCAGTGTGAGTTCAGGTGTATCCCTCAATGACTGTCTGTTCTTCTGCTTACCGCTACAGTGTGGAACATGGTGGAG
Source organism: Salvelinus alpinus (assembly GCF_045679555.1). Taxonomy (NCBI): domain Eukaryota; kingdom Metazoa; phylum Chordata; class Actinopteri; order Salmoniformes; family Salmonidae; genus Salvelinus; species Salvelinus alpinus. The sequence goes on along the minus strand of NC_092086.1, from coordinate 9,309,165 downwards.
AGAACACAATGAAACCTGGGCTTAGAAAATGTGAGTGTTGACTGCTGTGAAGAATATGACTAAGAATAGGTCTTAATTCAAGTTAAGTCAAAGTCAAAGACCAACATCATTACTTACTTGGTCAAATTAAATATCAGCTGTAGTTCTACAGAAGCAGAAATCAGGGACACCAACGTTTACAAAGAGTTGCTTTGACAATGTGTGTGTGTGTGTGGCGCGTTCATGTTACATAAGAAATGTGTGTTTGTGTTCATGCATGCATACTGGTGTGTGTGTGTCTGTGTGTGTTTGTGTAATTAATGGGAATAAGTGTGTTTTATGTTACCATACAGTTTAACATATGATCATTCAACAAGTCTCAAGTTACCTTAACTTCTCCTTTTGATACCTAGAAACATCTACATTAAATGAATTAGTGAAAAGTGAGTTAACATTCTAATGTGAATGATGATGATTTCTAATATTGTGTCTGGTTTCATCCATCAGATGTCTGTGATCTCACACTGGACCTAAACACAGTAGACAGACTCCTCTCTCTGTCTGAGGAGAACAGAAAGGTGACATGTAGGAGAGAGGAGCAGCCGTATCCTGATCACCCAGAGAGATTTGAGGACTGTGGACAGGTGCTGTGTAGAGAGGGTCTGACTGGGCGCTGTTACTGGGAGGTAGAGTGTAGTGGGAGAGGGGCTGGTATAGGAGTGACATATAAAGGAATCAACAGGAGAGGATGGGGTGATGACTGTTGTCTTGGATACAATGACAAGTCCTGGAGTCTGTTCTGCTCTGACAACAGTTACATTGCCTGGCACAATAATAATCCCACTACCATAGACGTCCCCTCCTCCGGCTCCCACAGAGTAGGAGTGTATCTGGACTGGCCAGCCGGCACTCTGTCCTTCTATAGAGCCTCCTCTGACACACTGACCCACCTGTACACATTCACCTCCACATTCACTGAGCCCCTCTATCCAGGGTTTGGGGTTTGGTGGGATGGCGACTCAGTGTCCCTGTAAATAATAACCTGACACACACACACACACACACACACACACACACACACACACACACACACACACACACACACACACACACACACACACACACACACACACACACACACACACACACACACACACACTGGACACACAGGACACACACACACACACACTGGACACACACACACACACACACACTGGACACACAGGACACACACACACACACACACACACACACACTGGAGACACACACTGGACACACACACACACACACACACACACACACACACACACACACACACACACACACACACTGGAGAAACACACACACACACACACTGGAGAAACACACACACACAAACACTGGAGAAACACACACACACACACACACACACACAATGGAGAAACACACACACATACACACACACACACACACACACACACACACACAGGACACACACACAAACATTCTTCCTATAATTGTGACAATAACACCGTTAAAATACCAATGTGATAATAAATTGTATGTCTTTTATGTTGAATAACAAATTGTATAATTATATATGGACATACGCTCCATAGTTGTACAAGTATACAAGGATATATTGTACTTTTCATAATAAAACATAGTTGAAACAAGAAAAGCATGTTAATTGTGAAAACAGTTTGGTTATTGATGTTACGTTTCCTCTGTCAGGTTGACGTTAACCTGCGACTGGTTGAAACATGAAACAAATATGAAATGAAATACAAAACAATTAAATATGTGAAATTGAATTAAACAAATTGTACAACAGAGTGTTGTGATGCAGGGTTACTATAGCAACAGAGTGTTGTGATGCAGGGTCACTATAGCAACAGAGTGTTGTAATGCAGGGTCACTATAGAAACAGAGTGTTGTGATGCAGGATCACTATAGCAACAGAGTTCACTCTCTCTCTTTTCTCTTCTCTCTCTGCCCTCTCTTCTCTCCCTCTGCTCTCTCTGCTCTGCTGTTCTTTCTTTTCTCTGCTCTCTCTCTCTCTGCTCTCTGCTCTCTGCTCTCTGCTCTCCCTCTCTGCTCTCTGCCCTCTCTGCTCTCTCTCTCTCTCCATCTGCTCTCTCTGTTCTCTGCTCTCTCTGCTCTCTCCCTCTGCTCTCTCTGCTCTCTCTATATGTTCTCTGATCTCTCTCTTTCTCTGTTCTCTGCTCTCTCTCTCTTTTCTCTACTCTTCCTGCTCTCTCTCTCTGTTCTCTGCCCTCTCTCTATCTCTTTTCTCTCTGCTCTCTCGCTCTGCTCTCTCTCTCTGCTCTCTCAGCCTGCTCTGCTCTCTCTCTGTTCTCTCTGCTCTCTGTTCTCTCTTTTCTCTGCCCTCTCTGCTCTCTCTCTGCCCTCTCTGCTCTCTCTGCTCTCTGCTCTCTCTTTGCCCCCCGCTCTCTCTCTGCTCTCTCAGCCTGCTCTCTGCTTGCTCTCGCTCTGCTATCTCTCTCCCTCTGCTCTCTCTCTCTGTTCTCTGTTCTCTGCTCTCTCTCTCTGTCTCTCTGCTCTCTCTCTCTGCACTCTCAGCCTACTCTCTGCTCTCTTTCTGCTCTCTACTCTCTGCTCTCTCTCTGCTCTCTGCCCTCTCTCTTCTCTCTCTCTCACTCTCTGCTCTCTCTGCTCTCTCTCTGTTCTCTGCTCTCTCTTTTCTCTACTCTTCCTGCTCTCTCTCTGCTCGCTCTCTCTGCTCTCTCAGCCGGCTCTCTGCTCGCTCTCTCTCTGCTATCTCTCTCCCTCTGCTCTCTCTCTCTGTTATCTGCTCTCTCTCTCTCTCTGTTATCTGCTCTGTATCTCACTCTGCTCTCTCTGCTCTCTCTCTCTGCTCTCTTTCTGCTCTCTGCTCTCTCTGCTCTCTGCCCTCTCTCTTCTCTCTCTCACTCTCTGCTCTCTCTCAGCCTGCTTTCTGCTCTCTCCCTACTCTCTCCCTCTTTCTGCTCTCTGCTCTCTCTCTCTGCGCTCTCTCTCTCTGCCCTCTCTGTTCTCTCTCCCTCTCTGCTCTCTCTGCTCTCTCTCTCTACCTCTATGCTCTCTGCCCTCTCTCTTCTCTCTCTCTCTGCTCTCTCCCTACTCTCTCTCTCTCTTTCTGCTCTCTGCGCTCTCTCTGCTCTCTCTGTTCTCTCTGCTCTCTTTCCCTCTCTGCTCTCTCTCTCTCCCTCTGTTCTCTCTGCTCTCCCTCTGTTCTCTCTGTTCTCTGCTCTCTCTCTCTGCTCTGCTGCTCTTTCTCTTTTCTCTGCTCTCTCTCTCTCTGCTCTCTCTCTTTCTGCTCTCATTCTCTGCTCTCTCTCTCTCTGCCCTCTCTGCTCTCTGCTCTCTCTTCTCTGCTCTCTCTCTGATCTCTCTCTCTCTCTCTCTCTCTCTCTCTCTCTCTCTCTCTCTCCTCTGCTCTTCTCTCTCTCTTTCTGTTCTCTGCTCTCTCTACCCTCTTTCTCTCTGCTCTCTCACTTTCTGCTCTCTGGTCTCTCCCTCTCTCTCTTTTCTCTGCTCTCTCTTTTCCCTGCTCTCTGCTCTCTTTTTCCCTGCTCTCTGCTCTCTCTCTCTGCTCTCTCAGCCTGCTCTCTGCTCTCTCTCTCTGCTCTCTCTCTGTGCTCTCCTCTCTCTCTCTGCTCTCTCTCTCGCTTTTTATCTTAACAGAGGTGCAGTTTGGACAATCACCACTTGATAGCAGTGTTAAACCAGAAGTGATGAAAACAACATCACTGCAGAGAGAGAGAGATTCTAATATACTGATATACAGTGGATTCAGAAAGTATTCAGACCCCTTGATTTTTTACAAATTTTGTCACGTTACAGCCTTATTCTAAAATGGATTACATTGTTTTTTCCCTCATCAATCTACACACAATAACCCATAATTACAAAGCAGAAACTGTTTATTTTATGTGTGCAAATGTATATTTAAAAAGAATCTTAGATATCACATTTACATAAGTATTCAGACCCTTTACTCAGTACTTTGTTGAAACACCTTTGGCAGCGATTACAGCATTAAGTCTTCTTGGGTATGACGCTACAAGCTTGGCACACCTGTATTTGGGGAGTTTCTCCCATTCTTCTCTGCAGATCCTCTCAAGCTCTGTCAGGTTGGATGGGGAGCGTCGCTGCACAGCTATTTTCAGGTCTCTCCAGAGATGTTCGATCGGGTTCAAGTCTGGGCTCTGGCTGGGCCACTCAAGGACATTCAGAGACTTGTCCTAAATCCACTCCTGCGTTGTCTTGGCTGTGTGCTTAGGATCGTTGTCCTGTTGGAAGGTGAACCTTCACCCCAGTCTGTGTATACTATACTGGGAGGGTAGAGAGTCAGAACAGAGGGAAAGAGAGAGAGGGAGGGTAGAGAGTCAGAACAGAGGGAAAGAGAGAGAGAGGGAGGGTAGAGAGTCAGAACAGAGGGAAAGAGAGAGAGAGGGAGGGTAGAGAGTCAGAACAGAGGGAAAGAGAGAGAGGGAGGGTAGAGAGTCAGAACAGAGGGAAAGAGAGAGAGAGGGAGGGTAGAGAGTCAGAACAGAGGGAAAGAGAGAGAGAGGGAGGGTAGAGAGTCAGAACAGAGGGAAAGAGAGAGAGGGAGGGTAGAGAGTCAGAACAGAGGGAAAGAGAGAGAGAGGGAGGGTAGAGAGTCAGAACAGAGGGAAAGAGAGAGAGAGGGAGTGGAGACAGAGGATGTGTGGAGGTTATTTATATTTGGTAATTGGGGCCTTTTGAGCCTGATGGGCTGGGTGACATCAGTGACTCTCTGAGAGATATGAGCTGCTGTGGAGGGAGAGCAGAGCAGTCTAACAGAGTTATGGGATTGTTTCTTAAACACAGAGAATCCCTTAGGGCTGTTTCCTGCTCCTCTTGTCTGTCTGTCTGTCTGTCTCTTGCTCTCTCTGTCTGTTGCCCCCAAAAGGTTCCTCGATGAACCCCACCTCCTATTGGGTTCATGGAAGAACCTTTAGTTGGTGGGGTTTCATCGAGGAACCTCTTTAGTTGGTGGGGGTTCATCGAGGAACCTCTTTAGTTGGTGGGGGTTCATCGAGGAACCTCTTTAGTTGGTGGGGGTTTATTGAGGAACCTCTTTAGTTGGTGGGGGTTCATCGAGGAACCGCTTTAGTTGGTGGGGGTTCTTGCAGGAACCTCTTTAGTTGGTGGGGGTTTATTGAGGAACCTCTTTAGTTGGTGGGGGTTTATTGAGGAACCTCTTTAGTTGGTGGGGGTTCTTGCAGCAGCCTCTTTAGTTGGTGGGGTTAATCGAGGAACCTCTTTAGTTGGTGGGGTTAATCGAGGAACCTCTTTAGTTGGTGGGGGTTCATTGAGGAACCTCTTTAGTTGGGGGGGTTCTTGCAGGAACCTAGCTGCCCAACTGAAACATTTGGATGTGAAAGGAGAGCAGGTTCAGGCACTAAACTGAAACTGTAAAGATCTCCTCAATTTAAGGTTAGTCCCTTCTATGATCTACATTTATATTGTTTTAGGATGATCTGTCTTTCCATATTTGTCCAAAACTTAATAAAAAAGAAAATGTACACAATTCAATGGATATCAATCAACAAAGAGGTAAGAATATGTAGTCTACCAGAACATGTAGTCTACCAGAACATGTAGTCTACCAGAACATGTAGTCTACCAGAACATGTAGTCTACCAGAACATGTAGTCTACCAGAACATGTAGTCTACCAGAACAGGTAGTCTACCAGAACAGGTAGTCTACCAGAACAGGTAGTCTACCAGAACAGGTAGTCTACCAGAACAGGTAGTCTACCAGAACATGTAGTCTACCAGAACATGTAGTCTCCCGGAACATGTAGTCTACCAGAACAGGTAGTCTACCAGAACAGGTAGTCTACCAGAACAGGTAGTCTACCAGAACATGTAGTCTACCAGAACATGTAGTCTACCAGAACATGTAGTCTACCAGAACATGTAGTCTCCCGGAACATGTAGTCTACCAGAACATGTAGTCCAGTAGAACATGTAGTCTACCAGAACATGTAGTCTACCAGAACATGTAGTCTACCAGAACATGTAGTCTACCAGAACATGTAGTCTACCAGAACATGTAGTCCAGTAGAACATGTAGTCTACCAGAACATGTAGTCTACCAGAACATGTAGTCTACCAGAACATGTAGTCTACCAGAACATGTAGTCCAGTAGAACATGTAGTCTACCAGAACATGTAGTATACCAGAACATGTAGTCTACCAGAACATGTAGTCTACCAGAACATGTAGTCCAGTAGAACATGTAGTCCAGTAGAACATGTAGTCTACCAGAACATGTAGTCCAGTAGAACATGCAGTCTACCAGAACATGTAGTCCAGTAGAACATGTAGTCTACCAGAACATGTAGTATACCAGAACATGTAGTCTACCAGAACATGTAGTCCAGTAGAACATGTAGTCTACCGGAAAATCACTTCATCATATACCATCTGAGGACTCCAACATGGTGTGGGGACCATCCCCTATGGTTCTTCATTTCATCATATACCATGGATATTCATATACCATCTGAGGACTCCAACATGGTGTGGGGACCAACCCCTATGGGCGATGATATGCCTCACAGCCCTCCTTTCTAGTCACCCCATTCATTCATTCATTCAGAGGCGGCAGGTAGCATAGTGGTTAGATCGTTGGGCCAGTAACCTAAAGGTTGCTAGATTGAATCCCGAGCTGACAAGGTAAAAATCTGTTAACCCATGCCATCATTGTAAGTAAGAATTTATTTTAACTGACTTGCCTAGTTAAATAAAGGTTAAACCTTTACACAGCATGAGGATGTGTATGATGGGGTGGTCAGTACTATTTTTTGTGGACACCATCAAGGCCTATGTAGCCGCACTTTTAGATGTGGTGATTGCAAAGTATATAAGAGAAAGATGCCAAGGTTGTATGATCAATCATCCCAGCCAGTGACGACATCCTTGTTTATACATCCCACCCAAGTACTTCTTCAACTGCTTTGATGAACTGGTGAAAAGACTGTGGTCCGATGGTCGGAGCCATGGAGTCTGTGGGTCTGGTGCCATCTATTCCTAGGGTTTATGGGGTAACAGAGGCATGTCTACATGAACTGAAGGAGGCAATCATCATCCATGAGAAACTCAAAGAAATCAAGCATTCACTGGAGGACAACAACAAAGACAAGGAAGCTTTGGTGTTGGATTGGTGACTTTCTGGCTCAATAAACCCCAAGAAAACCAATACCATTTTTACATTTTTTATTATTATACATTTACAACTTCTTAAGAGTAGGGGGCACTATTTTCACGTCCGGATGAAAAGTGTGCCCAAAGTAAACTGCCTGCTACTCAGGCCCAGAAGCTAGGATATGCATATAATTGGTAGATTTGGATAGAAAACACTCTAACGTTTCTAAAACTGTTAAAATTATGTCTGTGAGTATAACTTATTTGGCAGGCGAAACCCCGAGGTACAAACCATCCAGGAATTTTTGATGTTGGTGAATTCACTCTCTTTTCAATGAGAAAATACCTAAAGTTGGATTAGGAAAGTTGTTTGAAATGTTTGGTTCAAGTTTACAGGTAACTTATTAGAGTTGGACTAGTTGTAACCGGTGTATTTTCTCAATCAAACGTGCCAAATAAATGGACATTTTGGGGATATAACGCCAGAATTTATCGAACAAAAGGACCATTTGTGATGTTTACTGGACATATTGGAGTACCAACAATAAGAAGTTCTTCAAAGGTAAGAATTATATAGTTATTTCAGACTTTTGTGTCGCGCCTGGCTGGTTGCCATATGATTTTGTATGTGTTTGTATGCGGGGTGCTGTCCTCAGATAATCGCATGGTTTGCTTTCGCCGTAAAGCCTTTTTGAAATCTGACACTGAGGCTGGATTAAACAAGAAGTTAAGCTTTATTTTTAAGTATTACACATGTATGTTTTGAGAATTTTTATTATGAGTATTTCTGTTTTTGAATTTGGCGCGCTGCAATTTCCTTGGATGTTGTCAAGTCAATCCCGTTAACGGGATTTGAGCGGGAATGGGGGTGAAGGGATCCTAAGAGGTTTTAATAACGTATTTTGTTTGTATTAATAATATTTATTTATTTCTAAAAATACATAAATAAAAAACACTACATATCAAGTAATGGGTAACTATTTGCATAATATGCTAGAGAGAATGACTACATGTTTTCTTTTGAGAGAATTTACAACTCTTATGAAACAAATTATTGAAAATAAAGTGTACAATGCAGAGCTCTACACAGCCAACAATACAGGGGTTAATGCCTCACTCTACACAGCCAACATTACAGGGGTTAATGCCTCACTCTACACAGCCAACATTACAGGGGTTAATGCCTCACTCTACACAGCCAACATTACAGGGGTTAATGCCTCACTCTACACAGCCAACAATACAGCGGTTAATGCCTCACTCTACACAGCCAACATTACAGGGGTTAATGCCTCACTCTACACAGCCAACAATACAGGGGTTAATGCCTCACTCTACACAGCCAACAATACAGCGGTTAATGCCTCACTCTACACAGCCAACATTACAGGGGTTAATGCCTCACTCTACACAGCCAACAATACAGGGGTTAATGCCTCACTCTACACAGCCAACAATACAGGGGTTAATGCAGAGCTCTACACAGCCAACATTACAGGGGTTAATGCCTCACTCTACACAGCCAACATTACAGGGGTTAATGCCTCACTCTACACAGCCAACAATACAGGGGTTAATGCCTCACTTTACACAGCCAACATTACAGGGGTTAATGCCTCACTCTACACAGCCAACAATACAGGGGTTAATGCCTCACTCTACACAGCCAACAATACAGCGGTTAATGCCTCACTCTACACAGCCAACATTACAGGGGTTAATGCCTCACTCTACACAGCCAACAATACAGGGGTTAATGCCTCACTCTACACAGCCAACAATACAGCGGTTAATGCCTCACTCTACACAGCCAACATTACAGGGGTTAATGCCTCACTCTACACAGCCAACAATACAGGGGTTAATGCCTCACTCTACACAGCCAACAATACAGCGGTTAATGCCTCACTCTACACAGCCAACATTACAGGGGTTAATGCCTCACTCTACACAGCCAACAATACAGGGGTTAATGCCTCACTCTACACAGCCAACAATACAGGGGTTAATGCAGAGCTCTACACAGCCAACATTACAGGGGTTAATGCCTCACTCTACACAGCCAACATTACAGGGGTTAATGCCTCACTCTACACAGCCAACAATACAGGGGTTAATGCCTCACTTTACACAGCCAACATTACAGGGGTTAATGCCTCACTCTACACAGCCAACAATACAGGGGTTAATGCCTCACTCTACACAGCCAACAATACAGCGGTTAATGCCTCACTCTACACAGCCAACATTACAGGGGTTAATGCCTCACTCTACACAGCCAACAATACAGGGGTTAATGCCTCACTCTACACAGCCAACAATACAGGGGTTAATGCAGAGCTCTACACAGCCAACATTACAGGGGTTAATGCCTCACTCTACACAGCCAACAATACAGGGGTTAATGCCTCACTCTACACAGCCAACATTACAGGGGTTAATGCCTCACTCTACACAGCCAACAATACAGGGGTTAATGCCTCACTCTACACAGCCAACAATACAGGGGTTAATGCCTCACTCTACACAGCCAACAATACAGTGGTTAATGCCTCACTCTACACAGCCAACATTACAGGGGTTAATGCCTCACTCTACACAGCCAACAATACAGGGGTTAATGCCTCACTCTACACAGCCAACATTACAGGGGTTAATGCCTCACTCTACACAGCCAACAATACAGGGGTTAATGCCTCACTCTACACAGCCAACAATACAGGGGTTAATGCAGAGCTCTACACAGCCAACAATACAGGGGTTAATGCCTCACTCTACACAGCCAACATTACAGGGGTTAATGCCTCACTCTACACAGCCAACAATACAGGGGTTAATGCCTCACTTTACACAGCCAACATTACAGGGGTTAATGCCTCACTCTACACAGCCAACAATACAGGGGTTAATGCCTCACTCTACACAGCCAACAATACAGCGGTTAATGCCTCACTCTACACAGCCAACATTACAGGGGTTAATGCCTCACTCTACACAGCCAACAATACAGGGGTTAATGCCTCACTCTACACAGCCAACAATACAGGGGTTAATGCAGAGCTCTACACAGCCAACATTACAGGGGTTAATGCCTCACTCTACACAGCCAACAATACAGGGGTTAATGCCTCACTCTACACAGCCAACATTACAGGGGTTAATGCCTCACTCTACACAGCCAACAATACAGGGGTTAATGCCTCACTCTACACAGCCAACAATACAGGGGTTAATGCCTCACTCTACACAGCCAACAATACAGCGGTTAATGCCTCACTCTACACAGCCAACATTACAGGGGTTAATGCCTCACTCTACACAGCCAACAATACAGGGGTTAATGCCTCACTCTACACAGCCAACATTACAGGGGTTAATGCCTCACTCTACACAGCCAACAATACAGGGGTTAATGCCTCACTCTACACAGCCAACAATACAGGGGTTAATGCAGAGCTCTACACAGCCAACAATACAGGGGTTAATGCCTCACTCTACACAGCCAACATTACAGGGGTTAATGCCTCACTCTACACAGCCAACAATACAGGGGTTAATGCAGAGCTCTACACAGCCAACAATACAGGGGTTAATGCAGAGCTCTACACAGCCAACAATACAGGGGTTAATGTAGAGCTCTACACAGCCAACAATACAGGGGTTAATGCAGAGCTCTACACAGCCAACATTACAGGGGTTAATGCCTCACTCTACACAGCCAACAATACAGGGGTTAATGCCTCACTCTACACAGCCAACAATACAGGGGTTAATGCAGAGCTCTACACAGCCAACAATACAGGGGTTAATGCCTCACTCTACACAGCCAACATTACAGGGGTTAATGCCTCACTCTACACAGCCAACATTACAGGGGTTAATGCAGAGCTCTACACAGCCAACAATACAGGGGTTAATGTAGAGCTCTACACAGCCAACAATACAGGGGTTAATGCCTCACTTTACACAGCCAACATTACAGAGGTTAATGCCTCACTCTACACAGCCAACAATACAGGGGTTAATGCCTCACTCTACACAGCCAACAATACAGGGGTTAATGCAGAGCTCTACACAGCCAACAATACAGGGGTTAATGCCTCACTCTACACAGCCAACATTACAGGGGTTAATGCAGAGCTCTACACAGCCAACAATACAGGGATCAATGCAGAGCTCTACACAGCCAACATTACAGGGGTTAATGTAGAGCTCTACACAGCCAACAATACAGGGGTTAATGCCTCACTCTACACAGCCAACAATACAGGGGTTAATGTAGAGCTCTACACAGCCAACATTACAGGGGTTAATGCAGAGCTCTACACAGCCAACATTACAGGGGTTAATGCCTCACTCTACACAGCCAACAATACAGGGGTTAATGCAGAGCTCTACACAGCCAACAATACAGGGGTTAATGCAGAGCTCTACACAGCCAACATTACAGGGGTTAATGCCTCACTTTACACAGCCAACATTACAGGGGTTAATGCCTCACTCTACACAGCCAACAATACAGGGGTTAATGCCTCACTCTACACAGCCAGCAATACAGGGGTTAATGCCTCACTCTACACAGCCAACATTACTGGGGTTAATGCCTCACTCTACACAGCCAACAATACAGGGGTTAATGTAGAGCTCTACACAGCCAACAATACAGGGGTTAATGCCTTGCTCTACACAGCCAACAATACAGGGGTTAATGCCTCACTCTACACAGCCAACAATACAGGGGTTAATGCAGAGCTCTACACAGCCAACAATACAGGGGTTAATGCAGAGCTCTACACAGCCAACATTACAGGGGTTAATGCAGAGCGTGTGTTAAAAATGGAACAAATCTTGAGTCATGTAAGACATATGGGGAAGACTCTACACTGGTCACAACTGGTATCCCGTCTTGTGGATGACTGTGAAGAACTAGAAACATCCTTGTCTCAGATTTTAGTTAATTTGTTTTAACCATCATGTAATTGTAACATGAATCATATGTTTTGTTTATATACTTATATAACGGATGTGCGTTAAATCAATTCTGAGCTATAAGCCTGTAAATGTAAACCAAGTATACCATGTATTGCATGCCTTGGTCATAATCTCTTGCTACGTATCCTAAATTATATGGATACATAATACATCCCAAACATTTAAAGGAAAATGAAATGTTCTAGTTATTTGAAAAGGGTGCATCATTGTTATGGTCATCAAAGAGGCAGGAAGGATGGCTGAGCAGCTGATGAAAAACATTTATTATACCCCCTCTAACCCAGGGTCTTTAACTATACCCCCTCTAACCCAGGGTATTATGGGGGAAGGAGAGGTTCCATGAAGCTATAGCTGAGGAACAGGGTATTTAGGTGGAAAGGAGAGGTTCCATAAAGCTATAGCTGAGGAACAGGGTATTTAGGTGGAAAGGAGAGGTTCCATAAAGCTATAGCTGAGGAACAGGGTATTTAGGTGGAAAGGAGAGGTTCCATAAAGCTGAGGAACAGGGTATTTAGGTGGAAAGGAGAGGTTCCATGAAGCTATAGCTGAGGAACAGGGTATTTAGGTGGAAAGGAGAGGTTCTATGAAGCTATAGCTGAGGAACAGGGTATTTAGGTGGAAAGGAGAGGTTCCATGAAGCTATAGCTGAGGAACAGGGTATTTAGGTGGAAAGGAGAGGTTCCATAAAGCTATAGCTGAGGAACAGGGTATTTAGGTGGAAAGGAGAGGTTCCATAAAGCTGAGGAACAGGGTATTTAGGTGGAAAGGAGAGGTTCCATGAAGCTATAGCTGAGGAACAGGGTATTTAGGTGGAAAGGAGAGGTTCCATGAAGCTATAGCTGAGGAACAGGGTATTTAGGTGGAAAGGAGAGGTTCCATGAAGCTATAGCTGAGGAACAGGGTATTTAGGTGGAAAGGAGAGGTTCCATGAAGCTATAGCTGAGGAACAGGGTATTTAGGTGGAAAGGAGAGGTTCCATGAAGCTATAGCTGAGGAACAGGGTATTTAGGTGGAAAGGAGAGGTTCCATGAAGCTATAGCTGAGGAACCAGGTATTTAGGTGGAAAGGAGAGGCTCCATAAAGCTATAGCTGAAGAACAGGGTATTTAGGTGGAACGGAGAGGTTCCATGAAGCTATAGCTGAGGAACAGGGTATTTAGGTGGAAAGGAGAGGTTCCATGAAGCTATAGCTGAAGAACAGGGTATTTAGATGGAAAGGAGAGGTTCCATGAAGCTATAGCTGAGGAACAGGGTATTTAGGTGGAAAGGAGAGGTTCCATGAAGCTATAGCTGAGGAACAGGGTATTTAGGTGGAAAGGAGAGGTTCCATGAAGCTATAGCTGAGGAACAGGGTATTTAGGTGGAAAGGAGAGGTTCCATGAAGCTATAGCTGAGGAACAGGGTATTTAGGTGGAAAGGAGAGGTTCCATAAAGCTATAGCTGAAGAACAGGGTATTTAGGTGGAAAGGAGAGGTTCCATGAAGCTATAGCTGAGGAACAGGGTATTTAGGTGGAAAGGAGAGGTTCCATGAAGCTATAGCTGAGGAACAGGGTATTTAGGTGGAAAGGAGAGGTTCCATGAAGCTATAGCTGAGGAACAGGGTATTTAGGTGGAAAGGAGAGGTTCCATGAAGCTATAGCTGAGGAACAGGGTATTTAGGTGGAAAGGAGAGGTTCCATGAAGGTATAGCTGAGGAACAGGGTATTTAGGTGGAAAGGAGAGGTTCCATGAAGCTATAGCTGAGGAACAGGGTATTTAGGTGGAAAGGAGAGGTTCCATAAAGCTATAGCTGAGGAACAGGGTATTTAGGTGGAAAGGAGAGGTTCCATGAAGCTATAGCTGAGGAACAGGGTATTTAGGTGGAAAGGAGAGGTTCCATAAAGCTATAGCTGAGGAACAGGGTATTTAGGTGGAAAGGAGAGGTTCCATGAAGCTATAGCTGAGGAACAGGGTATTTAGGTGGAAAGGAGAGGTTCCATAAAGCTATAGCTGAGGAACAGGGTATTTAGGTGGAAAGGAGAGGTTCCATAAAGCTATAGCTGAGGAACAGGGTATTTAGGTGGAAAGGAGAGGTTCCATGAAGCTATAGCTGAGGAACAGGGTATTTAGGTGGAAAGGAGAGGTTCCATAAAGCTATAGCTGAGGAACAGGGTATTTAGGTGGAAAGGAGAGGTTCCATGAAGCTATAGCTGAGGAACAGGGTATTTAGGTGGAAAGGAGAGGTTCCATAAAGCTATAGCTGAGGAACAGGGTATTTAGGTGGAAAGGAGAGGTTCCATGAAGCTATAGCTGAGGAACAGGGTATTTAGGTGGAAAGGAGAGGTTCCATAAAGCTATAGCTGAGGAACAGGGTATTTAGGTGGAAAGGAGAGGTTCCATGAAGCTATAGCTGAGGAACAGGGTATTTAGGTGGAAAGGAGAGGTTCCATGAAGCTATAGCTGAGGAACAGGGTATTTAGGTGGAAAGGAGAGGTTCCATGAAGCTATAGCTGAGGAACAGGGTATTTAGGTGGAAAGGAGAGGTTCCATGAAGCTATAGCTGAAGAACCAGGTATTTAGGTGGAAAGGAGAGGTTCCATGAAGCTATAGCTGAGGAACCAGGTATTTAGGTGGAAAGGAGAGGCTCCATAAAGCTATAGCTGAGGAACAGGGTATTTAGGTGGAAAGGAGAGGTTCCATGAAGCTATAGCTGAAGAACCAGGTATTTAGGTGGAAAGGAGAGGTTCCATGAAGCTATAGCTGAGGAACAGGGTATTTAGGTGGAAAGGAGAGGTTCCATAAAGCTATAGCTGAAGAACAGGGTATTTAGGTGGAAAGGAGAGGTTCCATAAAGCTATAGCTGAGGAACAGGGTATTTAGGTGGAAAGGAGAGGTTCCATAAAGCTATAGCTGAGGAACAGGGTATTTAG
Organism: Salvelinus alpinus; assembly: GCF_045679555.1. NCBI lineage: Eukaryota > Metazoa > Chordata > Actinopteri > Salmoniformes > Salmonidae > Salvelinus > Salvelinus alpinus. The sequence continues at coordinate 9,294,122 of NC_092086.1, read as the reverse complement.
GTGGAAAGGAGAGGTTCCATAAAGCTATAGCTGAGGAACAGGGTATTTAGGTGGAAAGGAGAGGTTCCATGAAGCTATAGCTGAGGAACCAGGTATTTAGGTGGAAAGGAGAGGCTCCATAAAGCTATAGCTGAGGAACAGGGTATTTAGGTGGAAAGGAGAGGTTCCATGAAGCTATAGCTGAAGAACCAGGTATTTAGGTGGAAAGGAGAGGTTCCATGAAGCTATAGCTGAGGAACAGGGTATTTAGGTGGAAAGGAGAGGTTCCATAAAGCTATAGCTGAAGAACAGGGTATTTAGGTGGAAAGGAGAGGTTCCATAAAGCTATAGCTGAGGAACAGGGTATTTAGGTGGAAAGGAGAGGTTCCATAAAGCTATAGCTGAGGAACAGGGTATTTAGGTGGAAAGGAGAGGTTCCATAAAGCTATAGCTGAGGAACAGGGTATTTAGGTGGAAAGGAGAGGTTCCATGAAGCTATAGCTGAGGAACAGGGTATTTAGGTGGAAAGGAGAGGTTCCATGAAGCTATAGCTGAGGAACAGGGTATTTAGGTGGAAAGGAGAGGTTCCATGAAGCTATAGCTGAGGAACAGGGTATTTAGGTGGAAAGGAGAGGTTCCATGAAGCTATAGCTGAGGAACAGGGTATTTAGGTGGAAAGGAGAGGTTCCATGAAGCTATAGCTGAGGAACAGGGTATTTAGGTGGAAAGGAGAGGTTCCATAAAGCTATAGCTGAGGAACAGGGTATTTAGGTGGAAAGGAGAGGTTCCATGAAGCTATAGCTGAGGAACAGGGTATTTAGGTGGAAAGGAGAGGTTCCATGAAGCTATAGCTGAGGAACAGGGTATTTAGGTGGAAAGGAGAGGTTCCATGAAGCTATAGCTGAGGAACAGGGTATTTAGGTGGAAAGGAGAGGTTCCATGAAGCTATAGCTGAGGAACAGGGTATTTAGGTGGAAAGGAGAGGTTCCATAAAGCTATAGCTGAGGAACAGGGTATTTAGGTGGAAAGGAGAGGTTCCATAAAGCTATAGCTGAGGAACAGGGTATTTAGGTGGAAAGGAGAGGTTCCGTGAAGCTATAGCTGAGGAACAGGGTATTTAGGTGGAAAGGAGAGGTTCCATGAAGCTATAGCTGAGGAACAGGGTATTTAGGTGGAAAGGAGAGGTTCCATAAAGCTATAGCTGAGGAACAGGGTATTTAGGTGGAAAGGAGAGGTTCCATGAAGCTATAGCTGAGGAACAGGGTATTTAGGTGGAAAGGAGAGGTTCCATAAAGCTATAGCTGAGTAACAGGGTATTTAGGTGGAAAGGAGAGGTTCCATGAAGCTATAGCTGAGGAACAGGGTATTTAGGTGGAAAGGAGAGGTTCCATGAAGCTATAGCTGAGGAACAGGGTATTTAGGTGGAAAGGAGAGGTTCCATGAAGCTATAGCTGAGGAACAGGGTATTTAGGTGGAAAGGAGAGGTTCCATGAAGCTATAGCTGAGGAACAGGGTATTTAGGTGGAAAGGAGAGGTTCCATGAAGCTATAGCTGAGGAACAGGGTATTTAGGTGGAAAGGAGAGGTTCCATGAAGCTATAGCTGAGGAACAGGGTATTTAGGTGGAAAGGAGAGATTCCATGAAGCTATAGCTGAGGAACAGGGTATTTAGGTGGAAAGGAGAGGTTCCATGAAGCTATAGCTGAGGAACAGGGTATTTAGGTGGAAAGGAGAGGTTCCATAAAGCTATAGCTGAGGAACAGGGTATTTAGGTGGAAAGGAGAGGTTCCATAAAGCTATAGCTGAGGAACAGGGTATTTAGGTGGAAAGGAGAGGTTCCATAAAGCTATAGCTGAGGAACAGGGTATTTAGGTGGAAAGGAGAGGTTCCATGAAGCTATAGCTGAGGAACAGGGTATTTAGGTGGAAAGGAGAGGTTCCATGAAGCTATAGCTGAGGAACAGGGTATTTAGGTGGAAAGGAGAGGTTCCATGAAGCTATAGCTGAGGAACAGGGTATTTAGGTGGAAAGGAGAGGTTCCATGAAGCTATAGCTGAGGAACAGGGTATTTAGGTGGAAAGGAGAGGTTCCATGAAGCTATAGCTGAGGAACAGGGTATTTAGGTGGAAAGGAGAGGTTCCATGAAGCTATAGCTGAGGAACAGGGTATTTAGGTGGAAAGGAGAGGTTCCATGAAGCTATAGCTGAGGAACAGGGTATTTAGGTGGAAAGGAGAGGTTCCATGAAGCTATAGCTGAGGAACAGGGTATTTAGGTGGAAAGGAGAGGTTCCATAAAGCTATAGCTGAGGAACAGGGTATTTAGGTGGAAAGGAGAGGTTCCATGAAGCTATAGCTGAGGAACAGGGTATTTAGGTGGAAAGGAGAGGTTCCATGAAGCTATAGCTGAGGAACAGGGTATTTAGGTGGAAAGGAGAGGTTCCATGAAGCTATAGCTGAGGAACAGGGTATTTAGGTGGAAAGGAGAGGTTCCATAAAGCTATAGCTGAGGAACAGGGTATTTAGATGGAAAGGAGAGGTTCCATGAAGCTATAGCTGAGGAACAGGGTATTTAGGTGGAAAGGAGAGGTTCCATGAAGCTATAGCTGAGGAACAGGGTATTTAGGTGGAAAGGAGAGGTTCCATAAAGCTATAGCTGAGGAACAGGGTATTTAGGTGGAAAGGAGAGGTTCCATGAAGCTATAGCTGAGGAACAGGGTATTTAGGTGGAAAGGAGAGGTTCCATGAAGCTATAGCTGAGGAACAGGGTATTTAGGTGGAAAGGAGAGGTTCCATGAAGCTATAGCTGAGGAACAGGGTATTTAGGTGGAAAGGAGAGGTTCCATGAAGCTATAGCTGAGGAACAGGGTATTTAGGTGGAAAGGAGAGGTTCCATAAAGCTATAGCTGAGGAACAGGGTATTTAGGTGGAAAGGAGAAGTTCCATGAAGCTATAGCTGAGGAACAGGGTATTTAGGTGGAAAGGAGAGGTTCCATAAAGCTATAGCTGAGGAACAGGGTATTTAGGTGGAAAGGAGAGGTTCCATGAAGCTATAGCTGAGGAACAGGGTATTTAGGTGGAAAGGAGAGGTTCCATGAAGCTATAGCTGAGGAACAGGGTATTTAGGTGGAAAGGAGAGGTTCCATAAAGCTATAGCTGAGGAACAGGCAGCAGGTTGAGCGATGATCAAGTGAACGATTGGCTAGCAGAGCAGGACGCTTACACTTTGTACACACCTGGGCGAAAACAATTTCCCCTAAATATAGTTTGTTCTACTCATCCCTTGTCACAGTTTTAGGTTTACCTATGTGACATGCAGGCAATTGCCGATAAAATGATGGAAATCGATACATGCTAACGGTTATAGACATTTTCTAAAATAGCTTTTGTAAGGGTCTTATAACATAAGAGTGGGGCAGAGGTGACCCGGGATTTTGACTCTATCTTGAAGGAAGGAGGAGCACCCAAGAAAGTGCAGACTGACGGCTGTAAACCATTTTTTAATGACTTTTCAGAAACTCAAGAAGAAGCACAATATCAGACATTTTGATACAGGCTCAGATTTGAAATCTTCAGTGGTTGAATGCTTTAACAGGACTTTGAAGGAGAGGATGTGGAAATACTTTATGGCTCACAACACTCGTAGATATGAGGATATAGTTTTAGTAAAGGGTTATAACTACAGCTACCATAAGAGTATCCGTATGAAGCCCTCTGGGATGTTTTCGGAAATCTCTTTTCAAGTCTTAAAAAATCTGTACGGATGATTCACTCTTCATAACTTGGTAATTTTGTACGTTTCTCCAATTTGCCGGGTGTATTTGACAAAAACTAAGAGCAAGGTTACAGCGATGAGCTGTTCAAAGTTACAGAAAGTTTACCCCGTATACCTCCTGTCTACAAGTTAAAAGATTATGATGGGGAGCAAATAGAGGGGTCCTTTTATGAGAAGGAGCTCCAGAACTTAAACAGTGTTTGAGTACAACAGTTGTTTCTTCCACGGTTTTTAATCTTTGAATACCTCTTCTCTGAATCTGAGGCATCCTTCACGCAGTATAACCACATCATTATCACAATATAACTCCATCTCTTTATGGGAATCAAAGGTATTATGACGTACTGTCTCATACCAAGTCATGAATCTCTGTCTCTTTGGGAGCCATTTGATCACACCCGTACATTTCGGGACCAGGATAAGATCCAATATAATGTAGATGTGAAGAAAATGAGGAAACCATCAATTGACAGAGTTTTCAAAACCTAATGCCTCCGGCATTTGAGCCAATCTCATGGGTAAGAAACCTAAACTGTCAAAGTATCTCTGGTTGAAGACTGAGTCTACAAAACACAAGATTTTACTACCTTGGGCTATGACACTGGGTGCAACACCTTGTTGTATCAAGGGGTTCAACAGAAGATAGGAATCATAGGCTCTAGGATCGTGAGCTACAAAAGTGACGTTTTTGTACTGGGGTTTTATAAATGTTTTAGAAAGAGTAGTGCACAATTGAGGCCGTCTGCCGACCACGTGTAACCATTGAAAGTCATGGTAGATACAACAATAGGCAGATGAACCCCTGATTGCTGATTACTCTCAAAGTCATAACACACATATTTCTCTGAATGTTCCTCTCCATCCAATGGCTGAAGGTAGCACTCATGTTCCACTTCTTGAGCCACTTCGGGGTCTCTGCTTTTCAAAGGCCCTTTACAGACAGGACAGTGTAGGATACCACATACCTTTACAGACAGGGCAGTGTAGGATACAACATACCTTTACAGACAGGGCAGTGTAGGATACCACATACCTTTACAGACAGGACAGTGTAGGATACCACATACCTTTACAGACAGGACAGTGTAGGATACCACATACCTTTACAGACAGGACAGTGTAGGATACCACATATGTGAGGTTGGTGGGTTGTCTATTTTAAGGTTGTAATTGCGATGGCATTTTGGACATTTCTTGTTGAGGTCACACCAATTGACAGATTTACAGGCCTTGGGATGCCATGTTTCAATGTTGTGTTTTTCGTAGCAGTAGGAGGAACGACATGTTAGATGACAATCCTCACAATGCATTAGATGTACGGTTTGCATCAGACATTTTTCATCCAGACACACTGAACAGTTATACTGACAAGAGTGTCCCCCCCCCCTGTCTGGTGTAGCCTGAATGACATGATGGACAAACTGTTAAGTAATTTTGTAATCAATGTTCATAAATTCCAATTATCTTTATCTGTCTGATACCCAGAGGTTGTAAAGTTCTGGTCTTAAATAAAACAGACAGAATTCCCAGCTCACAATTGATCAGATCCAGGTTTATTTGCGAGAGCTCTCTCGTGCATACACCAATACATTCTTTTTATACCATTCTAACCTACGCACATACATGCACACCAACATAGGGATTTTCTCATGAGTCTCACCACAGTTTATAACCAGTCAGCTGACAGTTCCAGTCTCCCCCAGATACGAGAGCTCTGGAGGGGCTCTCCCTGTCCTATCTTATCTCTCCAGATTTACAGCCGGGTCGGTTCAAACATAGGTTAATGCTCCTCTTCGTTCTCTTTCTACACCCACATACATTCCTTTCTTCCTAGATCTATGCTACATAACCCCTTCCTAATGAACAAACATTATTTAACACTACTAGAAAGACAGGGTAAAAATATATTAGTTATAATTCTACGTTAAATGTATACCTCATTTAGTCATTATTCATAAAAATCCCATAACACAAACATAGGGAGCTCCTAAGAAATTAATATGACTATGTCAGAGAAAGCCACAGGCTTCTGTTTACATAGACCTACAGCATTTGAGGTCACTAGCCTTTTGTAAAGCTACTAGATCAGTACATCCAGGAAGGAGTAAATGTGATAGACCTACAGCCTTTTGGAGGTCACTAGCCTTTTGTAAAGCTACTAGATCAGTACATTCAGGAAGGAGTAAATGTGACAGACCTACAGCCTTTTGGAGGTCACTAGCCTTTTGGAGGTCACTAGCCTTTTGTAAAGCTTCTAGATCAGTACATCCAGGAAGGAGTAAATGTGACAGACCTACAGCCTTTTGGAGGTCACTAGCCTTTTGTAAAGCTACTAGATCAGTACATCCAGGAAGGAGTAAATGTGATAGACCTACAGCCTTTTGGAGGTCACTAGCCTTTTGTAAAGCTACCAGGTCAGTACATCCAGGAAGGAGTAAATGTGATGGGCATATTGCAAAGCATAACTGATTACCAGGATTGTTAACATTTATGAGATATGCCTTCTCATTGTTTAAGATTTCTGACTGCATGAGACTATCAAGTTTCCTTCTCTGACCACCTCCACCTAGGGGTTGGAGGATTATTTGTACAACAAGTTCAAAGGTTCTATCAGCTATGATGGATACATTAGATTGAACAAGACGTTCCAGCAGGGCTAAAAACTGTTCAAGATCTGCTTCACCCTTATGTAAAACAAGAGATTCTGTGTTTTGCAGACTATCCCCACATATTTCCAGCTGTAAGACGTCACGAGGTTCATTTAAATCTGTAGCCCTTTCGAAAAGTTCTCCTAGATTATCCAAAATCATCACATAAAAAACTGCATAATGAAGTCTCTGATTCATTCTGGTGAAATAAAAAAATGGACAAATCTCTTTATTGATAAATGTATTGCAGTACAAAACGTGCACACTTCTATCAATACCGTCCCCCTGCTGATTGATTACACACTTTTCAAATTCGTCAAAATCATAATATGGTTGCTCAATGTCCTCATGGCCTACAGGGCTGTAGGAGGGTTAGGTGTCCTCATGGCCTGCAGGGGATGTAGGAGGGTTAGGTGTCCTCATCACCTGCTCTAAGAGGGTTAGGTGTCCTCATGGCCTGCAGGGGCTGTAGGAGGGTTAGGTGTCCTCATGGCCTGCAGGGGCTGTAGGAAGGTTAGGTGTCCTCATGGCCTGCAGGGGCTGTAGGAGGGTTAGGTGTCCTCATCACCTGCTCTAAGAGGGTTAGGTGTCCTCATGGCCTGCAGGGGCTGTAGGAGGGTGAGGTGTCCTCATGGCCTGCAGGGGCTGTAGGAGGGTTAGGTGTCCTCATCACCTGCTCTAAGAGGGTTAGGTGTCCTCATGGCCTGCAGGGGCTGTAGGAGGGTTAGGTGTCCTCATGGCCTGCAGGGGCTGTAGGAGGGTTAGGTGTCCTCATCACCTGCTCTAAGAGGGTTAGGTGTCCTCATGGCCTGCAGGGGCTGTAGGAGGGTGAGGTGTCCTCATGGCCTGCAGGGGCTGTAGGAGGGTTAGGTGTCCTCATCACCTGCTCTAAGAGGGTGAGGTGTCCTCATGGCCTGCTCTAAGAGGGTGAGGTGTCCTCATGGCCTGCAGGGGCTGTAGGAGGGTTAGGTGTCCTCATGGCCTGCAGGGGCTGTAGGAGGGTGAGGTGTCCTCATGGCCTGCAGGGGCTGTAGGAGGGTTAGGTGTCCTCATCACCTGCTCTAAGAGGGTTAGGTGTACTCATGGCCTGCAGGGGCTGTAGGAGGGTGAGGTGTCCTCATCACCTGCTCTAAGAGGGTTAGGTGTCCTCATGGCCTGCAGGGGCTGTAGGAGGGTGAGGTGTCCTCATGGCCTGCAGGGGCTGTAGGAGGGTTAGGTGTCCTCATCACCTGCTCTAAGAGGGTTAGGTGTCCTCATGGCCTGCAGGGGCTGTAGGAGGGTTAGGTGTCCTCATGGCCTGCAGGGGCTGTAGGAGGGTGAGGTGTCCTCATGGCCTGCAGGGGCTGTAGGAGGGTTAGGTGTCCTCATGGCCTGCAGGGGCTGTAGGAGGGTTAGGTGTCCTCATGGCCTGCAGGGGCTGTAGGAGGGTGAGGTGTCCTCATGGCCTGCAGGGGCTGTAGGAGGGTGAGGTGTCCTCATGGCCTGCAGGGGCTGTAGGAGGGTGAGGTGTCCTCATGGCCTGCAGGGGCTGTAGGAGGGTGAGGTGTCCTCATGGCCTGCAGGGGCTGTAGGAGGGTGAGGTGTCCTCATGGCCTGCAGGGGCTGTAGGAGGGTTAGGTGTCCTCATGGCCTGCAGGGGCTGTAGGAGGGTGAGGTGTCCTCATGGCCTGCAGGGGCTGTAGGAGGGTGAGGTGTCCTCATGGCCTGCAGGGGCTGTAGGAGGGTTAGGTGTGGGGGGTGGTGTTGAAAGAGGGGTTGGCTCGTTAATGTGGTTAATTAAGGAGCTACGTGTGTGTACGTGTCCAGTGTGTGTGTGTGTCCAGTGTGTGTACGTGTCCAGTGTGTGTGTGTGTGTGTCCAGTGTGTGTGTGGGTCCAGTGTGTGTATCCACCGTCTGTGTGTGTGTCCACTGTGCGTACGTGTCCACTGTGCGTACGTGTCCAGTGTGTGTGTGTGTGTGTGTCCAGTGTGTGTGTGTCCAGTGTGTTTGTGTCCAGTATGTGTTTGTGTCCAGTATGTGTTTGTGTCCAGTGTGTGTGTGTCCAGTGTGTGTGTGTCCAGTGTGTGTGTGTCCAGTGTGTGTGTGTCCAGTGTGTGTGTGTGTGTGTGTGTGTGTGTGTGTGTGTGTGTGTGTGTGTGTGTGTGTGTGTGTGTGTGTGTGTGTGTGTGTGTGTGTGTGTGTGTGTGTGTGTGTGTGTGTGTGTGTGTGTGTGTGTGTGTCAGTTTATTATTTACAGGGACACTGAGGAGTCAACATCATAAACCCGAAAACCTGGATAGAGGGGCTCAGTGAATGTGGAGGTGAATGTGATCAGGTGGGTCAGTGTGTCAGAGGAGGCTCTATAGAAGGACAGAGTGCCAGCTGGCCAGTCCAGATACACTCCTAGTCTGTGGGGGCTGGAGGAGGGGACGTCTATGGTAGTGTGATTATTATTGTGCCAGGCAGAGTAACTGTTGTCAGAGCAGTCCAGACTCCAGGACTTGTCATTGTATCCAAGACAACAGTCCTTACCCCCTCCTCTCCTGTTGATTCCTTTATATGTCACTCCTATAACAGCCTCTCTCCCACTCCACTCTGCCTCCCAGTAACAGCGCCCAGTCAGACCCTCTCCACACAGCACCTGTCTATAGTACTCAAATCTCTCTGGGTGATCAGGATACGGCTGCTTCTCTCTCCTACATGTCACCTTTCTGTTCTCCTCAGACAGAGAGAGGTGTCTGTTTACTGTGTTTGGGTCCAGTGTGAGATCACAGACATCTGATGGATGAAACCAGACACAATATTAGAAATCATCATCATTCACATTAGAATGTTAACTCACTTTTCACTAATTCATTTAATGTAGATGTTTCTAGGTATCAAAAGGAGAAGTTAAGGTAACTTGAGACTTGTAGAATGATCATATGTTATACTATATAGTAATATAAAACACACTTATTCCCATTAATTACACACACACACACACACACACACACACACACACACACACACACACACACACACACACACACACACACACACACACACACACACACACACACACACACACATTGTCAAAGCAACTCTTTGTAAACTTTGGTGTCCCTGATTTCTGCTTCTGTAGAACTACAGCTGATATTTAATATGACCAAGTAAGTAATGATGGTGGTCTTTGACTTTGACTTAACTTGAATTAAGACTTATTCTTAGTCATATTCTTCACAGCAGTCAACACTCACATTTTCTAAGCCCAGGTTTCATTGTGTTCTCTCCACCATGTTCCACACTGTAGCGGTAAGCAGAAGAACAGACAGTCATTGAGGGATACACCTGAACTCACACACACACACACACACACACACACACACACACACACACACACACACACACACACACACACACACACACACACACACACACACACACACACACACACACACACACACACACACACACACACACACACACACACACACACACACACACACACACTGGACACACACACTGGACACACACACACACACACACACAAATACACACACTCTGGACACAAACTGGAGACACACATACTGGACACACTTACTGGACACACACCCTGGACACACACCCTGGACACACACCCTGGACACACACCCTGGACACACACACACACACACACACACACACAGTCAGCATATAACTTTGTCCAAGTGGTGGTCAGAATGTTTGTCTTATAGCCTGATAAGTCAAACATGTCTGATATGAACATGGACATAAACCCTCTACATACTTGAGTTTCTCCAGTCTGCAGTGTGGATCCTCCAGTCCAGCAGAGAGCAGTCTGACTCCTGAGTCTCCTGGGTGATTGTAGCTCAGGTCCAGCTCTCTCAGGTGTGAGGGGTTTGACCTCAGTGCTGAGACCAGAGAAGCACAGCCTTCCTCTGTGACTCCACAGCCTGACAGCCTGCAAAGAGTCAAATCATATTAAAATCACACTGATATTCTTTGGTGGTGAAAATAGTGGCAGTATATTTTTCTCCATATTCATGTCACACCCTGATCTGTTTCACCTGTCTTGTGATTGTCTCCACCCCCTCCAGGTGTCGCTTATTTCCCTGGTGTATATATCCCTGTGTTTCCCTGGTGTATATATCCCTGTGTTTCCCTGGTGTATATATCCCTGTGTTTCCCTGGTGTATATATCCCTGTGTTTCCCTGGTGTATATATCCCTGTGTTTCCCTGGTGTATATATACCTGTGTTTCCCTGGTGTATATATCCCTGTGTTTCCCTGGTGTATATATCGCTGTGTTTCCCTGGTGTTTATATCCCTGTGTTTCCCTGGTGTATATATCCCTGTGTTTCCCTGGTGTATATATCCTTGTGTTTCCCTGGTGTATATATCCCTGTGTTTCCCTGGTGTATATATCCCTGTGTTTCCCTGGTGTATATATCCCTGTGTTTCCCTGGTGTATATATCCCTGTGTTTCCCTGGTGTATATATCCCTGTCCTGTCCTGACCTCTAGCCTGCCTGACCAGTCTGCCTGTCCTGACCTCGAGTCTGCCTGACCATTCTGCCTGTCCTGACCTCGAGTCTGCCTGACCATTCTGCCTGTCCTGACCTCGAGTCTGCCTGACCATTCTGCCTGTCCTGACCTCTAGCCTGCCTGACCATTCTGCCTGTCCTGACCTCTAGCCTGACCTGACCATTCTGCCTGTCCTGACCTCGAGTCTGCCTGACCATTCTGCCTGTCCTGACCTCTAGCCTGCCTGACCATTCTGCCTGTCCTGACCTCTAGCCTGCCTGACCATTCTGCCTGTCCTGACCTCTAGTCTGCCTGACCATTCTGCCTGTCCTGACCTCTAGTCTGCCTGACCATTCTGCCTGTCCTGACCTCTAGCCTGCCTGACCATTCTGCCTGTCCTGACCTCTAGTCTGCCTGCCACACTGTACCTCCTGGACTCTGATCTGGTTATGACCTTTTGCCTGTCCACAACCATTCTCTTGCCTACCCCTTTTAGTATATTAATAAATATCACAGACTCTAACCATCTGCCTCCCGTGCCATCTGGGTCTCGCCTTGTGCCTTAAACCACACTGCTATTCTTTGAGGGTGTCACCTTTTATTTGAGGGTAGTTTAATACATGTCTGTTTCACCCTTTACAAAAATAAAACACTTTATGTATCTCGTCCCCCTATTTGAAGAAGTCATAAGTATTCTGACCAATTCACTTATAGTGTATTAAAGTAGTCAAAAGTATAGTATTTGGTCCCATATTCTTTGAACACAATGACTACATCAAGCCTGTGACTGCCATGATTGAGAAAGATCATGAATGAATCATGAATAATAATGAGTGAGAGAGTTACAGAGGCTACAACAAAACATGCTAACCTCTCACCATTACCAATAACAGAGACTACAACAAAACATGCTAACCTCTCACCATTACCAATAACAGAGACTACAACAAAACATGCTAACCTCTCACCATTACCAATAACAGAGGCTACAACAAAACATGCTAACCTCTCACCATTACCAATAACAGAGGCTACAACAAAACATGCTAACCTCTCACCATTACCAATAACAGAGGCTACAACAAAACATGCTAACCTCTCACCATTACCATTAACAGAGGCTACAACAAAACATGCTAACCTCTCACCATTACCAATAACAGAGACTACAACAAAACACGCTAACCTCTCACCATTACCAATAACAGAGGCTACAACAAAACATGCTAACCTCTCACCATTACCAATAAGAGAGGCGACAACAGAACATGCTAACCTCTCACCATTACCAATAACAGAGGCTACAACAAAATATGCTAACCTCTCACCATTACCAATAACAGAGGATACAACAAAACATTCTATCCTGTCACCTAATATGAAACATTGTATCTCAAATCCAAAATGCTGGAGCATAACACCACATTTAAAACTGTAAGCTTCACTGTCCAAACACATATGTTGTGGACTATATGTGTGTCTGGTAAACACATGTGGATCTGGTGAACAGTTAGTCATTGAGGGAACAGGTTTTTATTTTTTATATTATTTTATTTACATTTTTACTAACGACATGCCACTTTGAGTAAGGCCAGTGTGTCTATGTATGTGGATGACTCAACATGTCACTTTGAGTAAGGCCAGTGTGTCTATGTATGTAGATGACTCAACATGCCACTTTGAGTAAGGCCAGTGTGTCTATGTATGTAGATGACTCAACATGCCACTTTGAGTAAGGCCAGTGTGTCTATGTATGTGGATGACTCAACATGCCACTGGCTTTGAGTAAGGCCAGTGTGTCTATGTATGTGGATGACTCAACATGCCACTTTGAGTAAGGCCAGTGTGTCTATGTATGTGGATGACTCAACATGCCACTGGCTTTGAGTAAGGCCAGTGTGTCTATGTATGTGGATGACTCAACATGCCACTGGCTTTGAGTAAGGCCAGTGTGTCTATGTATGTGGATGACTCAACATGCCACTGGCTTTGAGTAAGGCCAGTGTGTCTATGTATGTAGATGACTCAACATGCCACTTTGAGTAAGGCCAGTGTGTCTATGTATGTAGATGACTCAACATGCCACTGGCTTTGAGTAAGGCCAGTGTGTCTATGTATGTGGATGACTCAACATGCCACTTTGAGTAAGACCAGTGTGTCTATGTATGTGGATGACTCAACATGCCACTTTGAGTAAGGCCAGTGTGTCTATGTATGTAGATGACTCAACATGCCACTTTGAGTAAGGCCAGTGTGTCTATGTATGTAGATGACTCAACATGCCACTTTGAGTAAGGCCAGTGTGTCTATGTATGTGGATGACTCAACATGCCACTTTGAGTAAGACCAGTGTGTCTATGTATGTGGATGACTCAACATGCCACTGGCTTTGAGTAAGGCCAGTGTGTCTATGTATGTAGATGACTCAACATGCCACTTTGAGTAAGGCCAGTGTGTCTATGTATGTGGATGACTCAACATGTCACTGGCTTTGAGTAAGGCCAGTGTGTCTATGTATGTGGATGACTCAACATGTCACTTTGAGTAAGGCCAGTGTGTCTATGTATGTAGATGACTCAACATGCCACTTTGAGTAAGGCCAGTGTGTCTATGTATGTGGATGACTCAACATGCCACTTTGAGTAAGACCAGTGTGTCTATGTATGTGGATGACTCAACATGCCACTGGCTTTGAGTAAGGCCAGTGTGTCTATGTATGTAGATGACTCAACATGCCACTGGCTTTGAGTAAGGCCAGTGTGTCTATGTATGTGGATGACTCAACATGTCACTGGCTTTGAGTAAGGCCAGTGTGTCTATGTATGTGGATGACTCAACATGTCACTGGCTTTGAGTAAGGCCAGTGTGTCTATGTATGTGGATGACTCAACATGCCACTGGCTTTGAGTAAGACCAGTGTGTCTATGTATGTAGATGACTCAACATGCCACTGGCTTTGAGTAAGGCCAGTGTGTCTATGTATGTGGATGACTCAACATGCCACTGGCTTTGAGTAAGGCCAGTGTGTCTATGTATGTGGATGACTCAACATGCCACTGGCTTTGAGTAAGGCCAGTGTGTCTATGTATGTAGATGACTCAACATGCCACTTTGAGTAAGGCCAGTGTGTCTATGTATGTGGATGACTCAACATGCCACTTTGAGTAAGGCCAGTGTGTCTATGTATGTGGATGACTCAACATGCCACTTTGAGTAAGGCCAGTGTGTCTATGTATGTAGATGACTCAACATGCCACTTTGAGTAAGGCCAGTGTGTCTATGTATGTAGATGACTCAACATGCCACTGGCTTTGAATAAGGCCAGTGTGTCTATGTATGTAGATGACTCAACATGCCACTTTGAGTAAGGCCAGTGTGTCTATGTATGTAGATGACTCAACATGCCACTTTGAGTAAGACCAGTGTGTCTATGTATGTGGATGACTCAACATGCCACTGGCTTTGAATAAGGCCAGTGTGTCTATGTATGTAGATGACTCAACATGCCAATTTGAGTAAGGCCAGTGTGTCTATGTATGTAGATGACTCAACATGCCACTTTGAGTAAGGCCAGTGTGTCTATGTATGTGGATGACTCAACATGCCACTTTGAGTAAGGCCAGTGTGTCTATGTATGTAGATGACTCAACATGCCACTTTGAGTAAGGCCAGTGTGTCTATGTATGTAGATGACTCAACATGCCACTTTGAGTAAGGCCAGTGTGTCTATGTATGTAGATGACTCAACATGCCACTTTGAGTAAGGCCAGTGTGTCTATGTATGTAGATGACTCAACATGCCACTTTGAGTAAGACCAGTGTGTCTATGTATGTAGATGACTCAACATGCCACTGGCTTTGAGTAAGGCCAGTGTGTCTAAGTATGTGGATGACTCAACATGCCACTTTGAGTAAGACCAGTGTGTCTATGTATGTAGATGACTCAACATGCCACTTTGAGTAAGGCCAGTGTGTCTATGTATGTGGATGACTCAACATGCCACTGGCTTTGAGTAAGGCCAGTGTGTCTATGTATGTGGATGACTCAACATGCCACTGGCTTTGAGTAAGACCAGTGTGTCTATGTATGTAGATGACTCAACATGCCACTGGCTTTGAGTATGGCCAGTGTGTCTATGTATGTAGATGACTCAACATGCCACTTTGAGTAAGGCCAGTGTGTCTATGTATGTGGATGACTCAACATGTCACTGGCTTTGAGTAAGGCCAGTGTGTCTATGTATGTGGATGACTCAACATGTCACTTTGAGTAAGGCCAGTGTGTCTATGTATGTAGATGACTCAACATGCCACTTTGAGTAAGGCCAGTGTGTCTATGTATGTGGATGACTCAACATGCCACTTTGAGTAAGACCAGTGTGTCTATGTATGTGGATGACTCAACATGCCACTGGCTTTGAGTAAGGCCAGTGTGTCTATGTATGTGGATGACTCAACATGTCACTGGATTTGAGTAAGGCCAGTGTGTCTATGTATGTGGATGACTCAACATGTCACTGGCTTTGAGTAAGGCCAGTGTGTCTATGTATGTGGATGACTCAACATGCCACTGGCTTTGAGTAAGACCAGTGTGTCTATGTATGTGGATGACTCAACATGCCACTGGCTTTGAGTAAGGCCAGTGTGTCTATGTATGTGGATGACTCAACATGTCACTGGCTTTGAGTAAGACCAGTGTGTCTATGTATGTGGATGACTCAACATGTCACTGGCTTTGAGTAAGACCAGTGTGTCTATGTATGTAGATGACTCAACATGCCACTGGCTTTGAGTAAGGCCAGTGTGTCTATGTATGTAGAAGACTCAACATGCCACTGGCTTTGAGTAAGGCCAGTGTGTCTATGTATGTGGATGACTCAACATGTCACTGGCTTTGAGTAAGGCCAGTGTGTCTATGTATGTAGATGACTCAACATGCCACTTTGAGAAAGGCCAGTGTGTCTATGTATGTAGATGACTCAACATGCCACTGGCTTTGAGTAAGGCCAGTGTGTCTATGTATGTGGATGACTCAACATGTCACTGGCTTTGAGTAAGGCCAGTGTGTCTATATATGTGGATGACTCAACATGTCACTGGCTTTGAGTAAGACCAGTGTGTCTATGTATGTGGATGACTCAACATGCCACTGGCTTTGAATAAGGCCAGTGTGTCTATGTATGTAGATGACTCAACATGCCACTTTGAGTAAGGCCAGAGTGTCTATGTATGTAGATGACTCAACATGCCACTTTGAGTAAGGCCAGTGTGTCTATGTATGTAGATGACTCAACATGCCACTTTGAGTAAGGCCAGTGTGTCTATGTATGTGGATGACTCAACATGCCACTGGCTTTGAGTAAGACCAGTGTGTCTATGTATGTGGATGACTCAACATGCCACTGGCTTTGAGTAAGGCCAGATTGTCTATGTATGTAGATGACTCAACATGCCACTTTGAGTAAGGCCAGTGTGTCTATGTATGTAGATGACTCAACATGCCACTGGCTTTGAGTAAGACCAGTGTGTCTATGTATGTGGATGACTCAACATGCCACTGGCTTTGAGTAAGACCAGTGTGTCTATGTATGTAGATGACTCAACATGCAACTGGCTTTGAGTAAGACCAGTGTGTCTATGTATGTGGATGACTCAACATGTCACTGGCTTTGAGTAAGGCCAGTGTGTCTATGTATGTGGATGACTCAACATGTCACTGGCTTTGAGTAAGGCCAGTGTGTCTATGTATGTGGATGACTCAACATGTCACTGGCTTTGAGTAAGACCAGTGTGTCTATGTATGTGGATGACTCAACATGCCACTGGCTTTGAGTAAGGCCAGTGTGTCTATGTATGTAGATGACTCAACATGCCACTTTGAGTAAGGCCAGTGTGTCTATGTATGTGGATGACTCAACATGCCACTTTGAGTAAGGCCAGTGTGTCTATGTATGTAGATGACTCAACATGCCACTTTGAGTAAGGCCAGTGTGTCTATGTATGTAGATGACTCAACATGCCACTTTGAGTAAGGCCAGTGTGTCTATGTATGTAGATGACTCAACATGCCACTTTGAGTAAGGCCAGTGTGTCTATGTATGTGGATGACTCAACATGCCACTTTGAGTAAGGCCAGTGTGTCTATGTATGTAGATGACTCAACATGCCACTTTGAGTAAGGCCAGTGTGTCTATGTATGTAGATGACTCAACATGCCACTTTGAGTAAGGCCAGTGTGTCTATGTATGTAGATGACTCAACATGCCACTGGCTTTGAGTAAGGCCAGTGTGTCTATGTATGTGGATGACTCAACATGCCACTGGCTTTGAGTAAGACCAGTGTGTCTATGTATGTGGATGACTCAACATGCCACTGGCTTTGAGTAAGGCCAGTGTGTCTATGTATGTGGATGACTCAACATGCCACTGGCTTTGAGTAAGGCCAGTGTGTCTATGTATGTGGATGACTCAACATGCCACTGGCTTTGAGTAAGGCCAGTGTGTCTATGTATGTGGATGACTCAACATGCCACTTTGAGTAAGACCAGTGTGTCTATGTATGTAGATGACTCAACATGCCACTGGCTTTGAGTAAGGCCAGTGTGTCTATGTATGTGGATGACTCAACATGTCACTGGCTTTGAGTAAGGCCAGTGTGTCTATGTATGTGGATGACTCAACATGCCACTTTGATTAAGACCAGTGTGTCTATGTATGTAGATGACTCAACATGCCACTTTGAGTAAGGCCAGTGTGTCTATGTATGTGGATGACTCAACATGCCACTTTGAGTAAGGCCAGTGTGTCTATGTATGTGGATGACTCAACATGCCACTTTGAGTAAGACCAGTGTGTCTATGTATGTGGATGACTCAACATGTCACTGGCTTTGAGTAAGACCAGTGTGTCTATGTATGTGGATGACTCAACATGCCACTTTGAGTAAGGCCAGTGTGTCTATGTATGTAAATGACTCAACATGCCACTTTGAGTAAGACCAGTGTGTCTATGTATGTGGATGACTCAACACGCCACTTTGAGTAAGGCCAGTGTGTCTATGTATGTGGATGACTCAACATGCCACTTTGAGTAAGACCAGTGTGTCTATGTATGTAGATGACTCAACATGTCACTGGCTTTGAGTAAGGCCAGTGTGTCTATGTATGTAGATGACTCAACATGTCACTGGCTTTGAGTAAGGCCAGTGTGTCTATGTATGTGGATGACTCAACATGTCACTGGCTTTGAGTAAGGCCAGTGTGTCTATGTATGTAGATGACTCAACATGTCACTGGCTTTGAGTAAGGCCAGTGTGTCTATGTATGTGGATGACTCAACATGCCACTTTGAGTAAGACCAGTGTGTCTATGTATGTAGATGACTCAACACGCCACTGGCTTTGAGTAAGGCCAGTGTGTCTATGTATGTAGATGACTCAACATGCCACTTTGAGTAAGGCCAGTGTGTCTATGTATGTAGATGACTCAACATGCCACTTTGAGTAAGGCCAGTGTGTCTATGTATGTGGATGACTCAACACGCCACTTTGAGTAAGGCCAGTGTGTCTATGTATGTAGATGACTCAACATGCCACTGGCTTTGAGTAAGACCAGTGTGTCTATGTATGTAGATTACTCAACATGTCACTTTGAGTAAGACCAGTGTGTCTATGTATGTGGATGACTCAACATGCCACTTTGAGTAAGACCAGTGTGTCTATGTATGTAGATGACTCAACATGCCACTGGCTTTGAGTAAGACCAGTGTGTCTATGTATGTAGATGACTCGACATGCCACTTTGAGTAAGGCCAGTGTGTCTATGTATGTGGATGACTCAACATGCCACTTTGAGTAAGACCAGTGTGTCTATGTATGTGGATGACTCAACATGCCACTTTGAGTAAGGCCAGAGTGTCTATGTATGTAGATGACTCAACATGTCACTGGCTTTGAGTAAGGCCAGTGTGTCTATGTATGTAGATGACTCAACATGCCACTTTGAGTAAGGCCAGTGTGTCTATGTATGTGGATGACTCAACATGCCACTGGCTTTGAGTAAGGCCAGTGTGTCTAAGTATGTGGATGACTCAACATGCCACTTTGAGTAAGACCAGTGTGTCTATGTATGTAGATGACTCAACATGCCACTTTGAGTAAGACCAGTGTGTCTATGTATGTAGATGACTCAACATGCCACTTTGAGTAAGGCCAGTGTGTCCATGTATGTGGATGACTCAACATGCCACTGGCTTTGAGTAAGGCCAGTGTGTCTATGTATGTGGATGACTCAACATGCCACTGGCTTTGAGTAAGACCAGTGTGTCTATGTATGTAGATGACTCAACATGCCACTGGCTTTGAGTAAGGCCAGTGTGTCTATGTATGTAGATGACTCAACATGCCACTTTGAGTAAGGCCAGTGTGTCTATGTATGTGGATGACTCAACATGTCACTGGCTTTGAGTAAGGCCAGTGTGTCTATGTATGTGGATGACTCAACATGTCACTTTGAGTAAGGCCAGTGTGTCTATGTATGTAGATGACTCAACATGCCACTTTGAGTAAGGCCAGTGTGTCTATGTATGTGGATGACTCAACATGCCACTTTGAGTAAGACCAGTGTGTCTATGTATGTGGATGACTCAACATGCCACTGGCTTTGAGTAAGGCCAGTGTGTCTATGTATGTGGATGACTCAACATGTCACTGGATTTGAGTAAGGCCAGTGTGTCTATGTATGTGGATGACTCAACATGCCACTGGCTTTGAGTAAGGCCAGTGTGTCTATGTATGTAGATGACTCAACATGCCACTGGCTTTGAGTAAGACCAGTGTGTCTATGTATGTGGATGACTCAACATGCCACTGGCTTTGAGTAAGGCCAGTGTGTCTATGTATGTGGATGACTCAACATGTCACTGGCTTTGAGTAAGACCAGTGTGTCTATGTATGTGGATGACTCAACATGTCACTGGCTTTGAGTAAGACCAGTGTGTCTATGTATGTAGATGACTCAACATGCCACTGGCTTTGAGTAAGGCCAGTGTGTCTATGTATGTAGAAGACTCAACATGCCACTGGCTTTGAGTAAGGCCAGTGTGTCTATGTATGTGGATGACTCAACATGTCACTGGCTTTGAGTAAGGCCAGTGTGTCTATGTATGTAGATGACTCAACATGCCACTTTGAGAAAGGCCAGTGTGTCTATGTATGTAGATGACTCAACATGCCACTGGCTTTGAGTAAGGCCAGTGTGTCTATGTATGTGGATGACTCAACATGTCACTGGCTTTGAGTAAGGCCAGTGTGTCTATATATGTGGATGACTCAACATGTCACTGGCTTTGAGTAAGACCAGTGTGTCTATGTATGTGGATGACTCAACATGCCACTGGCTTTGAATAAGGCCAGTGTGTCTATGTATGTAGATGACTCAACATGCCACTTTGAGTAAGGCCAGAGTGTCTATGTATGTAGATGACTCAACATGCCACTTTGAGTAAGGCCAGTGTGTCTATGTATGTAGATGACTCAACATGCCACTTTGAGTAAGGCCAGTGTGTCTATGTATGTGGATGACTCAACATGCCACTGGCTTTGAGTAAGACCAGTGTGTCTATGTATGTGGATGACTCAACATGCCACTGGCTTTGAGTAAGGCCAGATTGTCTATGTATGTAGATGACTCAACATGCCACTTTGAGTAAGGCCAGTGTGTCTATGTATGTAGATGACTCAACATGCCACTGGCTTTGAGTAAGACCAGTGTGTCTATGTATGTGGATGACTCAACATGCCACTGGCTTTGAGTAAGACCAGTGTGTCTATGTATGTAGATGACTCAACATGCAACTGGCTTTGAGTAAGACCAGTGTGTCTATGTATGTGGATGACTCAACATGTCACTGGCTTTGAGTAAGGCCAGTGTGTCTATGTATGTGGATGACTCAACATGTCACTGGCTTTGAGTAAGGCCAGTGTGTCTATGTATGTGGATGACTCAACATGTCACTGGCTTTGAGTAAGACCAGTGTGTCTATGTATGTGGATGACTCAACATGCCACTGGCTTTGAGTAAGGCCAGTGTGTCTATGTATGTAGATGACTCAACATGCCACTTTGAGTAAGGCCAGTGTGTCTATGTATGTGGATGACTCAACATGCCACTTTGAGTAAGGCCAGTGTGTCTATGTATGTAGATGACTCAACATGCCACTTTGAGTAAGGCCAGTGTGTCTATGTATGTAGATGACTCAACATGCCACTTTGAGTAAGGCCAGTGTGTCTATGTATGTAGATGACTCAACATGCCACTTTGAGTAAGGCCAGTGTGTCTATGTATGTGGATGACTCAACATGCCACTTTGAGTAAGGCCAGTGTGTCTATGTATGTAGATGACTCAACATGCCACTTTGAGTAAGGCCAGTGTGTCTATGTATGTAGATGACTCAACATGCCACTTTGAGTAAGGCCAGTGTGTCTATGTATGTAGATGACTCAACATGCCACTGGCTTTGAGTAAGGCCAGTGTGTCTATGTATGTGGATGACTCAACATGCCACTGGCTTTGAGTAAGACCAGTGTGTCTATGTATGTGGATGACTCAACATGCCACTGGCTTTGAGTAAGGCCAGTGTGTCTATGTATGTGGATGACTCAACATGCCACTGGCTTTGAGTAAGGCCAGTGTGTCTATGTATGTGGATGACTCAACATGCCACTGGCTTTGAGTAAGGCCAGTGTGTCTATGTATGTGGATGACTCAACATGCCACTTTGAGTAAGACCAGTGTGTCTATGTATGTAGATGACTCAACATGCCACTGGCTTTGAGTAAGGCCAGTGTGTCTATGTATGTGGATGACTCAACATGTCACTGGCTTTGAGTAAGGCCAGTGTGTCTATGTATGTGGATGACTCAACATGCCACTTTGAGTAAGACCAGTGTGTCTATGTATGTAGATGACTCAACATGCCACTTTGAGTAAGGCCAGTGTGTCTATGTATGTGGATGACTCAACATGCCACTTTGAGTAAGGCCAGTGTGTCTATGTATGTGGATGACTCAACATGCCACTTTGAGTAAGACCAGTGTGTCTATGTATGTGGATGACTCAACATGTCACTGGCTTTGAGTAAGGCCAGTGTGTCTATGTATGTGGATGACTCAACATGCCACTTTGAGTAAGGCCAGTGTGTCTATGTATGTAGATGACTCAACATGCCACTTTGAGTAAGACCAGTGTGTCTATGTATGTGGATGACTCAACATGCCACTTTGAGTAAGGCCAGTGTGTCTATGTATGTGGATGACTCAACATGCCACTTTGAGTAAGACCAGTGTGTCTATGTATGTAGATGACTCAACATGTCACTGGCTTTGAGTAAGGCCAGTGTGTCTATGTATGTAGATGACTCAACATGTCACTGGCTTTGAGTAAGGCCAGTGTGTCTATGTATGTGGATGACTCAACATGTCACTGGCTTTGAGTAAGGCCAGTGTGTCTATGTATGTAGATGACTCAACATGTCACTGGCTTTGAGTAAGGCCAGTGTGTCTATGTATGTGGATGACTCAACATGCCACTTTTGAGTAAGACCAGTGTGTCTATGTATGTAGATGACTCAACACGCCACTGGCTTTGAGTAAGGCCAGTGTGTCTATGTATGTAGATGACTCAACATGCCACTTTGAGTAAGGCCAGTGTGTCTATGTATGTAGATGACTCAACATGCCACTTTGAGTAAGGCCAGTGTGTCTATGTATGTGGATGACTCAACACGCCACTTTGAGTAAGGCCAGTGTGTCTATGTATGTAGATGACTCAACATGCCACTGGCTTTGAGTAAGACCAGTGTGTCTATGTATGTAGATGACTCAACATGTCACTTTGAGTAAGACCAGTGTGTCTATGTATGTAGATGACTCAACATGCCACTGGCTTTGAGTAAGACCAGTGTGTCTATGTATGTAGATGACTCAACATGCCACTTTGAGTAAGGCCAGTGTGTCTATGTATGTGGATGACTCAACATGCCACTTTGAGTAAGACCAGTGTGTCTATGTATGTGGATGACTCAACATGCCACTTTGAGTAAGGCCAGAGTGTCTATGTATGTAGATGACTCAACATGTCACTGGCTTTGAGTAAGGCCAGTGTGTCTATGTATGTAGATGACTCAACATGCCACTTTGAGTAAGGCCAGTGTGTCTATGTATGTGGATGACTCAACATGCCACTGGCTTTGAGTAAGGCCAGTGTGTCTATGTATGTGGATGACTCAACACGTCAGCGACTGAAATGACTGCAACACTTAACCTCTCATAATGTCTGGAACAGAGTGAATGAAATGGAACACATGGAAACCACGTGTTTGATACCATTCCACTTATTCCCCTCCAGCCATTACAAGCCTCTCCTCCACAATTAACAAAGAGCTGCAGTTAGTTTCAGAGTGGGTGGCAAGGAATAAGTTAGCCCTAAATATTTCAAAAACTAAAAGCATTGTATTTGGGACAAATCACTCACTAAAACTTAAACCTCAATTAAATCTTGTAATAAATCATGTGGAAATTGAGCAAGTTGAGATGACTAAACTGCTTGAAGTAACCCTGGATTGTAAACTGTCATGGTCAAAACATATTGATACAACAGTAGCTAAGATGGGGAGAAGTCTGTCCATAATAAAGCACTGCTCTGCCTTCTTAACAACACTATCAACAAGGCAGGTCCTACAGGCCCTAGTTTCTACCTTCTTAACAACACTATTAACAAGGCAGGTCCTACAGGCCCTAGCTTCTACCTTCTTAACAACACTATCAACAAGGCAGGTCCTACAGGCCCTAGCTTCTACCTTCTACTTCTTGAGGATAGGGTGCAGAGTTTTCACTTTGGGAAAAATAGCGTGCGCAATTTCAACTTCGTGCTACTCATCCCCAGAATATAAGATATGCATATTATTAGTAGATTTGGATAGAAAACACTCTGAAGTTTCTAAAACTGTTTGATTCATATCTGTAAGTATAACAGAACTTATATAGCAGTCAAAACCCTGAGGACTAACTTTTTTATTGTTAATTTCCTGTATGTTCAATGGGTTTTCATGGGCACACCAGAATTCTAATTACTATCCACGCAGTTTCTACTGCTTCCACTGGATGTCGCCATTGTATGGAAAAAGGTTAAGGTTTTTCCTTAGTGAACTGAGAAAGATATTGACCCGGAAGTGGAGTGACGTCGTTTGTTTATGTTTGAGAGTTGAGCAGGGGCCTGTTGCACAAAAGTAGAATTAAGACATCCGGGATAAATGACTCAGCTGAGCTCAATGAAGCCAAAACATGTGCGTCCAGGCTTAATTGGTTGCACAAAGACCAAGCCAGGATGAGCAGACACGGATTCATTAAGCCAGGTGAAACCAATCCTGGATAGGTGCGCGCTCACGGCTCACTCAAATAGACCCCGCCACAGATCACAGATTAACTGATTTACCATGGCAACTAGAGCCGCGTACTTTTCACCGTCGGAAGCACAAATCCTCATGGAGGTATACGAGGAGGTAAAATATATAATTAAGAAGAAAGGCAACACCGCCACAGTGATAAAGCAAAGAGAAAAAGCGTGGCAAAGTATTGCAGACCGCCTGAATGCGTAAGTAGTGCACAATTACACACTCACCGCTCCGCTGAAACATCACAATTACAATTCAAATATTTAATTCACATCTCCAAAAATGCAGTTGTACTGTAATTATGAAACGGTTAAATTTTTAATTGAAATGCACTGCAGATATGAGTGAAATTGTGTAAAGTAACTCCATCACACTGTATAAAGCTATGATACATTTTTTGATATTTTTACTGAAAACAAGACAAAAATACCAAGTAATTTTTTGCAGTGTGACTCCATTAAATGTGTGTGTGTGTGTGTGTGTGTGTGTGTGTGTGTGTGTGTGTGTGTGTAGATTAAACATGAACGGGCCAAAACGGACATGGCAGCAGGTCAAAATCAAATACAAGAACATTCTGCAGAATGGTATGGTCCCTGACTAATATTTAACAAAGCACAAGCATATATTGTACCCAGAAGGTGCCTGCTCACACATTGTCTGTACTGTTTTAGCAGTGAAAAAGAATACCCACAGACAAGGCACGGGTGGTGGGTCACCAAAGGCTGACCTTACCCCAGCAGAGGACATGGCCTTGGAGCTAAATAAAGGCAGGCCCGTCTTAGAGGGGATCCCTGGGGGGAAAGAGACGAGCATAGGTTCCTCCCAAGATGCCACCCGCTTCATTCAAGGTATGTCCTTCCATCTCTACATGGGATACAACCACATTCATATTGAATCAATTTGGACTGTCTGACTTTGGTTTACCTATTGCCTTGCAGTGTCTGGCAGCACTGTGTTCCTGTTAGAGCCACCAGCACAAGCACCAGACGATGCTGATCCAGTGAGTACTCCATCAAAGGCATACTGTAGGCCTGGCATGTCTTGTCTACTAGCTTCAATATGAATCCGATTAAATGTGATAGGGTGAAGGCCCCAGTGCAGCAGCAACAGCACATGATGGAGACGATGATGAGGAGGAGACCATCTCTCTGGATTCCAGAAGGCATGAGGTATCATGTTAAGACTGTGAAAGTACTATTTACTCTACAATGGTGAGGAGTCCTCATCAAAATCAAAAAATCTAATTTATTTTACAGGACCCAGATGCTATACAGTGGGAAAACCAGCCTGGCAACATAGTGCGTATTAATAAAAGGACACCACATCCTGCCAAATTCCAGCTGCGCTAATTGTATTGTGTTCACAGAGCTCACAAGCTATCAGAAGGTTGTATGGCAACCACCTCCGGCGCCAAATAGAACTGGCAGACATAGACATTCAGTACAAGAAGAAAAAGATGGAAAATCTTGCACTGGAGTCCGAAATAAAAAAGAGGACAATTAGGAAACTGGACCTTGAAATAAAAAAACTTGAGAGGGAGGTGAGATATGCCTTCAATGTACACTGTATGCTAACTGTAACACAAATGTATTAATCATTATTTTTCTTTCCTCCCCCAGCTCCAAGAAGATGACACAGCTCAAAATAAAAATTAGGTATATTCTCGTAAAGTCAAGTGAGCCATGACATATGAGCTCTTATTGTGAGCACACAGGACGGTGGCATCTTTCTAAGGTTTTTTTTATTTTCCCAGCAATCAGTACAACCAAGTCATCGTTATAAGGCATCGCCCTCTTTTGCCCACCCCCCCAGCACCAGGTGTGGCCACTAGCCTATATGAAGGCCCAAAATTGTGTGTTCCTTTCTGCTCTGACAATGGCATGCCCATTCGTGCGAGATGTGGTGGATGAAGAAGCACTTGTGCTGAGGAGAGCCTTCAGGCGAGAAAGGGTCTTCAGGGACCGGTTGGACCCACTGGCCTTCCCTGATGACCATCTATATGAAAGATACAGGTTTTCTGCAGATGGCATCAGGTATCTATGCAGACTACTGGGTCCCAGGATTAAGCACCGCACTGCACGGAGCCATGCACTGAGTGTGGAGCAAATGGTTTGTGTGGCCTTGCGCTTTTTTGCTAGTGGAGCCTTCCTGTACTCAGTGGGGGATGCAGAACAGCTGAACAAGGCCACAATTTGCCGCACAATAAGGAGTGTGTGTCTGGCTATCAAAGCATTAGCAGATGTCTTCATCTCCTTCCCTGGCCACAGAAGACTCTGTGACATCAAAGAGGAGTTCTATAGGATTGCAGGTAAGTGGATCTACAAATTACAGGACAACTGTTAACACATAGTAGGATACTCATTACTTTGTGTGACAGGTTTCCCCAATGTCATTGGTGCAGTGGACTGCACACACATAAGGATAAAAGCCCCCTCAGGTGCCCATGAGGCCGATTTTGTGAATAGGAAATCCTTTCACAGCATTAATGTTCAGGTGAACATAACTTTTTGATATTGTCCATTGACGAACACTCTGCATTGCCAGTGATGTGCATTGATTGGTGTAATATTCCTCATCTTATGATTTCAGATGGTCTGCAATGCTGACTGTGTGATCAGCAATGTTGTGGCAAAATGGCCTGGCTCAGTCCATGACTCCAGAATCTTTCGGGCCTCTGAAATCTATCAGTGCCTATCACAAGGTAAGCCACACAACCCCTATTTATAACCATCTTGGCTGTGTCAAGAATATCACTGTGTTTATGAGGTAGTAATGATGAGATTTTGTGTTGACAGGTGAATTCTCTGGTGTGTTGCTGGGAGACAGGGGGTATGGCTGCCAGCCTTTTCTCCTGACACCTTTCACAGACCCCCAGGAAGCACAGCAGGCCTACAACCATGCCCATGCCAGGACCAGGGCCAGAGTTGAAATGACCTTTGGCCTCCTGAAGGCACGCTTTCACTGCCTTCACAAATTAAGGGTCAGCCCTGTTAGGGCATGTGATATTACTGTGGCTTGTGCTGTCCTCCACAATGTGGCCTGCCTGAGGAAGGAG
This sequence comes from Salvelinus alpinus, assembly GCF_045679555.1. Lineage (NCBI taxonomy): Eukaryota > Metazoa > Chordata > Actinopteri > Salmoniformes > Salmonidae > Salvelinus > Salvelinus alpinus. Next base: position 9,266,735 of record NC_092086.1, on the reverse strand, counting down.
AGGGCCCCCAGAGTGCCACCAGCCATGGACTGGGACAATCCGGCAATCTTCCCTGATGACGACAGTGGTCGGCTGCTGAGGGACCAATATGTGTTGAATTATTTTAGTTAGTATGTGTGCTTTCAATTTTGGTTAACCTTTTGTCAATAGGGGGAGCTGTTAGCATTATTTTTTTTTTTACATTTCCAAATTAAACTGCCTCGTACTCAATTCTTGATCGTACAATATGCATATTATTGTTATTATTGGATAGAAAACAGTCTATAGTTTCTATAGGAGTTGAAATTTTGTCTCTGAGTGGTACAGAACAATTTCTACAGCACTTTTCATGACAGGGTTCAGATTTCAGAAATTTTTACCTCTGATCTGGGGTCTGTTTTTAAGGCGACAGTGAATGCTATGAAGAAACCGACACTGCCTACGTCTTCCTCTGGGTGTCTGTACGTCATCACGTTTTCAATGAAGTCGATGGGATATTCCCAGCCATTATAAAAGCCCAAAATGTACAGAGACCCCCCTTTCTCAACGTGCGCCTCAAGCGTGAAGGCCATCGGACCTGCCTCGTTCCAAATCGTTTTCTAACCAGCAGTATTTCTCCGGTCATGTTTTCAGTCGTTATAGTTGTTAAAAACATCATAAGGTAGTGAATTTTAACCGTTTTATAGCAATTTATATCCGTTTAGTGCGATTCTGAGGAATTTATTTGTCGTGCACTTTCTAGCTTTGGGAACGTTTCGCGGTCTCGGTCGTTGTTAGTGGACATTTCGAAGGACAGAGGACATCTATCGACCAAAAGACGTTTATAACATAGAAAGGATACATTGCCCAAGAATATGATGGAAGATCAGCTCAAAGTAAGCAATATTTAATATGATAAACCGTGTTTCTGTCGAAATATTTTAAACGTATATATCGCCATTTTGTTTGGTATAGCTTCACTTGGCCAACCCTGTATTGAAAAGTAAGGATAATTTTAAAAATGTAAATCAGCGGTTGCATTAAGAACTAATTTGTCTTTCGATTCCTGTCAACCCTGTATTTTTTAGTCAAGTATATGATTAGCTTTTAATTAAACTAGATCACTCTGATAGATGACGTCAGACATATTGAGGCTTGATTTCCTAGTATTTTCATTGTGTAACCACGGTTTTGTATGGCTAAATATGCACCTTTTCGAACAAACTGTATATGTATGTTGTAAAATGATGTTACAGGAGTGTCATCGGAAGAATTCTGAGAAGGTTAGTGAAAAAATTAATATCTTTTGGCGGTGGTTACGTTATAGCGCTCTTTGGCTGGAATCGATGCTCTGGTAACGTTGGAACATGTAGTATGCTAACTTATCGATTTATTGTGTTTTCGCTGAAAAACGCTTAGAAAATCTGAAATATGGTCTGAAATCACAAGAACTGGGTCTTTCCATTGCTATGCTTTGTCTATTTTTATGAAATGTTTTATGATGAGTAAATTGGTCATACACGTTGCTCTATCTAGTAATTCTAGTGGATTTGTGATGGTCGGTGCAATTGTAAACTGTGATTTCTACCTGAAATATGCACTTTTTTCTAACAAAAACTATCCTATACCATGAATATGTTATCAGACTGTCATCTGATGGTTTTTTTTATAGGTTATTGGCTATCAATATCTTAGTTGAGCCGAATTGGTGATAGCACCTGAAGGAGTAAGAAACTGATGGAGTTAGAATAGTGGTGTATTTTGCTAACGTGTTTAGCTAATAGATTTACATATTTTGTCTTCCCTGTAAAACATTTTAAAAATCTGAAATGGTGGCTTTATTCACAAGATCTGTATCTTTCATCTGGTGTCTTGGACTTGTGATTTAATGATATTTAGATGCTACTATCTACTTCTGAAGCTATGCTATCTATGCTAATCAGTGTGTGGGGGGTGGGGGGTGCTCCCGGATCCGGGTTTCTGAGGCAGTAAAAGTTAAATATGTCCTGCGGTGGCAGAGGAATTTGAGTTTTTTTGGGTTCGTTTTTTGACGAATTTGGCCTCTTATGATGTTTGTGCGGTATACTGTGTGTAATACAAGGCTGCAGGGAGGCTACTGCATCCATTCATTTGTCTGTTCAGTTGATGTGTATGGATTTGTCCTGCATTTATTTTAGTGTGCAGACATGCAGGGTGTGTTATATACAGACCTTTGAATGTGTATGTATCATTTTGTATAATATGCTTGGATTCTGTGCTTTCCATCTTGTAGAGTCACTGTGACTTCAGTTTCGAAAGGAGCTGATGGTTTACCTGCTTTGTTTTGTCCTTATTCAATAAAGGAACATAATGTTACACATTGTGTTTTTATATTCATATGGAATGTGTATTTGTTTATATGACAGAGTACTAGGGCCACACTGAAGAAAAAGGATAAAGTCATACATTTATGAGGCTGGTTCTTTCTGCAGAAAAGCTACATATTGTTTTTACAGTTTTGATACTTATGACAATGTGATACTTAATATTCTGGCACATCAGCATGTCTTTGTTTATGAAACCATACTGAAGTACAATTTCACGAAATGCCCCACATCTGTCATTTTAACAACTGTCCTCCTTTAAAACAACTGGTTACAATATTATGACTTGTGTTTTTTTCCCCTCTGTGGCCCTAATATTCTATCATTTTATATATAGCCTTATAGTCTATGGGAAACTGTAAATTATCTAATGATAGCAACATCATCTAAAAATCATTTTTTATCCAAAATCATTGAAATTAATGATCACAAACGTTTAAATAATAACAGTGGGTCTAGTTATATGTGATAACAATGTATAGTGAGCAGTGAAATAACTATTGGTTTCCATTTGTGGTGACTGCTGACTGACATTAGGGATGAGATTAAATAGATCCTGGAATTTAGCCTGGTCTGGAGCAGGCTAGCTCCACAGAATAAATCTCCATGGTAATTTATACCATAACATATCCTCCTGCCCCCTATCCATTTTTAGTGCAACCGGATTACGGATCAATTGAGCCAGGATCACCAAGATATCCTGGCTTAATCCCTTATCCTAGTTTTGTGCAACAGGCCCCAAGACTTGAAAAGTACCGTGAGTTTGTTGTTATCCTGTATTGAAAACAGATTGACCCGTCTTCAATTTGATCGATTATTAACGTTTACAAATACCTTAAGTTGTATTACAAAAGTACTTTGAAATGTTTTGGCAAAGTTTAGAGGTAATTTTTTAGATATTTTGTCGTGATTTTGCGCAAATTGAACGCTATTTTTCCTGGTACAACGGCGCCAAATAAATGGACAATTTGGATATATATGGACGGAATTAATCGAACTAAAGGACCATTTGTGATGTTTATGGGACATATTGGAGTGCCAACAAAAGAAACTCGTCAAAGGTAATGCATGTTTTATATTTTATTTCTGCGTTTTGAGTAGCGCCGGCATGGTTGAAATTGTCAAAAAAGAGAGTGTAGCCTCTGTACTATCATCAGATAATAGCATCTTATGCTTTCGCCGAAAAGCCTTTTTGAAATCTGACATGTTGGCTGGATTCACAACGAGTGTAGCTTTAATTTGGTATCTTATATGTGTAATTTAATAAAGTTTGATTTTATAGATTTTTTTGGGAATCTGGCGCTCTACATTTTAACAGGCTGTTGGGACGCTAGCGTCCCACGATCCCAGAGAGGACACTATCAACAAGGCAGGTCCTGCTTCTACCTTCTTAATTAACAACACTGTTAACAAGGCAGGTCCTACAGGCCCTAGTTTCTACCTTCTTAACAACACTATCAACAAGGCAGGTCCTACAGGCCCTAGTTTCTACCTTCTTAACAACACTATCAACAAGGCAGGTCCTACAGGCCCTAGTTTCTACCTTCTTAACAACACTATCAACAAGGCAGGTCCTACAGGCCCTAGTTTCTACATTCTTAACAACACTATCAACAAGGCAGGTCCTACAGGCCCTAGTTTCTACCTTCTTAACAACACTATCAACAAGGCAGGTCCTACAGGCCCTAGTTTCTACATTCTTAACAACACTATCAACAAGGCAGGTCATAAAGGCCCTAGTTTCTACCTTCTTAACAACACTATCAACAAGGCAGGTCCTACAGGCCCTAGTTTCTACCTTCTTAACAACACTATCAACAAGGCAGGTCCTACAGGCCCTAGTTTCTACCTTCTTAACAACACTATCAACAAGGCAGGTCCTACAGGCCCTAGTTTCTACATTCTTAACAACACCATCAACAAGGCAGGTCCTACAGGCCCTAGTTTCTACCTTCTTAACAACACTATTAACAAGGCAGGTCCTACAGGCCCTAGTTTCTACCTTCTTAACAACACTATCAACAAGGCAGGTCCTACAGGCCCTAGTTTCTACCTTCTTAACAACACTATCAACAAGGCAGGTCCTACAGGCCCTAGTTTCTACATTCTTAACAACACCATCAACAAGGCAGGTCCTACAGGCCCTAGTTTCTACCTTCTTAACAACACTATTAACAAGGCAGGTCCTACAGGCCCTAGTCTCTACCTTCTTAACAACACTATCAACACGGCAGGTCCTACAGGCCCTAGTTTCTACCTTCTTAACAACACTATCAACAAGGCAGGTCCTACAGGCCCTAGTTTCTACCTTCTTAACAACACAATCAACAGGGCAGGTTCTAGAGGCCCTAGTTTCTACCTTCTTAACAACACTATCAACAAGGCAGGTCCTACAGGCCCTAGTTTCTACCTTCTTAACAGCACTATCAACAAGGCATGTCCTACAGGCCCTAGTTTCTACTTTCCTAACAACACTATCAACAAGGCAGGTCCTACAGGCCCTAGTTTCTACCTTCTTAACAACACTATCAACAAGGCAGGTCCTACAGGCCCTAGTTTCTACCTTCTTAACAACACTATCAACAAGGCAGGTCCTACAGGCCCTAGTTTCTACCTTCTTAACAACACTATCAACAAGGCAGGTCCTACCGGCCCTAGTTTCTACCTTCTTAACAACAGTATCAACAAGGCAGGTCCTACAGGCCCTAGTTTCTACCTTCTTAACAACACTATCAACAAAACAGATTGACCCGTCTTCAATTTGATCGATTATTAACGTTTACAAATACCTTAAGTTGTATTACAAAAGTACTTTGAAATGTTTTGGCAAAGTTTAGAGGTAATTTTTTAGATATTTTGTCGTGATTTTGCGCAAATTGAACGCTATTTTTCCTGGTACAACGGCGCCAAATAAATGGACAATTTGGATATATATGGACGGAATTAATCGAACTAAAGGACCATTTGTGATGTTTATGGGACATATTGGAGTGCCAACAAAAGAAACTCGTCAAAGGTAATGCATGTTTTATATTTTATTTCTGCGTTTTGAGTAGCGCCGGCATGGTTGAAATTGTCAAAAAAGAGAGTGTAGCCTCTGTACTATCATCAGATAATAGCATCTTATGCTTTCGCCGAAAAGCCTTTTTGAAATCTGACATGTTGGCTGGATTCACAACGAGTGTAGCTTTAATTTGGTATCTTATATGTGTAATTTAATAAAGTTTGATTTTATAGATTTTTTTGGGAATCTGGCGCTCTACATTTTAACAGGCTGTTGGGACGCTAGCGTCCCACGATCCCAGAGAGGACACTATCAACAAGGCAGGTCCTGCTTCTACCTTCTTAATTAACAACACTGTTAACAAGGCAGGTCCTACAGGCCCTAGTTTCTACCTTCTTAACAACACTATCAACAAGGCAGGTCCCACAGGCCCTAGTTTCTACCTTCTTAACAACACCATCAACAAGGCAGGTCCTACAGGCCCTAGTTTCTACCTTCTTAACAACACTATCAACAAGGCGGGTCCCACAGGCCCTAGTTTCTACCTTCTTAACAGCACTATCAACAAGGCAGGTCCTACAGGCCCTAGTTTCTACCTTCTTAACAACACTATCAACAAGGCAGGTCCTACAGGCCCTAGTTTCTACCTTCTTAACAACACTATCAACAAGGCAGGTCCTACAGGCCCTAGTTTCTACATTCTTAACAACACCATCAACAAGGCAGGTCCTACAGGCCCTAGTTCCTTCTTTCTTAACAACACTATCAACAAGGCAGGTCCTACAGGCCCTAGTTTCTACCTTCTTAACAACACTATCAACAAGGCAGGTCCTACAGGCCCTAGTTTCTACCTTCTTAACAACACTATCAACAAGGCAGGTCCTACAGGCCCTAGTTTCTACATTCTTAACAACACCATCAACAAGGCAGGTCCTACAGGCCCTAGTTTCTACCTTCTTAACAACACTATCAACAAGGCAGGTCCTACAGGCCCTAGTTTCTACCTTCTTAACAACACTATCAACAAGGCAGGTCCTACAGGCCCTAGTTTCTACCTTCTTAACAACACCATCAACAAGGCAGGTCCTACAGGCCCTAGTTTCTACCTTCTTAACAACACTATCAACAAGGCGGGTCCCACAGGCCCTAGTTTCTACCTTCTTAACAACACTATCAACAAGGCGGGTCCCACAGGCCCTAGTTTCTACCTTCTTAACAACACTATCAACAAGGCAGGTCCTACAGGCCCTAGTTTCTATATTCTTAACAACACCATCAACAAGGCAGGTCCTACAGGGCCTAGTTTCTACCTTCTTAACAACACTATCAACAAGGCGGGTCCCACAGGCCCTAGTTTCTACCTTCTTAACAACACTATCAACAAGGCAGGTCCTACAGGCCCTAGTTTCTACATTCTTAACAACACCATCAACAAGGCAGGTCCTACAGGCCCTAGTTTCTACCTTCTTAACAGCACTATCAACAAGGCAGGTCCTACAGGCCCTAGTTTCTACCTTCTTAACAGCACTATCAACAATGCAGGTCCTACAGGCCCTAGTTTCTACCTTCTTAACAACACTATCAACAAGGCAGGTCCTACAGGCATTATTTTTATTGCATCTTGACTACTGTTCATTCGTGTGGTCAGGTGCCACAAAAAAGGATTTAGTAAAGTTGCAATTGGCTCAGAACAGGGCAGCACGGTTGACCCTTGGATGTATAAAGAGAGCTAACATTAATAATATGCATGTCAATCTCTCCTGCCTGAAAGTGGAGGAGAGATTGACTTCATCACTACCAGTATTTGTAAAATGTGCTGACATTCTGAATGTACCGAGCTGTCTTTTTAAACAACTAGCTCACAGCTCGGACACCCATGTATACCCCACAAGACATGCCACAAGAGGTCTCTTCACAGTCCCCAAGTCCAGAATAGACTATGGGAGACACCCAGTACTACATAGAGCCATGACTACATGGAACTATATTCTATATCAAGTAACTGACGCAAGCAGTAAAATTTGTTTTTAAAAAATGATTAAAAAAACACCTTATGGAACAGTGGGGCCTGTGAAGAGATACACACATTGGCACACACACACACACACACACACACACACACACACACACACACACACACACACACACACACACACACACACACACACACACACACACACACACACACACACACACACACACACACACACACACACAACAACATACTCACTATAAACATGGATTTAGTACTGTAGATATGTGGTAGGGGCCTGAGGGTTGTGTTGTGAAATCAGTGTGTTGTGAAATCTGTGATTGTATTGTAATGTTGTAAAATTGTATAAACTGCCTTAATTTTGCTGGACCCCAGGAAGAGTAGCTGCTGCTTTGGCAGGAACTAATGGGGATCCATAATAAATACAATACAAATACAAATACTTGTTGACCAACTACAGGAATACTGACCTCAGAGTCTCCAGTTTACAGTGGGGATTCCCCAGTCCAGCAGAGAGCAGCTTCACTCCTGAATCCTTCAGGTCATTGTTACTCAGGTCCAGCTCTCTCAGGTGTGAGGGGTTTGAACTGAGAACTGAGGCCAACACTTTACAGGATGTGTCTGTGAGTTTACAGCCAGTGAGTCTGCCAACACAGAAGAAATACAATGACAGACAGGTTGTATTAAAATGTTACGCTTAGCTTTCCCTGCTTACACTGTAACCTGTGCACAAATAATGTGTTGGGTTTGACCTCAGAGCTGAGACCAGAGAAGCACAGCCTCCTCTGTGACTAGACACCCTGACAGCCTGCAAAGAGTCAAATCATATTAAAATCACACTGATATTCTTTGGTGGTGAAAATAGTGGCAGTATATTTTTTCAACATATTCAGATACATCAGCGTCCTGAAACCTGCCATATATATTCATAAATGAATGTATCATTAAATATGACAAATGATCAAAGTATTGCCTGCAGATAGAAACATGTATAGTACAAATATTTGAGTAGACTGACCAGACCAGAGTAAAAAGCAGTATCAGTCAAAAGACAGACAGTGAGGTATCAGATTTAGATTGTATTGAGTATACAGTCCACACCATATCTACTTTGACAGTGAAGCTAACATTTTAAATGTGGCTCTATACTCCAGCATTTTGGATTTCAGATCAAATGTTTCATATGAGGTGACAATATATAATGTCACATTTTATTTGAGGGTATTTTAATAAATCTGCGTATTCCTCCAAAGCTCAGCTGTCCTGAGTCTGTACAGCTCTGCCAGGACCTAGGATCAAGAGAGACACTCAAGTGTTTTAGTACTATATCTCTTGACACAATGATGAAAATAATCATGGCCTCTATGATGAAAATAATCAGGCCTCTAAACCTTCAAGCTGCGTACTGGACCCTATTCCAACTAAACTACTGAAAGAGCTGCTTCCTGTGCTTGGCCCTCCTATGTTGAACATAATAAACAGCTCTCTATCCACCGGATGTGTACCAAACTCACTAAAAGTGGCAGTAATAAAGCCTCTCTTGAAAAAGCCAAACCTTGACCCAGAAAATATAAAAAACTATCGGCCTATATCGAATCTTCCATTCCTATCAATTTTTTTTGAAAAAGCTGTTGCGCAGCAACTCACTGCCTTCCAGAAGACAAACAAT
>NC_092086.1:7947748-7992748 GCF_045679555.1 Salvelinus alpinus | reverse complement strand
TTATAGACAGTACAGCAACAATAATAATAATAACAATAATAAGTCACTGTTTGTTAAGGTAGTTATAGACAGTACAGCAACAATAATAATAATAATAATAAGTCACTGTTTGTTAAGGTAGTTATAGACAGTACAGCAACAATAATAATAATAATAATAAGTCACTGTTTGTTAAGGTAGTTATAGACAGTACAGCAACAACAATAATAATAATAATAAGTCATTGTTTGTTAAGGTAGTTATAGACAGTACAGCAACAATAATAATAATAATAATAAGTCACTGTTTGTTAACGTAGTTATAGACAGTACAGCAACAATAATAATAATAATAAGTCACTGTTTGTTAAGGTAGTGTAAGGACTGTCGCTTTCCTCATCCTCAGATGAGGTGAGGAGAGAAGGATCTTCTAACCAAAATGCGGAGTCAGGGAAATATGCCATCTTTATTACAAATAAGACGTCGACTAAACAAAAACAAAACACTTTCAAAACTTACAAAATAACAAAACGTAACGAACGGAACCTGAACATAAACTTACATAGACAAACGTAAACTCACGAACAGGAACGTTACATCAAAACACACGAACAGCCAAACAGCTCCGAAAGTGAAAAACACATCGACAACGACGAAGACATCACAGGAGACAATCACCCACAAACAAACAGTGAGAACGCCCTACCTAAATATGACTCTTAATTAGAGGAAAATGCAAACCACCTGCCTCTAATCAAGAGCCATACCAGGTAACCCAAAACCAACATAGAAACAGATAACATAGACTGCCCACCCAAAACACATGCCCTGACCATAAACACATAAAAAACAACATAAAACAGGTCAGGACTGTTACAGTACCCCCCCCTCAAGATGCGCACGCCGGGCGCACAAGCACAAAGTCCAGGGGAGGGTCCGGGTGGGCAGTTGACCACGGTGGTGGTTCCGGCTCAGGACGCTGTCCCCATACCACCATAGTCACTCCCCTCTTCTGTCTACCCCTTCTACTGACCACCCTAACACTACCATCCCCTAAATAAACAGCTAGCACCGGGACAAGGGGCAGCACCGGGACAAGGGGTAGCACCGGGACAAGGGGTAGCACCGGGACAAGGGGCAGCACCAGAACAAGGGGCAGCACCAGGATAAGGACCAGCACCGGAATAAGGGGCAGCACCGGGACAAGGGGCAGCACCGGGACAAGGGGCAGCACCGGGACAGAGAGATAAATCAAGACAGAGGGATAGATAAGAATATAGAAGTAGATAAAGATAGAGAGGGAGATCAGGATAGAGGGGCAACTCCGGACTGAAAGGCAGCTCCGGACAGAGAGACAGCTCTGGACTGATGGGCAGTTCTGGGTATCTAGCCTTTTCAGGCTGAAGGGCAGCTCATGGCTGACTGACGACTCTCGACGCTCATGGCAGGCTGACGGCTCTCGACGCTCATGGCAGGCTGACGGCTCTCGACGCTCATGGCAGGCTGACGGCTCTCGACGCTCATGGCAGGCTGACGGCTCTCGACGCTCATGGCAGGCTGACGGCTCTCGACGCTCATGGCAGGCTGACGGCTCTCGACGCTCATGGCAGGCTGACGGCTCTCGACGCTCATGGCAGGCTGACGGCTCTCGACGCTCATGGCGCTCTGACGGCTCTGGCTGCTCATGGCGCTCTGACGGCTCTGGCTGCTCATGGCGCTCTGACGGCTCTGGCTGCTCATGGCGCTCTGACGGCTCTGGCTGCTCATGGCGCTCTGACGGCTCTGGCTGCTCATGGCGCTCTGACGGCTCTGGCTGCTCATGGCGCTCTGACGGCTCTGGCTGCTCATGGCTCGCTGGCGGCTCTGGCAGATCCTGTCTGGTTGGCGGCTCTGGCAGATCCTGTCTGGTTGGCGGCTCTGGCAGATCCTGTCTGGTTGGCGGCTCTGGCAGATCCTGTCTGGTTGGCGGCTCTGGCAGATCCTGTCTGGTTGGCGGCTCTGGCAGATCCTGTCTGGTTGGCGGCTCTGGCAGATCCTGTCTGGCTGACGGCTCTAGCGGCTCCTGTCTGGCTGATGGCTCTAGCGGCTCCTGTCTGGCTGACGGCTCTGTAGGCTCATGGCAGACGGGCGGCTTTGCAGGCTCATGGCAGACGGGCGGCTTTGCAGGCTCCTGGCAGACGGATGGCTCAGACGGCGCTGGGGAGACGGATGGCTCAGATGGCGCTGGGGAGACGGATGGCTCAGATGGCGCTGGGGAGACGGATGGCTCAGATGGCGCTGGGGAGACGGATGGCTCAGATGGCGCTGGGGAGACGGATGGCTCAGATGGCGCTGGTGAGACGGATGGCTCTAGCCGGATACGGCGCACTGTAGACCTGGTGCGTGGTGCCGGAACTGGAGGCACCGGGCTAAGGACACGCACCTTCATACTAGTGCGGGGAGCAGGGACAGGGCACACTGGACTCTCAAAGCCCACTCTATACCTGGTGCGAGGTACCGGCACTGGTGACACCGGGCTGAGGGCAAGCACATCAGGATTAGTAGGGGGAGAAGAAACAGTGTGTACAGGGCTCTGGAGACGCACTGGTAGCTTAGTGCGTGGGGCCGGAACTGGAGGCACTGAACTGGATACACGCACTATAGGGAGAGTGCGTGGAGGAGGAACAGGGCTCTGGAAATGCACTGGTAGCCTAGTGCGTAATGTAGGCACTGTAGGTACTAGGCTGGGGCGGGGAGGTGGCGCCGGAAATACCGGACCGTGCAGGCGTACTGGCTCTCTTGAGCATTGAGCCTGCCCAACCTTACCTGGTTGAATGCTCCCGGTCGCCCGCCCAGTACGAGGAGGTGGAATAACCCGCACCGGGCTGTGTAGGCGAACCGGGGAAACCATGCGTAAGGCAGGTGCCATGTATGCCGGCCCGAGGAGACGCACTGGAGACCAGACGCGTTGAGCCGGCCTCATGACACCTGGCTCAATGCCCAATCTAGCCCTACCAGTGCGGGGAGGTGGAATAACCCGCACTGGGCTATGCACACGTACAGGAGACACCGTGCGCTCTACTGCGTAACACGGTGTCTGCCCGTACTCCCGCTCTCCACGGTTAGCCTGGGAAGTGGGCGCAGGTCTCCTACCTGCCCTTGGCCCACTACCCTTTAGCCCCCCCCCAAGAAATTTTTGGGAGTTACTCACAGGCTTTTCGGGCTTCCGTGCAAGACGTGTCCCCTCATAATTCCGGTTTCGAGCTTGATTCTCCGGCTTCCATCCACGTCTCCTAGCTGCCTCCTTAAACCACCGCTCCTGGGCTGTGGCTGCCTCACTCTTCTCACGAGAGCAGCGATATTCTCCAGTTTGCGCCCAGGGTCCTCTACCAGACAGGATCTCCTCCCAAGTCCAGAAATCCTTGTTGCTCCGTCGAGCATTCCCATACCGCTTGGTCACATTTTGTTGGTGGGTGATTCTGTAAGGACTGTCGCTTTCCTCATCCTCAGATGAGGTGAGGAGAGAAGGATCTTCTAACCAAAATGCGGAGTCAGGGAAATATGCCATCTTTATTACAAATAAGACGTCGACTAAACAAAAACAAAACACTTTCAAAACTTACAAAATAACAAAACGTAACGAACGGAACCTGAACATAAACTTACATAGACAAACGTAAACGAACGGAACCTGAACATAAACTTACATAGACTGCCCACCCAAAACACATGCCCTGACCATAAACACATAAAAAACAACATAAAACAGGTCAGGACTGTTACAGGTAGTTATAGACAGTACAGCAACAATAATAATAATAATAAGTCACTGTTTGTTAAGGTAGTTATAGACAGTACAGCAACACAAGTTGATGTCTAACAATTATTTGTATTCACTAACAGGATATTTATTGTCTTTCAATCTGTTGTTTTCTAAACGTATCTGAGAATGTAGACAGAAGGGCTAAAACGGACATGATTGATCTGAGGGGGAAATCATTGATCCATTCAGAATGGTTTGCAACAAGTAAGATATTTTAAATTATGTAAAGTAGGCTAGGTTATAATGTATAGTAGTGGGTTGTTAGTGATATGCAGATCAAGGTCTATACCTCAGATATAGCCAACATATAATAGATGACCAGCCTAAACCTGTTCAGATCCGTTCACATAAGCTATCAGTAGCAGGACTTATCACCTTCAAATCAGTTGTCAGTCTAAATACCAGAGCATGTAGCCTAGGCCTGATATTTTCACAACATTTCCTACAGAGACCTTCAGGTCAGTCAGCATGATAAAGGATCATAACTCAAGCGTTGTCTGACCACAACCTAACTTTATAATAGTTCTATGTAGCCTATAGTAGACTTACCAGTCTGCACGTCTTTCTTTCAAATCAACACATTTATCCCACTTCTAATGTTGCTGACAAATGTTTGCGACAGTTTCAACAGCCATTTTGAAACTGCGTAGGCTTCAAACAGCCTTTTATTTTCCTATGAGGAAATCACATCACTTCTGACAGTCACGTGATGCGTAGGCTTCAAACACGTTTTTAATTCCCTATGAGGAAATCACATCACTTCTGACAGTCACGTGATGATGACCGGTTGTCTTGCAGAGGAAGTAGCCTCTATTACAAACTTCAAAAGCCGTTTTAAATGTCAAACACAATACAAGTTTGAAAATAACTCCATTGTAGCAACGTTGTCCTGCAACAGGATGGTCAAATTAAGATCCTACATCTGTACAGAGATTGTCTTTTATCTAAACCAAGGCAGTTTGAGTTATTAGCAATGGAAGTTGCAACTCTCAGCTGCTTGTAAACCTCTGTGATTGGATGTTATAGGCGCCCATCTGAACAGTTTATTTCTCTATGCTGTGGCCCTCACCAACTGAGCATCTGGCCCATATAGACTAAAGGACTATGCTGTGTCCCTCACCAACTGGCCATCTGGCCCATAGAGAATAAAGGACTATGCTGTGGCCCTCACCAACTGGCCATCTGGCCCATAGAGACTAAAGGACTATGCTGTGGCCCTCACCAACTGGCCATCTGGCCCATAGAGACTAAAGGACTATGCTGTGGCCCTTACCAACTGGCCACCTGGTCCATAGAGACTAAAGGACTATGCTGTGGCCCTTACCAACTGGCTATCTGTCCCATAGAGACTAAATGACTATGCTGTGGCCCTCACCAACTGGCCATCTGGCCCATAGAGACTAAAGGACTATGCTGTGGCCCTCACCAACTGGCCATCTGGCCCATAGAGACTAAAGGACTATGCTGTGGCCCTCACCAACTGGCCATATGGCCCATAGAGACTAAAGGACTATGCTATGGCCCTTACCAACTGGCCATCTGGCCCATAGAGACTAAATGACTATGCTGTGGCCCTCACCAACTGGCTATCTGGCCCATAGAGACTAAATGACTATGCTGTGGCCCTCACCAACTGGCCATCTGGCCCATAGAGACTAAAGGACTATGCTGTGGCCCTCAGCAACTGGCCATCTGGCCCATAGAGACTAAAGGACTATGCTGTGGGCCTCACCAACTGGTCATCTGGCCCATATAGACTAAAGGACTATGCTGTGGCCCTCACTAACCGGACATCTGGCCCATAGAGACTAAAGGACTATAAACTCTATGCTGCACACCACATCAAGCCTTCTCTGTGGGGGAAGGTATTGGGAAGGCAGAAAGATAACAGTGAATATGAGACATGGAGGAAGGTAGAAAGATAACAGTGAATATGACGTGATCCCGTGTGGCTCAGTTGGTAGAGCATGGCGCTTGCAACGCCAGGGTTGTGGGTTCATTCCCCACGGGGGGACCAGGATGAATATGTATGAACTTTCCAATTTGTAAGTCGCTCTGGATAAGAGCGTCTGCTAAATGACTTAAATGTAAATGTAATGAGACATGGGGGAAGGAATTGGGAAGGTAGAAAGATAACAGTGAATATGAGACATGGGGGAAGGTATTGGGAAGGAAGAAAGATAACAGTGAATATGAGACATGGAGGAAGGTATTGGGAAGGTAGAAAGATAACAGTGAATATGAGACATGGGGGAAGGTAGAAAGGTAACAGTGAATATGAGACATGGAGGAAGGTATTGGGAAGGTAGAAAGATAACAGTGAATATGAGACATGGAGGAAGGTAGAAAGATGACAGTGAATATGAGACATGGAGGAAGGTATTGGTAAGGTAGATGTAAAGGTATACATGTTGTCTCCTTCTTCTAGTGTTCTTATAAAGCTGTGTTGTGTAGTTTATACATGTTGTCTCCTTCTAGTGTTCTTATAAAGCTGTGTTGTGTAGTTTATACATGTTTTCTCCTTCTTCTAGTGTTCTTGTAAAGCTGTGTTGTGTAGTTTATACATGTTGTCTCCTTCTTCTAGTGTTCTTATAAAGCTGTGTTGTGTAGTTTATACATGTTGTCTCCTCCTTCTAGTGTTCTTATAAAGCTGTGTTGTGTAGTTTATACATGTTGTCTCCTCCTTCTAGTGTTCTTATAAAGCTGTGTTGTGTAGTTTATACATGTTGTCTCCTCCTTCTAGTGTTCTTATAAAGCTGTGTTGTGTAGTTTATACATGTTGTCTCCTCCTTCTAGTGTTCTCATAAAGCTGTGTTGTGTAGTTTATACATGTTGTCTCCTCCTTCTAGTGTTCTTATAAAGCTGTGTTGTGTAGTTTATACATGTTGTCTCCTCCTTCTAGTGTTCTTATAAAGCTGTGTTGTGTAGTTTATACATGTTGTCTCCTTCTTCTAGTGTTCTTATAAAGCTGTGTTGTGTAGTTTATACATGTTGTCTCCTCCTTCTAGTGTTCTTATAAAGCTGTGTTGTGTAGTTTATACATGTTGTCTCCTCCTTCTAGTGTTCTTATAAAGCTGTGTTGTGTAGTTTATACATGTTGTCTCCTCCTTCTAGTGTTCTTATAAAGCTGTGTTGTGTAGTTTATACATGTTGTCTCCTTCTTCTAGTGTTCTTATAAAGCTGTGTTGTGTAGTTTATACATGTTGTCTCCTCCTTCTAGTGTTCTTATAAAGCTGTGTTGTGTAGTTTATACATGTTGTCTCCTTCTAGTGTTCTTATAAAGCTGTGTTGTGTAGTTTATACATGTTGTCTCCTTCTTCTAGTGTTCTTATAAAGCTGTGTTGTGTAGTTTATACATGTTGTCTCCTTCTAGTGTTCTTATAAAGCTGTGTTGTGTAGTTTATACATGTTGTCTCCTCCTTCTAGTGTTCTTATAAAGCTGTGTTGTGTAGTTTATACATGTTGTCTCCTCCTTCTAGTGTTCTTATAAAGCTGTGTTGTGTAGTTTATACATGTTGTCTCATTCTAGTGTTCTTATAAAGCTGTGTTGTGTAGTTTATACATGTTGTCTCCTCCTTCTAGTGTTCTTATAAAGCTGTGTTGTGTAGTTTATACATGTTGTCTCCTTCTTCTAGTGTTCTTATAAAGCTGTGTTGTGTAGTTTATACATGTTGTCTCCTTCTTCTAGTGTTCTCATAAAGCTGTGTTGTGTAGTTTATACATGTTGTCTCCTCCTTCTTCTATTGTTCTTATAAAGCTGTGTTGTGTAGTTTATACATCTCCTCCTTCTAGTGTTCTTATAAAGCTGTGTTGTGTAGTTTATACATGTTGTCTCCTTCTTCTAATGTTCTTATAAAGCTGTGTTGTGTAGTTTATACATGTTGTCTCCTTCTTCTAGTGTTCTTATAAAGCTGTGTTGTGTAGTTTATACATGTTGTCTCCTTCTTCTAGTGTTCTTATAAAGCTGTGTTGTGTAGTTTATACATGTTGTCTCCTTCTTCTAGTGTTCTTATAAAGCTGTGTTGTGTAGTTTATACATGTTGTCTCCTTCTTCTAGTGTTCTTATAAAGCTGTGTTGTGTAGTTTATACATGTTGTCTCCTCCTTCTAGTGTTCTTATAAAGCTGTGTTGTGTAGTTTATACATGTTGTCTCCTTCTTCTAGTGTTCTTATAAAGCTGTGTTGTGTAGTTTATACATGTTGTCTCCTCCTTCTAGTGTTCTTATAAAGCTGTGTTGTGTAGTTTATACATGTTGTCTCCTTCTAGTGTTCTTATAAAGCTGTGTTGTGTAGTTTATACATGTTGTCTCCTTCTTCTAGTGTTCTTATAAAGCTGTGTTGTGTAGTTTATACATGTTGTCTCCTTCTTCTAGTGTTCTTATAAAGCTGTGTTGTGTAGTTTATACATGTTGTCTCCTTCTTCTAGTGTTCTTATAAAGCTGTGTTGTGTAGTTTATACATGTTGTCTCCTTCTTCTAGTGTTCTTATAAAGCTGTGTTGTGTAGTTTATACATGTTGTCTCCTTCTTCTAGTGTTCTTATAAAGCTGTGTTGTGTAGTTTATACATGTTGTCTCCTTCTTCTAGTGTTCTCATAAAGCTGTGTTGTGTAGTTTATACATGTTGTCTCCTTCTTCTAGTGTTCTTATAAAGCTGTGTTGTGTAGTTTATACATGTTGTCTCCTCCTTCTAGTGTTCTTATAAAGCTGTGTTGTGTAGTTTATACATGTTGTCTCCTCCTTCTAGTGTTCTCATAAAGCTGTGTTGTGTAGTTTATACATGTTGTCTCCTTCTTCTAGTGTTCTTATAAAGCTGTGTTGTGTAGTTTATACATGTTGTCTCCTCCTTCTAGTGTTCTTATAAAGCTGTGTTGTGTAGTTTATACATGTTGTCTCCTTCTTCTAGTGTTCTTATAAAGCTGTGTTGTGTAGTTTATACATGTTGTCTCCTTCTTCTAGTGTTCTTATAAAGCTGTGTTGTGTAGTTTATACATGTTGTCTCCTCCTTCTAGTGTTCTTATAAAGCTGTGTTGTGTAGTTTATACATGTTTTCTCCTTCTTCTAGTGTTCTTATAAAGCTGTGTTGTGTAGTTTATACATGTTGTCTCCTTCTAGTGTTCTTATAAAGCTGTGTTG
The DNA here is from genome assembly GCF_045679555.1 of Salvelinus alpinus. Taxonomy (NCBI): domain Eukaryota; kingdom Metazoa; phylum Chordata; class Actinopteri; order Salmoniformes; family Salmonidae; genus Salvelinus; species Salvelinus alpinus. The sequence continues at coordinate 7,983,836 of NC_092086.1, read as the reverse complement.
TGTAGTTTATACATGTTGTCTCCTTCTTCTAGTGTTCTTATAAAGCTGTGTTGTGTAGTTTATACATGTTGTCTCCTTCTTCTAGTGTTCTTATAAAGCTGTGTTGTGTAGTTTATACATGTTGTCTCCTTCTTCTAGTGTTCTTGTAAAGCTGTGTTGTGTAGTTTATACATCTCCTCCTTCTAGTGTTCTTATAAAGCTGTGTTGTGTAGTTTATACATGTTTTCTCCTTCTTCTAGTGTTCTTGTAAAGCTGTGTTGTGTAGTTTATACATCTCCTCCTTCTAGTGTTCTTATAAAGCTGTGTTGTGTAGTTTATACATGTTGTCTCCTTCTTCTAGTGTTCTTATAAAGCTGTGTTGTGTAGTTTATACATGTTTTCTCCTTCTTCTAGTGTTCTTGTAAAGCTGTGTTGTGTAGTTTATACATGTTTTCTCCTTCTTCTAGAGTTCTTATAAAGCTGTGTTGTGTAGTTTATACATGTTTTCTCCTTCTTCTAGTGTTCTTATAAAGCTGTGTTGTGTAGTTTATACATGTTGTCTCCTTCTTCTAGTGTTCTTATAAAGCTGTGTTGTGTAGTTTATACATGTTGTCTCCTTCTTCTAGTGTTCTTATAAAGCTGTGTTGTGTAGTTTATACATGTTTTCTCCTTCTTCTAGTGTTCTTATAAAGCTGTGTTGTGTAGTTTATACATGTTGTCTCCTTCTTCTAGTGTTCTTATAAAGCTGTGTTGTGTAGTTTATACATGTTGTCTCCTCCTTCTAGTGTTCTTATAAAGCTGTGTTGTGTAGTTTATACATGTTGTCTCCTCCTTCTAGTGTTCTTATAAAGCTGTGTTGTGTAGTTTATACATGTTGTCTCCTCCTTCTAGTGTTCTTATAAAGCTGTGTTGTGTAGTTTATACATGTTGTCTCCTCCTTCTAGTGTTCTTATAAAGCTGTGTTGTGTAGTTTATACATGTTGTCTCCTTCTTCTAGTGTTCTTATAAAGCTGTGTTGTGTAGTTTATACATGTTGTCTCCTTCTAGTGTTCTTATAAAGCTGTGTTGTGTAGTTTATACATGTTGTCTCCTTCTTCTAGTGTTCTTATAAAGCTGTGTTGTGTAGTTTATACATGTTGTCTCCTTCTAGTGTTCTTATAAAGCTGTGTTGTGTAGTTTATACATGTTGTCTCCTTCTTCTAGTGTTCTTATAAAGCTGTGTTGTGTAGTTTATACATGTTGTCTCCTTCTTCTAGTGTTCTTATAAAGCTGTGTTGTGTAGTTTATACATGTTGTCTCCTTCTTCTAGTGTTCTTATAAAGCTGTGTTGTGTAGTTTATACATGTTGTCTCCTTCTTCTAGTGTTCTTATAAAGCTGTGTTGTGTAGTTTATACATGTTGTCTCCTCCTTCTAGTGTTCTTATAAAGCTGTGTTGTGTAGTTTATACATGTTGTCTCCTCCTTCTAGTGTTCTTATAAAGCTGTGTTGTGTAGTTTATACATCTCCTTCTTCTAGTGTTCTTATAAAGCTGTGTTGTGTAGTTTATACATGTTGTCTCCTTCTTCTAGTGTTCTTATAAAGCTGTGTTGTGTAGTTTATACATGTTGTCTCCTCCTTCTAGTGTTCTTATAAAGCTGTGTTGTGTAGTTTATACATGTTGTCTCCTTCTTCTAGTGTTCTTATAAAGCTGTGTTGTGTAGTTTATACATGTTGTCTCCTTCTTCTAGTGTTCTTATAAAGCTGTGTTGTGTAGTTTATACATGTTGTCTCCTCCTTCTAGTGTTCTTATAAAGCTGTGTTGTGTAGTTTATACATGTTGTCTCCTTCTTCTAGTGTTCTTATAAAGCTGTGTTGTGTAGTTTATACATGTTGTCTCCTTCTTCTAGTGTTCTTATAAAGCTGTGTTGTGTAGTTTATACATGTTTTCTCCTTCTTCTAGTGTTCTTATAAAGCTGTGTTGTGTAGTTTATACATGTTGTCTCCTTCTTCTAGTGTTCTTATAAAGCTGTGTTGTGTAGTTTATACATGTTGTCTCCTTCTTCTAGTGTTCTTATAAAGCTGTGTTGTGTAGTTTATACATGTTTTCTCCTTCTTCTAGTGTTCTTATAAAGCTGTGTTGTGTAGTTTATCAGCTGGTTTACTGAAACTGTCACATCTGCCCCCCCTCCCCCCCACCTTGAGGGCGCCAGGCTGACCTGCATCACCACTCCTATCATCCATTACGCACATCTGCTTTCACGCGCATCAGCGATATTGGACTCACCTGGACTGCCTCATCACCTGTTTATTTCCTCCCCTATATTTGTCTGTTCCCCGCTCTGTTCCCTGCTCTGTTCCCTGCTCTGTTCCCTGCTCTGTTCCCCGCTCTGTTCCCCGCTCTGTTCCCCGCTCTGTTCCCCGCTCTGTTCCCCGCTCTGTTCCCCGCTCTGTTCCCCGCTCCTTTCCCTGCTCTGTTCCCCGCTCTGTTCCCTGCTCTGTTCCCCGCTCTGTTCCCAGCTCTGTTCCCCGCTCTGTTCCCCGCTCTGTTCCCCGCTCTGTTTCCCGCTCTGTTCTCCGCTCTGTTCCCTGCTCTGTTCCCCGCTCTGTTCCCTGCTGCTGCATTGATTGTTTTTGTCTGTTACTCGTTTGCTGACGCTGTTCCTGTCTCCTTCCATGTCCGTTAAATATTAAATGTTTGATATTGATATTTGAATGGGGGAAACCTGCTTCGTCTCTCCAGCGTCATGTGACAGAAACTCTGGTTAGTAGGAGGTGAAGACAATGAATGATCTCAGATCCTTAAACTATTCAGCTTTAACCAGTATTGTCCATGTTGCCATGGAGACAAACGATGTGCCTAGATACTTAAATAGAATGAGAAGTGGAGACTTATAATAAACCAGTAGACTACATCTCTCTCACACTCAACACGCACACATACGCACAACCTCACACGAACAGACAAGCTCACACGCACACAGCAATAGTTTCCTCAGTCACGTGATCTTCATTCACTTCGCTCATTTAGCAGTTTTTAATTCCAAAGTTCTTCTTTACAGTTTAACTTTTTCAGGCTAGGGGGCAGTATTCGGAGGTTTGGATGACTGAGGTGCCCAAAGTAAACTGCCTGTTACTCAGGCCCAGAAGCTAGGATATGCATAGTAGTATTGGATAGAAAACACTCTATAGTTTTGAAAACTGTTAGAATAATCTCTGTGAGTATAACAGAACTGATATGGCAGGCGAAAACCCGAGGACAAAAAAATTCGGCTCAACAGTAATTACTATACCTGTCAATGGGAATATCAAAGAAATACCTCCCAGATTGCAGTTCCTAGGGCTTCCACTAGATGTCATCCGTCTATAGAAAGAGTTTCAGGCTTGTTTTTGGAAAAATGAGCTAGAATTTGTCATTTTTCTAAGTGGCTCCCATTTTGGCTGTATAGCGCGTTCCGGTGAATGTGTGTACTTTGTTGTTTATCTCCGGTAATGACAATAACAATTCTCCGTCTTAAATTGTATCATTTATTTATGTATTAGGGTGCCTGAGGTTTGATTATAAACGTTGTTTGACTTGTTTGGAGAAGTTTATTGGTAACGTTTGGGATTCATTTTGATGGAGGGAAACCGGTGGATTATTGAATGAAGTGTGCCAGCTAAACTGAGTTTTTGGGGATATAAAGAAGGACTTTATCGAACAAAAGGACCATTTGTGATGTCGCTGGGACCTTTTGGATTGCCAACAGAAGAAGACTTTCAAAGGTAAGTGATTTATTTTATTGCTATTTCTGACTTCCGTGACGCATCTGCCTGTTTGGAAAATGTTTTCAATGCATTTGTGTGCTGGGCGCTATCCTCAGATAATCAATCGCATGGTGTGCTTTCACCATAAAGACTTTATGAAATCTGACACCACGGCTGGATTAACAAGAAGTTAAGCTTTTAACTCATGTATAACACTTGTATTTTCATGAATGTTGAATATTACTATTTCTTTAATTTTAATTTTGTGTTCTGCAATTTCACCGGAAGTTGTCGAGATGGGACACTAGCGTCCAACTGATCCACAAGAAGTTAATTGATGTCCTTTCCTTGTATATTCCTCCCTTTTTTAATCACATTTTTTCCCGCTCAGACATCTGTCTTGAGTCCTTTTCTGCCATCCATGACGATATTAACTCTCTTTCCCTAGTTAGCTCCACTATGCACTTGCCTCAATACACTGTGCTAACAGTAGCCTAGACTGTACCACATAAAATAACATTTTCAAACAGTTGAAAAACCGACTTCTTCCAGAAAGAAGTAAAATACCGATCCATGCGTTGTAAGATCTGAAATGTGAAAACAGAAAGAATAGTTCCTGTAGATTCAGACTTACTCAATCTTTTGTTATGTTTTGTGGGTTTCATTACCTCATCTGTATAACAATTCAATAATGATGAGACGGGAGACAGGAATCAGTTCAACCATTTATCTGGAACGTGATCATCTCAACACATACAAACCCCCATGATGCTCTGCGGCACAACCCCAATATACAACAAAGACATCAATAAATAAGTAAGTGGACACTAAACAAAACTCGTAGAGGAATTTAAATGTTCAGTTATAGAAAGTAGGGCCATGGGACAGGGTCAGAAAGGTCATTATGTTTGATAGCTGGTTACAGAGGTGACATAACAAGCTTAAGGTCCATTATAACACAGTGAAGTAGGGCCATGGGACAGGGTCAGAAAGGTCAGTATGTTTCATAGCTGGTTACAGAGGTGACATAACAAGCAGAAGGTACATTATAACACAGTGAAGTAGAGGTGGGAGCTAAAATCAGACGTGGACAGTGAGACGGTGTGAGGAGGTCAGGAGTGAAACACTGAACACATTCTGATCATGGCTCAGACCTCACCTGAGACACCCAAACAGAAGATGCCATATCAAAGTCCTGGCCAGTAGGTTATATGGGATTTCCTTTCATCAACATCCAGAACATTTAAATGAGGCATCTGTCAATAGAAAGTTACTTTAGAGCTTTAGTGAAAGGATGGAATGACTTAGTGTTACTACCATTTAGTGAAAGGATGGAATGACTTAGTGTTACTACCATTTAGTGAAAGGATGGAATGACTTAGTGTTACTACCATTTAGTGAAAGGATGGAATGACTTAGTGTTACTACCATTTAGTGAAAGGATGGAATGACTTAGTGTTACTACCATTTAGTGATAGGATGGAATGACTTAGTGTTACAACCATTTAGTGAAAGGATGGAATGACTTAGTGTTACTACCATTTAGTGAAAGGATGGAATGACTTAGTGTTACTACCATTTAGTGAAAGGATGGAATGACTTAGTGTTACTACCATTTAGTGAAAGGATGGAATGACTTAGTGTTACTACCATTTAGTGAAAGGATGGAATGACTTAGTGTTACTACCATTTAGTGAAAGGATGGAATGACTTAGTGTTACTACCATTTAGTGAAAGGATGGAATGACTTAGTGTTACTACCATTTAGTGAAAGGATGGAATGACTTAGTGTTACTACCATTTAGTGAAAGGATGGAATGACTTAGTGTTACTACCATTTAGTGAAAGGATGGAATGACTTAGTGTTACTACCATTTAGTGAAAGGATGGAATGACTTAGTGTTACTACCATTTAGTGAAAGGATGGAATGACTTAGTGTTACTACCATTTAGTGATAGGATGGAATGACTTAGTGTTACAACCATTTAGTGAAAGGATGGAATGACTTAGTGTTACTACCATTTAGTGAAAGGATGGAATGACTTAGTGTTACTACCATTTAGTGAAAGGATGGAATGACTTAGTGTTACTACCATTTAGTGAAAGGATGGAATGACTTAGTGTTACTACCATTTAGTGAAAGGATGGAATGACTTAGTGTTACTACCATTTAGTGAAAGGATGGAATGACTTAGTGTTACTACCATTTAGTGAAAGGATGGAATGACTTAGTGTTACTACCATTTAGTGAAAGGATGGAATGACATAGTGTTACTACCATTTAGTGAAAGGATGGAATGACTTAGGGTTACTACCATTTAGTGAAAGGATGGAATGACTTCAGAGTGTTACTACCATTTAGTGAAAGGATGGAATGACTTCAGAGTGTTACTAACATCATATCAAACATAAAACATGTACAAATTATATTTTTATTTTACTGAACAAGAAATTATGCAACAATTTCAAAGATCTTAGTGAGTTACAGTTCACATAAGGACATCAGTCAGTTGAAATACTAAATTCATTAGGCCCTAATCTATGGATTTCACATGACTGGGAACACAGATATACATCTGTTTGTCAGATACCTTAATAAAACAGTAGGAGTGTGGATCAGAAAACCAGTCAGTATCTGGTGTGACCATTTGCCTCATGCAGCACAACACATCACCTTCACATAGAGTTGATCAGGCTGTTGATTGTGGCCTATGGAATGTTGTCCGCCTCCTCTTCAATGGCCGAGCAAAGTTGCTGGATATTGGTGGGAAGTGGAACACGCTGTCGTACACGTCTATCCAGAGCATCCCAAACATGCTCAATGGGTGACATGTCTGGTGAATAGGTGTGTTAGGTTCAGGAGTGGCCTGAAGGTATGTTAGGTTCAGGAGTGGCCTGAAGGTGTGTTAGGTTCAGGAGTGGCCTGAAGGTGTGTTAGGTTCAGGAGTGGCCTGAAGGTGTGTTAGGTTCAGGAGTGGCCTGAAGGTATGTTAGGTTCAGGAGTGGCCTGAAGGTATGTTAGGTTCAGGAGTGGCCTGAAGGTTTGTTATGTTCATCAGTGGCCTGAAGGTTTGTTATGTTCATCAGTGGCCTGAAGGTATGTTAGGTTCAGGAGTGGCCTGAAGGTATGTTAGGTTCAGGAGTGTCCTGAATGTGTGTTAGGTTCAGGAGTGTCCTGAATGTGTGTTAGGTTCAGGAGTGGCCTGAAGGTATGTTAGGTTCAGGAGTGGCCTGAAGGTATGTTAGGTTCAGGAGTGGCCTGAAGGTATGTTAGGTTCAGGAGTGGCCTGAAGGTGTGTTAGGTTCAGGAGTGGCCTGAAGGTATGTTAGGTTCAGGAGTGGGTTGCTGAGGTTCAGCAGTGGCCTGAAGGTATGTTAGGTTCAGGAGTGGCCTGAAGATATGTTAGGTTCAGGAGTGGCCTGAAGGTATGTTAGGTTCAGGAGTTGCCTGAAGGTATGTTAGGTTCAGGAGTTGCCTGACGGTATGTTAGGTTCAGGATTGGGTTGCTGAGGTTCAGCAGTGGCATGAAGGTGTTAGGTTCTGAACAAATAGAGCAGAAACTGAAACGGACAACCAGAAAAAGCTCAAACCAAGTTTATTCAACCCACAAGCATGTATTTATATCTTCTGACTAGGAGGAGTTGCCACCTTGCATGTCTAAGATAAACACACCTTCTCTGTTGTTAGGCAGAAATGCAATAGCTTCCTCGCACTGGTATTGACATTGCCTGCCTAAGTCTAGAAACCTCATGGGCGGTGTGTCTGTATGGGATAGGACTGTAGTCAGATGGTTTTCAGGGTGGGCCCCTATGGACCCCCTCCCAGCAGGGTGTGATGGGATAGGACTGTAGTCAGATGGTTTTCAGGGTGGGCCCCTATGGCCCCCCTCCCAGCAGTGTCTGTATGGGATAGGACTGTAGTCAGATGGTTTTCAGGGTGGGCCCCTATGGCCCCCCTCCCAGCAGTGTGTGATGGGATAGGACTGTAGTCAGATGGTTTTCAGGGTAGGCCCCTATGGCCCCCCTCCCAGCAGTGTGTCTGTATGGGATAGGACTGTAGTCAGAAGGTTTTCAGGGTGGGCCCCTATGGACCCCCTCCCAGCAGTGTGTGATGGGATAGGACTGTAGTCAGATGGTTTTCAGGGTGGGCCCCTATGGACCCCCTCCCAGCAGTGTGTGATGGGATAGGACTGTAGTCAGAGGGTTTTCAGGGTGGGCCCCTATGGACCCCCTCCCAGCAGGGTGTGATGGGATAGGACTGTAGTCAGATGGTTTTCAGGGTGGGCCCCTATGGACCCCCTCCCAGCAGTGTGTGATGGGATAGGACTGTAGTCAGATGGTTTTCAGGGTGGGCCCCTATGGACCCCCTCCCAGCAGTGTGTGATGGGATAGGACTGTAGTCAGAGGGTTTTCAGGGTGGGCCCCTATGGCCCCCCTCCCAGCAGGGTGTGATGGGACAGGACTGTAGTCAGAGGGTTTTCAGGGTGGGCCCCTATGGACCCCCTCCCAGCAGGGTGTGATGGGATAGGACTGTAGTCAGATGGTTTTCAGGGTGGGCCCCTATGGACCCCCTCCCAGCAGTGTCTTCTCTCTTCAACTGCTGACCTCATCATGAGTTGAGTTCCACATCCCTCATTGTCCTGGTACCATAGCAACTGGCCTGCCTTTCAGGAAATGAAACCAGATGCTACCCTTTTGCTCGTTCCTTAGAAATATGAATTTCCCCCAATAACATGTTTGAACAGAATATTAACTTTCTGCACTTCCCCTTGTCTCACTCAGTAACTTTCCATCCTCAAAGATCCTCCTCAGCCTTCATTGGGACCCGACATCTCCATGTATTATACAGTACTGACATCTCCATGTATTATACAGTACTGACATCACCATGTATTATACAGTACTGACATCTCCATGTATTATACAGTACTGACATCACCATGTATTATACAGTACTGACATCTCCATGTATTATACAGTACTGACATCTCCATGTAGTATACAGTACTGACATCTCCATGTATTATACAGTACTGACATCTCCATGTATTATACAGTACTGACATCACCATGTATTATACAGTACTGACATCTCCATGTAGTATACAGTACTGACATCTCCATGTATTATACAGTACTGACATCTCCGTGTATTATACAGTACTGACATCTCCATGTATTATACAGTACTGACATCACCATGTATTATACAGTACTGACATCTCCATGTATTATACAGTACTGACATCTCCATGTAGTATACAGTACTGACATCTCCATGTATTATACAGTACTGACATCTCCATGTATTATACAGTACTGACTCCACCATGTATTATACAGTACTGACATCTCCATGTAGTATACAGTACTGACATCTCCATGTATTATACAGTACTGACATCTCCATGTATTATACAGTACTGACATCTCCATGTATTATACAGTACTGACATCTCCATGTATTATACAGTACTGACATCTCCATGTATTATACAGTACTGACATCACCATGTATTATACAGTACTGACATCTCCATGTATTATACAGTACTGACATCTCCATGTATTATACAGTACTGACATCTCCATGTATTATACAGTACTGACATCTCCATGTAGTATACAGTACTGACATCTCCATGTAGTATACAGTACTGACATCTCCATGTATTATACAGTACTGACATCTCCATGTATTATACAGTACTGACATCTCCATGTATTATACAGTACTGACATCTCCATGTATTATACAGTACTGACATCTCCATGTATTATACAGTACTGACATCTCCATGTATTATACAGTACTGACATCTCCATGTAGTATACAGTACTGACATCTCCATGTATTATACAGTACTGACATCTCCATGTATTATACAGTACTGACATCTCCATGTATTATACAGTACTGACATCTCCATGTATTATACAGTACTGACATCTCCATGTATTATACAGTACTGACATCTCCATGTATTATACAGTACTGACATCTCCATGTATTATACAGTACTGACATCTCCATGTATTATACAGTACTGACATCTCCATGTATTATACAGTAGTGACATCTCCATGTATTATACAGTACTGACATCTCCATGTATTATACAGTACTGACATCTCCATGTATTATACAGTACTGACATCTCCGTGTATTATACAGTACTGACATCTCCGTGTAGTATACAGTACTGACATCTCCGTGTAGTATACAGTACTGACATCTCCGTGTAGTATACAGTACTGACATCTCCGTGTATTATACAGTACTGACATCTCCGTGTATTATACAGTACTGACATCTCCATGTATTATACGGTACTGACATCTCCGTGTATTATACGGTACTGACATCTCCGTGTATTATACGGTACTGACATCTCCGTGTATTATACAGTACTGACATCTCCGTGTATTATACAGTACTGACATCTCCGTGTATTATACAGTACTGACATCTCCGTGTATTATACAGTACTGACATCTCCGTGTATTATACAGTACTGACATCTCCGTGTATTATACAGTACTGACATCTCCGTGTATTATACAGTACTGACATCTCCGTGTATTATACAGTACTGACATCTCCGTGTATTATACAGTACTGACATCTCCATGTAGTATACAGTACTGACATCTCCATGTATTATACAGTACTGACATCTCCACGTATTATACAGTACTGACATCTCCACGTAGTATACAGTACTGACATCTCCATGTAGTATACAGTACTGACATCTCCACGTAGTATACAGTACTGACATCTCCATGTATTATACAGTACTGACATCTCCACGTATTATACAGTACTGACATCTCCATGTATTATACAGTACTGACATCTCCATGTATTATACAGTACTGACATCTCCATGTATTATACAGTACTGACATCTCCATGTATTATACAGTACTGACATCTCCATGTATTATACAGTACTGACATCTCCATGTATTATACAGTACTGACATCTCCATGTATTATACAGTACTGACATCTCCATGTAGTATACAGTACTGACATCTCCATGTAGTATACAGGACTGACATCTCCATGTATTATACAGTACTGACATCTCCATGTAGTATACAGTACTGACATCTCCATGTAGTATACAGTACTGACATCTCCATGTAGTATACAGTACTGACATCTCCATGTAGTATACAGTACTGACATCTCCATGTAGTATACAGTACTGACATCTCCATGTAGTATACAGTACGGACATCTCCATGTATTATACAGTACGGACATCTCCATGTATTATACAGTACTGACATCTCCATGTATTATACAGTACTGACATCTCCATGTATTATACAGTACTGACATCTCCATGTATTATACAGTACTGACATCTCCATGTATTATACAGTACTGACATCTCCATGTATTATACAGTACTGACATCTCCATGTATTATACAGTACTGACATCTCCATGTATTATACAGTACTGACATCTCCATGTATTATACAGTACTGACATCTCCATGTATTATACAGTACTGACATCTCCATGTATTATACAGTACTGACATCTCCATGTATTATACAGTACTGACATCTCCATGTATTATACAGTACTGACATCTCCATGTAGTATACAGTACTGACATCTCCATGTAGTATACAGTACTGACATCTCCATGTATTATACAGTACTGACATCTCCATGTATTATACAGTACTGACATCTCCATGTATTATACAGTACTGACATCTCCATGTATTATACAGTACAGTATCATATCACTATCTAACAGTAGCCTATCACTATCTAACAGTAGCCTATCACTATCTAACAGCCTATCACTATCTAACAGTAGTCTATCACTATCTAACAGCCTATCACTATCTAACAGTAGCCTATCACTATCTAACAGTCTATCACTATCTAACAGTAGTCTATCACTATCTAACAGTGGCCTATCACTATCTAACAGTAGTCTATCACTATCTAACAGTAGTCTATCACTATCTAACAGTAGTCTATCACTATCTAACAGTAGCCTATCACTATCTAACAGTCTATCACTATCTAACAGTAGTCTATCACTATCTAACAGTAGTCTATCACTATCTAACAGTAGTCTATCACTATCTAACAGTAGCCTATCACTATCTAACAGTAGCCTCTCACTCTCTAACAGTAGTCTATCACTATCTAACAGTAGCCTATCACTATCTAACAGTAGCCTATCACTATCTAACAGTAGCCTATCACTATCTAACAGTAGCCTATCACTATCTAACAGCCTATCACTATCTAACAGCCTATCACTATCTAACAGTAGCCTATCACTATCTAACAGTCTATCACTATCTAACAGCCTATCACTATCTAACAGCCTATCACTATCTAACAGTAGCCTATCACTATCTAACAGCCTATCACTATCTAACAGCCTATCACTATCTAACAGTAGCCTATCACTATCTAACAGTAGCCTATCACTATCTAACAGTAGCCTATCACTATCTAACAGTAGCCTATCACTATCTAACAGTAGCCTATCACTATCTAACAGTCTATCACTATCTAACAGTAGTCTATCACTATCTAACAGTAGCCTATCACTATCTAACAGTAGCCTATCACTATCTAACAGCCTATCACTATCTAACAGTAGCCTATCACTATCTAACAGTAGCCTATCACTATCTAACAGTCTATCACTATCTAACAGTAGTCTATCACTATCTAACTGTAGCCTATCACTATCTAACAGTAGCCTCTCACTCTCTAACAGTAGTCTATCACTATCTAACAGTAGCCTATCACTATCTAACAGTAGCCTATCACTATCTAACAGTAGCCTATCACTATCTAACAGTAGCCTATCACTATCTAACAGTAGCCTATCACTATCTAACAGTAGCCTATCACTATCTAACAGTAGCCTATCACTATCTAACAGTAGCCTATCACTATCTAACAGTAGCCTATCACTATCTAACAGCCTATCACTATCTAACAGCCTATCACTATCTAACAGTAGCCTATCACTATCTAACAGTAGCCTATCACTACCTAACAGTAGTCTATCACTATCTAACAGTAGCCTATCACTATCTAACAGTAGCCTATCACTATCTAACAGTATCCTATCACTGTCTAACAGTAGCCTATCACTATCTAACAGTATCCTATCACTGTCTAACAGTAGTCTATCACTATCTAACAGTAGCCTATCACTATCTAACAGTAGCCTATCACTATCTAACAGCCTATCACTATCTAACAGTAGCCTATCACTATCTAACAGCCTATCACTATCTAACAGTAGCCTAACACTATCTAACAGTAGTCTATCTCTATCTAACAGTAGTCTATCACTATCTAACAGTAGCCTATCACTATCTAACAGTAGCCTATCACTATCTAACAGTAGCCTATCACTATCTAACAGTAGCCTATCACTATCTAACAGCCTATCACTATCTAACAGTAGCCTATCACTATCTAACAGTAGCATATCACTATCTAACAGCCTATCACTATCTAACAGCCTATCACTATCTAACAGTAGCCTATCATTATCTAACAGCCTATCACTATCTAACAGCCAATCACTATCTAACAGTAGTCTATCACTATCTAACAGTAGTCTATCACTATCTAACAGTAGTCTATCACTATCTAACAGCCTATCACTATCTAACAGCCTATCACTATCTAACAGTAGCCTATCACTATCTAACAGTAGTCTATCACTATCTACCAGCCTATCACTATCCAACAGTAGCCTATCACTATCCAACAGTAGCCTATCACTAACTAACAGCCTATCACTATCTAACAGTAGTCTATCACTATCTAACAGCCAATCACTATCTAACAGTAGCCTATCACTATCTAACAGTAGTCTATCACTATCTAACAGTAGCATATCACTATCTAACAGTAGCATATCACTATCTAACAGTAGTCTATCACTATCTAACAGTAGCATATCACTATCTAACAGCCTATCACTATCTAACAGTAGTCTATCACTATCTAACAGCAGCCTATCACTATCTAACAGCCTATCACTATCTAACAGTCTATCACTATCTAACAGCCTATCACTATCTAACAGCCTATCACTATCTAACAGCCTATCACTATCTAACAGTAGCCTATCACTATCTAACAGTAGCCTATCACTATCTAACAGTAGCCTATCACTATCTAACAGTAGCCTATCACTATCTAACAGTAGCCTATCACTATCTAACAGTAGCCTATCACTATCTAACAGTAGCCTATCACTATCTAACAGTAGCCTATCACTATCTCACAGCCTATCACTATCTAACAGTAGTCTATCACTATCTAACAGTAGCCTATCACTATCTAACAGCCTATCACTATCTAACAGCCTATCACTATCTAACAGTAGTCTATCACTATCTAACAGTAGCCTATCACTATCTAACAGCCTATCACTATCTAACAGTCTATCACTATCTAACAGTAGCCTATCACTATCTAACAGCCTATCACTATCTAACAGCCTATCACTATCTAACAGTAGCCTATCACTATCTAACAGTAGCTTATCACTCGTTTTTATGTTTGACTATATATGTTGAAGATAACTGGCTGATGGTAGGACATGTGTCCTGTTGAAGCTAACTGGCTGATGGTAGGACATGTGTCCTGTTGAAGCTAACTGGCTGATGGTAGGACATGTGTCCTGTTGAAGCTAACTGGCCGATGGTAGGACATGTGTCCTGTTGAAGCTAACTGGCTGATGGTAGGACATGTGTCCTGTTGAAGCTAACTGGCTGATGGTAGGACATGTGTCCTGTTGAAGATAACTGGCTGACGGTAGGACATGTGTCCTGTTGAAGCTAACTGGCTGACGGTAGGACATGTGTCCTGTTGAAGGTAACTGGCTGACGGTAGGTCATGTGTCCTGTTAAAGGTAACTGGCTGACGGTAGGACATGTGTCTTGTTGAAGCTGGCTGATCCTAGATCATAATGAATCAGATTACATGGAGAGGAGGGACCTGATCCAAGATCATAATGAATCAGATTACATGGAGAGGGGGGACCTGATCCTAGATCATAATGAATCAGATTACATGGAGAGGGGGACCTGATCCTAGATTATAATGAATCAGATTACATGGAGAGGAGGGACCTGATCCAAGATCATAATGAATCAGATTACATGGAGAGGGGGGACCTGATCCTAGATCATAATGAATCATATTACCTGGAGAGGGGGACCTGATCCTAGATCATAATGAATCAGATTACATGGAGTGGGGGGACCTGATCCTAGATCATGATGAATCAGATTACATGGAGAGGGGGGACCTGATCCTAGATCATAATGAATCAGATTACATGGAGAGGGGGACCTGATCCTAGATCATAATGAATCAGATTACATGGAGAGGAGGGACCTGATCCTAGATCATAATGAATCAGATTACATGGAGAGAGGGACCTGATCCTAGATTATAATGAATCAGATTACATGGAGAGAGGGACCTGATCCTAGATCATAATGAATCAGATTACATGGACAGGGGGACCTGATCCTAGATCATAATGCATCAGATTACATGGAGAGGGGGACCTGATCCTAGATCATAATGAATCAGATTACATTGAGATGGGGACCTGATCCTAGATCAGCACTCCTCCTGAGACACTTCCCAGGAGCCACCAGGACCAAGAAACCAAACACTTACTGTTGTAAAGTCTAGTTACAGCAGGTGTTTACTGCCATCTAGTGGAAGATACCAATAAAACACTTTATTATCATGATGGGGAGACGGCTGAGTGAGTTGTTCTTTTGTACAGGATCCATGGTGAGACGACAGAGCAGAAAACACTGTATGGAGAGAAGCAGAAATACAGTTTTTCTGAACAATAAAGGACAGAGTAAGAGAATAAATACCTGTAATGACATATTATTACTAGTTAGTAGATCTCACAGTGTCTGTCATCATTATTTACCCATACATCGGTGATGTCGGTGATGTCAGAAGTGACGTTTTCCTCATATGAAAGTGAAAGTAACTGTGTGGTCTACGCCTTTACAAAATGACTGTTGAAACTGTAGCGCACATTTCTCGGCAACATTAGAAGTGGGATAAATGTGTTGATTTGAAGGACAGACGGGCAGACTCTGGTAAGTCTTGGCTACATATAACTATTATAAAGTTAGGTCGTGGTCAGACATTCAATAGACAGAGTAGGCTTGAGAATAATTCTTATCATGCTGACCAACCTGGGTCCGGCTTTTTCACGATGGAATTGAGGCTTCACGCTCGAAACGCATAATAAGTGGGAAAACGATAATTATCAAAATACAAAGTTGAGTAAACAATATTTTACAAATAAAAAGATGCGTAAACGATGTCTAAGTATTTCTGAACAATAATGAATTCTAAAGGTATATTACTAGTTAGAACTGCTCCTTGAGCTGAGTTGCAGTTTTCAAAGTATTGTAGCGACCCGCACAGACAGCTGTGTGTTATGTGTTAGGCTAGTAGGTGGTTGTGTTCGCGGGGTCCGACATGTCAGTCAACCTGCTATCTGCCAATCACGGGAATGCCTGGAATGTTCTGATGCCGGGCATCCTGGTGGTTGGCGGAGTGGCGTGGAGGGGGGTTGGGCAGGGGGATGGAGCATTGGAAGTTAAGACCAGGTTTTGCCTTTGTTCTTTCTCTTACGTCTGGGCTCCACAAGAGAAGGTCACGATTGGCTTGTGTGTTATCTTTCACTTATTTGGCGTGGGCTACGGCCAAACAGTAGCCTGTGTAAAGTTGGTTTAATAAACCGTCCATTCGTAAACTCAATCCTCTGTCTGGACAGTTGTTCTTTTATGATCTAGTCAGGTCATTACAGTATAAACTAATCAGTAGGCCGACATGTTATCAGTAACACGTCTGGTAAAGATGGAAGCTTTTACATTATCTGGTTTTATGTTTATCTCAGGGTTTCTCAATCATTTTGTTCTTACCAGCACTTACACACCTGATTCAACTAATCATCAAATATTTTAAGACAGTTTTATATTTGAGGCATACAAATGAACATTCTCAAATTATAACCTTTTGGGTTTGTAGGACTGTTTACAATTATTAAAGTCACACAATAAGGAGGGGAAAAACACAACTAAACCTGGTTTCGAGTAAATTATATGTTTAGCAAAAATAATGTAAGAGAGATGTATTGAAGAAAGACGATAATAAAATTGAAGCAAGATGCGGCACAATGTCATGATTTACTGCTGTCGCATGAAACTGACTGTTAGCTCCACCCTCTGGTTACTATAGTTACATGAAGGGGAGACGCCTTGACTGCAGTTGAAACTGACTGTTAGCCCCACCCTCTGGTTACTGTTGTTATATGAAGGGGTGACGCCTTGACTGCAGTTGAAACTGACTGTTAGCCCCAACCTTTGGTTACTGTTGTTATATGAAGGGGTGACGCCTTGACTGCAGTTGAAACTGAAAACAGAAAGTATCTGTACAGGGCCATTTTGAGATGACAGAGCAGCTCATAGTTTAATCTCTAAACTGCAACGCAGTTTCCAAGTAAAGTGAGTATTTCAGGTTAATAATCTAGAATAAAGTAGAGGGGACATGTGGAATACAGTAAACTAGTGTGGGAGTGCTGCTGAGTCATTCCTACCATGGAAATATCAGTTCTTATTTAGTGTAAAATGTGGATTCCAAAAAGCTTTAAATATAAGGTGTCCTTACCTTAAAAACACCAAAATATGGATCCTGTAAGGGAATTTTATGCATTTGAACTCTTTTTGTCAGAAGATGTAGGCGTTTTTGCCCCCAGGTGTTATTTATCAACTTCCACAAGAAATATTGGCCATAAAATAACAAAATGTTAAGCTATTTCTTCAATATTTTATAGTCCTAGTTGAAGTCTCTTTCATCAATTACTTTTTTCATGATTATTGTATTTATCTATCCATAGGGGAAGCCTGGGCAACTGAAATGTCTGAGCTTTTTCAACAGTCTGACTGTCAACATCTGAACCAAAACCAAATTAAGGGAGACATAAATATGATTAAAAAACAACTGTTGATACAATATGGAAATAAAATGGGTGGAGGAGATGAATCATAAACCCACATGGAGAACCTTTTGTTTGATTCAGGGTGAATTGGTGTGTGAGATTAATCATAAACCCAATTTGAGAACCTTTTGTTTGATTAACAGTGAATTGGTGTGTGATAGTGTCACGGTTGTCGTCAGAAGGATGAGACCAAAGCGCAGCGTGGTGAGTGTACATTTTCCTTTTATTTAAAATGTCGCCAACAAAACAACAAACGAAGACACAACCGTGAAGCTTACAGGGCTAAAGTGGCACTAACAAAAGTCAACTACCCACACTGAAAGGAGGGCAAAAGGGCTACCTAAGTATTATTCCCAATCAGAGACAACGATAGACAGCTGTCCCTGATTGAGAACCACACCCGGCCAAAACATAGAAATAAAGAAACCTAGAAAACCAAACATAGAATGCCCACCCCACATCACACCCTGACCTAACCAAATAGAGAAATAAAACGGCTCTCTAAGGTCAGGGCGTGACAGAGAGATATATTATGTATAACCTACCTAAAAGCAAGAGATCGCTATGTGCACAGGGAAGGTCAGGGATATTGTCTCTGCGTAATGAAACCGGTCAGATCAGGGATATTGCCTCTGTGTATTGAAACAGGGAAGATCAGGGATATTGTCTCTGCGTATTGAAACAGGTCAGATCAGGGATATTGCCTCTGCGTATTGAAACAGGTATTGTGGTGAAATGGAGGAAAGACTATGTAACTATTGCAACCTCGAAGAAATAGAGAATGAAACTGATTTTATCCTCTATTGCCCTTTCTACCATGATATACACTTGCTCTTATTCCAGACAGCACAGCAGATATACCCTGGCATTATGTGGCTGAGTGATGAGGAGAAATTGAAATGTTTTTTTTGTTTATTGCGTATTTTCGTTTGTGGAATATTTAGATAAAGCCTCGAAAAGAAGAAAAAGGGCTATATTTAGCTTCTATGTGGTAAA
Organism: Salvelinus alpinus; assembly: GCF_045679555.1. Taxonomy (NCBI): domain Eukaryota; kingdom Metazoa; phylum Chordata; class Actinopteri; order Salmoniformes; family Salmonidae; genus Salvelinus; species Salvelinus alpinus. The sequence continues at coordinate 7,965,067 of NC_092086.1, read as the reverse complement.
TGTGTATATAGATTGTGTATAGACTTGTCTCCCATATGAATCTTCTATGTGGTAAATGGTATGTGTGTATATAGATTGTGTATAGACTTGTCTCCCATATGAATCTTCTATGTGGTAAATGGTATGTGTGTATATAGATTGTGTTTAGACTTGTCTCCCATATGAATCTTCTATGTGGTAAATGGTATGTGTGTATATAGATTGTGTATAGACTTGTCTCCCATATGAATCTTCTCTTTGTTCCAGACTGGGTTCAAATGCCTTGTTTCTTTTTTTTCTGTATTTATTTGTCTGTATATGTTATGTTATGCATGTATGTATGTGTGTATATACAGTGTGTATGTATATTATTGTACTGCTCTAGTGATATAATTATTGTTTTCATCACCTTATTTACTATTATGTTTTGACTTTTACCTTCCATTGTTTTCATTCTTCATGTGATGCTCAATACAGAGAACACTGGAAGGAGAATCATCATTTAATTACCACAGTGAATTATTGTAATGTTTGTTTAAGTGGTAATTAATCCTATAAGGGATGGGTTGCAAGTTGGCGATTTGACACAAAAATAAAATGTCATTCATTAATTTATTTGTTCTTCATTTTTCATTCATATTATTTAATTTTAGTTTTTCTGTCCCCCTAATATCACTTTCCACCCTGTTAGTTTGTTGTAATTCCCAGAGCAAAACGGAGAACACCATCGTGTTCGTACGAGTCTCAGTTTACAATAGAGTGGTATCAGAATAGTTTGGTGGACAAACCGTTCAGATTATACATACGATTTTGTGAGAAGACAGATTTCCGGGATGTATCATGGTCTGACAAACACCACTCTAGCTCTGACAACTAGATCATAATGAATCAGATTACATGGAGAGGGGGACCTGATCCCAGATCATAATGAATCAGATTACATGGAGAGGAGGACCTGATCCTAGATCATAATGAATCAGATTACATGGAGAGGGGGACCTGATCCTAGATCATAATGAATCAGATTACATGGAGAGGAGGACCTGATCCCAGATCATAATGAATCAGATTACATGGAGAGGAGGACCTGATCCTAGATCATAATGAATCAGATTACATGGAGAGGGGGACCTGATCCTAGATCATAATGAATCAGATTACATGGAGAGGGGGACCTGATCCTAGATCATAATGAATCAGATTACATGGAGGGGGACCTGATCCTAGATCATAATGAATCAGATTACATGGAGAGAGGGACCTGATCCTAGATCAGAATGAATCAGATTACATGGAGAGGGGGGACAGATTAATGATTCAGATTACATGGAGAGGGGGGACCTGATCCTAGATCATAATGAATCAGATTACATGGAGAGGGGGGACCTGATCCTAGATCAGCACTCCTCCTCTGGGACACTGCTTGTATGAAACCAAACACATAGTTGTAAAGTCTAGTTACAGCAGGTGTTTACTGCCATCTAGCGGAAGATACCAATAAAACACTTTATTATCAGGATGGGGAGGCAGCTGAGCTGAAACAGAAAGTAAAGTTGTTCTTTTGTTCAGGATCCATTTTGAGACGACAGAGCAGAAAACACTACATGGAGAGAACTGACAAATAAAGTAAGTATTTCTGAACAATAATTAATTATAAAGGACAGAGTAAGAGAATGAATGTCTGTAATGAGATATTACTAGTTAGTAGAACTTCTACTGGAGCTGAGTTGCTGACAGACAGCAGTTTTCAAAGTGTAAACTAATCAGTAGGCCGACACGTTATCAGTAAAACGTCTGATAAAGATGGTGGAGGAGCTTTTCAATTATATGGTTTTATGTTTATCTCAGGGTTTCTCAATCCTTTTGTCCTTACCAGCACTTACACACCTGATTCAACTATTCAGCAAATATTTTAAGACAGTTTAATATTTGAGGCATACAAATGAACATTCTGAAATTAAAACCTTTTTGGTTTGTTGTAGGCCTGTTTATAATTATTAAAGTCCGACAGTAACTCACATTTTGGAGGAAAAAAACACAGCTAAACTTGGTTTCGAGTAAATTATATGTTTATCAAAAATAATGTAAGAGAGATGTCTTGAAGAAACGCGTCTGGGTTTAGAACTCTGTGTCTCAGTGCGCTGCGACAGTGGGAAGTTCGTTTTACATGGCCCGGTGCTACAGGTGTGTGGACAATTATTTTTAGGACCAATGGAATGGTATAAAATGCGCAAACTCTGCTCACCCGGTGAGCCGGGCAATGCAAAACGAGTTAACCCAATGGGCCCTACTTTATTTCCTGATATGAAATGTAAAGTAACTTTGTAGCCGACGCAGTTCCAGGATGTCTGTTGAAACTGTGTCTCATATGGAACGTTAGAACAGTGGTGGAAACAGAACTCAGTTCTCAACTCAATTGTCATACATGACTAAAAGTAAAGATACCTTAATAGAAATTATTAAATTAAAAATGAAAGTCACCCAGTAAAATTCTACTTCAGTAAAAGTCTAAAAGTATTTGGTTTTAAATATTATTAAGTATCAAAAGTACATTTAATTGCTCAAATATACTTAATTATCAAAGTAAAAGTAAAGTAGTAATAATTTCAATTCCTTTTATTAGATAGCCAGGGGAACACTCCAACACTCAGACATCATTTAAAAACAAAGTATTTGTGTTTAGTGAGTCCGCCAGATCAGAGGCAGTAGGGATGACCAGGGTTGTTCTCTTGATAAGTGTGTGAATTAGACCATTTTCTGTCCTGCTAAGCATTCAAAATGTAACGAGTACTTTTGGGAGTCAGGGAAAATGTATGGAGTAAAAAAATCATTTTCTTCATGAATGTAGTGAAGTAAAAGTAAAAGTTGTTAAAAACATAAATAGTAATATATAAATAGTAAGTAGTACTTTAAAGTATTTAGAAGACAGATAAAAGTGTTAGAAGACAGATAAATGTGTTGATTTGTAGGAACCTGATGGTCTCTGTTGGAAATGTTGTGAAAAGTATCTGGCCTCGGCTATAAATATCTGGCATTACTCATCTCATATGTATATACTGTATTCTATACTATTCTACTGTATCTTAGTCTATGTATTACTCATCTCATATGTATATACTGTATTCTATACTATTCTACTGTATCTTAGTCTATGTATTACTCATCTCATATGTATATACTGTATTCTATACTATTCTACTGTATCTTAGTCTATGTATTACTCATCTCATATGTATATACTGTATTCTATACTATTCTACTGTATCTTAGTCTATGTATTACTCATCTCATATGTATATACTGTATTCTATACTATTCTACTGCATCTTAGTCTATGCCGCTCTGACATTGTGACCAATAACATTTGATTTGATTTGATTTAGATTAGGCTTTATACACTACATGACCAAAAGTATGTGGACACCTGCTAGTCGAACATCTCATTCCAAAATCATGTCCATTCATATGGAGTTGTTCCCCCTTTGCTGCTATAACAGCCTCCACTCTTCTGGGAAGGCTTTCCACTAGATGTTGGAACATTGCTGCGGGGACTTGCTTCCATTCAGCCACAAGAGCATTAGGGAGGTCGGGCACTGATGTTGGGTGATTAGGCCTGGCTCGCATTCGGCGTTCCAATTCATCCCAAAGGTGTTAGATTGGTTGAGGTCAGGGCTCTGTGCAGGCCAGTCAAGTTCATCCACACCGATCTCGACAAGCCATTTCTGTATGGACCTCGCTTTGTGCACAGGGGCATTGTCATGCTGAAACAGGAAATGGCCTTTCACCAAACTGTTTCCACAAAGTTGGAAGCACAGAATCGTCTAGAATGTAATTTTATACTGTAGCGTTAAGATTTCTCTTCACTAGAACTAGGGGGCCCGAACCATGAAAAACAGCCCCAGATCATTATTCCTCCTCCACCAAACTTTACAGTTGGCACTATGCATTCGGGCAGGTTGCGTTTTCCTGGCATCCGCCAAACCCAGATTCGTCCGTTGGACTGCCAGATGGTGAAGCGTGATTCATAACTCCAACGAACACGTTTCCACTGTTCCAGATTCCAATGGTGGCGAGCTTTACACCACTCAAGCAGATGCTTGGCATTGCGCATGATGATCTTGTGTGCGGCTGCTCGACCATGGAAACTAATTTTTAACTAATGAAGCTCCCGACAAACAGTTATTTTGCTGACGTTGCAGTTTGGAACTTGGTAGTGAGTGTTGCAACCGAGGACAGACCATTTTTATGCGCTTCCCCACTCTGCGGGCCCGTTCTGTGAGCTTGTGTGGTCTACCACTTCATGGTTGAGCCGTTGTTGCTCCTAGACGTTTCCACTTCACAATAACAGCACTTACAGTTGACCGGGGCAGCTCTAGCAGGGCAGGAATTTGACAAACTAACTTGTTGGTAAGGTGGCATCCTATGACATTTGTCTATGGAGATTGCATGGCGGTCTGCTCGATTCTATACATCTGTCAGCAGCGGGTGTGGCTGAAATAGCTGAATTCTCTCATTTGAAGGGGTGTCCACATACTATAGCTGAGGTATAGACCTTGATCTGCATATCACTAACAAACTGCTATTATACATTATAACCTAGTCTACTTTATATAATATAAAATCTCTTACTTGATGCAAAAAACCTTTCTGAATGGATCAATGATTTCCCCCTCAGATCAATCATGTCCGTTTTAGCCCTTTTGTCTACATTCTCAGATACATTTAGAAAACAACAGATTGAACGACAATAAATATCCTACTTTTAATTCACACAGATAATTGTGAGACATGGACTTGTGTTGCTGTACTGTCTATAACTACCTTAACAAACAGTGACTATAACTACCTTAACAAACAGCTGTACTGTCTAAAACTACCTTAACAAACAGTGACTTATTATTATTATTATTATTGTTGCTGTACTGTCTATAACTACCTTAACAAACAGTGATTTATTATTATTATTGACAGTTACCATGGAGATGAAATGTCACAACTACATGTTCATGTGATTACATTAAATCACCTGACTGTTTCTATGTCTGTTAGTAAATGTTTTATTTCTCAAAGAAATAATGAATAAATGAAAACCATTGGAAATCAATTATTTGTTGTCACTGTGTTAACCACAACCAACATGCTGGATCTCTGTTTAGGGGACAGTGCTCTAAAATGAGTCTCTCTGTGGAGAGAGAGGGGGGCCCTGCCTCTAAAATGCATCTCTCTGGGGGACATGACACCAAAGCTAAGAGGTAAGATGACAATTTTATGAAGATTTGATTAAGTTTATTTCCAAAATAAATAGCTATCTTAAGATGAATGGACTTACTGTAAATCTCTCTGGATAAGAGCATCTGCTAAATCAGGGGTTCTCAATCCGGGGTCTGTGGAGGTACTGCAGGGGTTCTCAATCCGGGGTCTGTGGAGGTACTGCAGGAGTTCTCAATCCGGGGTCTGTGGAGGTACTGCAGGGGTTCTCAATCCGGGGTCTGTGGAGGTACTGCAGGAGTTCTCAATCCGGGGTCTGTGGAGGTACTGCAGGGGTTCTCAATCCGGGGTCTGTGGAGGTACTGCAGGGGTTCTCAATCCGGGGTCTGTGGAGGTACTGCAGGGGTTCTCAGTCCGGGGTCTGTGGAGGTACTGCAGGGGTTCTCAATCCGGGGTCTGTGGAGGTACTGCAGGGGTTCTCAATCCGGGGTCTGTGGAGGTACTGCAGTGGTTCTCAATCCGGGGTCTGTGGAGGTACTGCAGGGGTTCACAATCCGGGGTCTGTGGAGGTACTGCAGGGGTTCTCAATCCGGGGTCTGTGGAGGTACTGCAGGGGTTCTCAATCCGGGGTCTGTGGAGGTACTGCAGGGGTTCTCAATCCGGGGTCTGTGGAGGTACTGCAGGGGTTCTCAATCTGGGGTCTGTGGAGGTACTGCAGGGGTTCTCAGTCCGGGGTCTGTGGAGGTACTGCAGGGGTTCTCAATCCGGGGTCTGTGGAGGTACTGCAGGGGTTCCACGGCACCCTGACTGTACTCGTTGCAATGTAAGACATTTGATAGAATGTTCACACGACACGACGACTTTGCCTACTCTTAATTATTGCCTAATATAATGGAATGAATATTGTTTTAACCAATTCTGATCGTTGTTACAAGCAGATATTTTACAATATTACCGTTATATCAACACACTCTTCACACCGTTTAACAACTATAAATAGCTTTGGCATAGTAGCATCAAGTCCCTTGCCAATAATGTTGCCTACAACGTTGCAACAATGTTCATTTACATCTAACACATATTACACCCTAGATGCCTTCAATTGACTAATTTATAGCCATGCCCAATTTAGGATTATTTTTTAACAATGTGATGTTGTGCTCCAAAGGGACAACTTGAAATAACATGATGTAGATAATTAAATAATCAAAAGAAAAACGTGTTTATTATACACTCTTAGAAAAGAAGGTTCCTTATAGAACCAAAAAGGCTTCTATCACTTCCTTAATATATGGAACCACTAAAAGTTATATATATTTTTGGGTTCAGTGAAGAAGAACCTCTAGAGTTCTGATCAACGAAAGGTGAATGTTTTGAGGATGTGAACCCAGCAGCCCTCCAGTTGTCAGATCAAGTCCGCACGTTTTTTCCAGTGCCTGGCCAGGGATTCGAACCAGCCACCTTTCGGCCACAGGTCCAACTCCTGCCACAGCTCCAACTCCTTAGCCACTGGGCGAAAACCTGAGTTAATCTTCAGAAATAAGCATGAGTTAATCTGCCAAAATTAAGACAAAATGCTTGAGACATACATGGTATCGCTTGTGATACATAATTATTATACATAAATCATTGTCAAAAGCACAAGACACACTGTTGCATGTAGGTCTATATTATTTATAGATTGATCATATAGAAATATAAAATATTATTTTTAACTACTACAAAGCAATTACATGTGGCGCAGGAACCACTGACTTCAGGGAGAAAACTTGACTTCATGCATAGCTTTAATTTATACCCATAAGTGTAAAATGTCTTTATTCTTAGCACTTATACGACCAATTTTCTACTCTGAGACACATTGGCGATATGGACCCAGATCTCAACATATTGTTATAAAAAAACGTAGAATGTTTGTTTAACATAATAATAAAAAATGAATATTACTAATGTAACCCGCTGTAAAGACTGGGTTTAGTTGATTGTGTTGCACTGCTCATGTCCGCGTTCTGGAACTGTCCGCGTCCCCGTACAGAACTGTCCGCGTCCACGTTCGGTGTGGCGCCAAGCATATTGTCCGGTTACGCGCAGAGTTGTCTGAGGTGATCTTGGGGAATAACGACGAAGTTCACTACAGTGTTGAGACACCGAAGTTCAGTGTTCAATTTCCTTTTTTTATTTACGGTCAGGGACAGTATGAGTGTAGCCAGATCCTTTTCACTCTCTATCCTTGTTTCAATTTGTGGTTCACCGGATTCGTCATTTTCATCGAGACGAGGTACAGAACGACCAGCTAGCTAGCCAAGCTAGTCGGTACAGCTCGGTAAGCTAGCTAGCTACTATACCAGCAGCATCCTAGTTAACTTAGCTAACAATACATAATTATCTCGTTGACGGATGCTGGCTACCTCTGTCCGGTTCTCCTCTCTTCACTAGATGGACGGTAACTTTAGTGTTTAACCCCTCTGTGTCCAAGGACCAATCTTTTGAATATTATTTTCAGGGCGCCTCAATAGCAGGTATTGAACACCGGGTAAATTATCACTAGTCAGAGCCTCAACCTCAGTAAACATTCATTATAAAACACATCTTAATATCTGATATTGCGAGTAAACAACCTCGGAATAGAAAAGACAAGAGTGCGTCTTCCAGCCCACCAATAAATTACATAATTCAACCCTCCCGGTTAGTAAATTTACCTCAACATGCCCTTCGCTTTTAGATAAAAACAGATAATAATAAACATGAATCATCATTATATTACTTCACAGTAATCTGTTAAATGCTTTTTCAGTCCTTCCTCTTGCGTTAGCAGTGTGGAAAGGGACAGAAAGAAGCACACAGGAGTTTTCCTGTGAGGGGGAGTGGTGGTGTATCCAGGGAGAAAACTAAACTAATCTTCTGAAATGTCATTTGTGGTCTTATGCTGCCATCTATTGGAATTCTGCAGCAACTGCAGTAGTACTGTCATTGTGTAATTCCTTACTAAAGTAGTAATTACTCAGAATTGTAAAATATACAATCTTCTAGATAATTTATCACTCACAACCATAAAATAACCACTTATAGCATAACAAACAATTAAACTGACATAAACCAAAAACACCATACATTTCGTTTATTTAGTTAATTACCAAATTGAGCCGATCGGTCACATTTTAGAGTGAGGCAGATATATAGCATTTTGCAAAAAAAACATGATTGATGTCTCTCTGAAATGAAACCATCTGATAGATTTTAAACAAATCCCTGTCTGTGAGAGATGTAATGTTTGTCTCTGTTGTGTTGAAGCCCAATCAAGCAGGAGAGACCAGCCTCCCCTGTTCCCAGCTGTGTGTCCATGAAGAGTGACAGGTCTATGGATAAACCTATAAACTTTAGAGCGGGAGACTTTTCTACTGAACAAAGGTAAGAAGAACTCATGGGTCATGGTCAGTGAGTTAAACAACACTGTCTCTAGTCATTTCTCCTCTCCCATTTTCCCATTTATTGTTGTTGTTTTCATAATCCATAGGCTAATCCCTTTGTCCATTTTCATAGTCCTAAAACAATATTAAACAAACACAACATTCCCTCCCTGTGTGTGTGTGTGTGTGTGTGTGTGTGTGTGTGTGTGTGTGTGTGTGTGTGTGTGTGTGTGTGTGTGTGTGTGTGTGTGTGTGTGTGTGTGTGTGTGTGTGCACTCCCTGGATGAGGAGATGTAATCTCTATCCTGATAGCCTAGTCACTTTTACCCCTACCTACATGTACATATTACCTCAATTACCTCAACAACCTGGTACCCTGCACATTGACTCAGTACTGGTACTCCTTATAGTCTCATTATTACCTCAACTACCTGGTACCCCTGCACATTGACTCAGTACTGGTACTCCTTATAGTCTCATTATTACCTCAACTACCTGGTACCCCTGCACATTGACTCAGTACTGGTACTCCTTATAGTCTCATTATTACCTCAACTACCTGGTACCCTGCACATTGACTCAGTACTGGTACTCCTTATAGTCTCATTATTACCTCAACTACCTGGTACCCCTGCACATTGACTCAGTACTGGTACTCCTTATAGTCTCATTATTACCTCAACTACCTGGTACCCTGCACATTGACTCAGTACTGGTTCTCCTTATAGCCTCATTATTACCTCAACTACCTGGTACCCCTGCACATTGACTCAGTACTGGTTCTCCTTATAGTCTCATTATTACTTCAACTACCTGGTACCCCTGCACATTGACTCAGTTCTGGTACTCCTTATAGTCTCATTATTTCCTCAACTATCTGGTACCCCTGCACATTGACTCAGTACTGGTACTCCTTATAGCCTCATTATTACCTCAACTACCTGGTACCCTGCACATTGACTCAGTACTGGTACTCCTTATAGTCTCATTATTACCTAAACTACCTGGTACCCTGCACATTGACTCAGTACTGGTACTCCTTATAGTCTCATTATTACCTCAACTACCTGGTACCCTGCACATTGACTCAGTACTGGTACTCCTTATAGTCTCATTATTACCTCAACTACCTGGTACCCTGCACATTGACTCAGTACTGGTACTCCTTATAGTCTCATTATTACCTCAACTACCTGGTACCCCTGCACATTGACTCAGTACTGGTACTCCTTATAGTCTCATTATTACCTCAACTACCTGGTACCCTGCACATTGACTCAGTACTGGTACTCCTTATAGCCTCATTATTACCTCAACTACCTGGTACCCCTGCACATTGACTCAGTACTGGTACTCCTTATAGGCTCATTATTACCTCAACTACCTGGTACCCTGCACATTGACTCAGTACTGGTACTCCTTATAGTCTCATTACTACCTCAACTACCTGGTACCCTGCACATTGACTCAGTACTGGTTCTCCTTATAGCCTCATTATTACCTCAACTACCTGGTACCCCTGCACATTGACTCAGTACTGGTACTCCTTATAGTCTCATTATTACCTCAACTACCTGGTACCCCTGCACATTGACTCAGTACTGGTACTCCTTATAGTCTCATTATTACCTCAACTACCTGGTACCCCTGCACATTGACTCAGTACTGGTACTCCTTATAGTCTCATTATTTCCTCAACTATCTGGTACCCCTGCACATTGACTCAGTACTGGTACTCCTTATAGTCTCATTATTTCCTCAACTATCTGGTACCCCTGTACATTGACTCAGTACTGGTACTCCTTATAGTCTCATTATTACCTCAACTACCTGGTACCCCTGCACATTGACTCAGTACTGGTACTCCTTATAGTCTCATTATTTCCTCAACTACCTGGTACCCCTGCACATTGACTCAGTACTGGTACTCAGCATTTTGTTTGTTGCTTTATATAATGGCCTAAATTTTAGTGCTTTATGTAATGTATGTCATCTATTGATATATAATGTTTATATATTTTAATGCTTCATGTAATATATGTTATCTATTGATATATAATGTTGATATATTTTAATGCTTTATATAATGTATCTAATCTATTGATATATAATGTTGATATAGTTTAATGCTTTATGTAATGTATCTAATCTATTGATATATAATGTTGATATAGTTTAATGCTTTATGTAATGTATATAATCTATTGATATATAATGTTTATATATTTTATGAGACATGGTGATTCATTATGTTTTCCAGAATCTCCAACCAAACTCAGTCTCTCCAGAGACCAGTCTCTCCAGTACCCAGTCATCTGTCCATGAAGAGTGACTTCTCTATGGATCATCCTATTTATTTTAGTGATGGATCAGGGACCTTTGACCCCAGGTAAGTTACTGGTCAGAAATGATGATATTACTGTTGAAGAGGAGATTCTTCAGGATCTGAAACCAGATGTATTTTGTGTATCTGAGTATATACTGTAAAGCATCTGCTTATCATTTGTTGTTTATGTCATATATTTGAAGACACTGAGTGGACAAAACATTATGAACACCTGCTTTTTCCACGACGTAGATTGACAAGGTGAATCCAGGTGAAAGCAATGATCCCTTATTGACGTCACTTGTTAAATCCACTTCAATCTGTGTAGATGAAGGGGAGGTTACAGGTTAAATAATTAGCATCAAGCCTTGAGACAGTTGAGACATGGATTGTGTATGTGTGCCATTCAGAGGGTGAATGAGCAAATCAAACTATTGAAGTGTCTTTGAACGGGGTAGTTGGTCTGAGGCACACTGGTCTGTGAAGAATCTAACATTCTAGTAATGGCTCTGTGGACATGTTATTCATTCCAGAGGCTTCTACCACACTCAGACAGCACAGTATACTGTTCCCATCTGTCTGTCTATGAACAGTGACTTCTCCATGGATCGTCCTGTTAATTCCAGTGGTGGTGGATCAGTTACCTTTGACCGAAGGTACGTCATCAAATGTTTGTTGTTGTAATGTGTAATTTGAGAATGTTCAAGATGTCTCTCTCTCTCCTTTATCTCTGTATTGGATGGTCTACTCTGTTAGAGGATCAGTATCTCTCTCCTTTATCTCTGTAGTGGATGGTCTACTCTGTTAGAGGATCAGTATCTCTCTCTCCTTTATCTCTGTAGTGGATGGTCTACTCTGTTAGAGGTTCAGTATCTCTCTCTCCTGTATCTCTATAGTGGATGGTCTACTCTGCCAGAGGATCAGTATCTCTCTCTCCTTTATCTCTGTAGTGGATGGTCTACTCTGTTAGAGGATCAGTATCTCTCTCTCCTTTATCTCTGTAGTGGATGGTCTACTCTGTTAGAGGATCAGTATCTCTCTCTCCTTTATCTCTGTAGCGGATGGTCTACTCTGTTAGAGGATCAGTATCTCTCTCTCTCCTTTATCTCTGTAGTGGATGGTCTACTCTGTTAGAGGATCAGTATCTCTCTCTCCTTTATCTCTGTAGTGGATGGTCTACTCTGTTAGAGGAACAGTATCTCTCTCTCCTTTATCTCTGTAGTGGATGGTCTACTCTGTTAGAGGATCAGTATCTCTCTCCTTTATCTCTGTAGTGGATGGTCTACTCTGTTAGAGGATCAGTATCTCTCTCTCTCCTTTATCTCTGTAGTGGATGGTCTACTCTGCTAGAGGATCAGTATCTCTCTCCTTTATCTCTGTAGTGGATGGTCTACTCTGCTAGAGGATCAGTATCTCTCTCTCCTTTATCTCTGTAGTGGATGGTCTACTCTGTTAGAGGATCAGTATCTCTCTCTCCTTTATCTCTAGTGGATGGTCTACTCTGTTAGAGGATCAGTATCTCTCTCCTTTATCTCTATAGTGGATGGTCTACTCTGTTAGAGGATCAGTATCTCTCTCTCCTTTATCTCTGTAGTGGATGGTCTACTCTGTTAGAGGATCAGTATCTCTCTCTCCTTTATCTCTGTAGTGGATGGTCTACTCTGTTAGAGGATCAGTATCTCTCTCCTTTATCTCTGTAGTGGATGGTCTACTCTGTTAGAGGATCAGTATCTCTCTCTCTCCTTTATCTCTGTAGTGGATGGTCTACTCTGTTAGAGGATCAGTATCTCTCTCTCTCCTTTATCTCTGTAGTGGATGGTCTACTCTGTTAGAGGATCAGTATCTCTCTCTCCTTTCTCTCTGTAGTGGATGGTCTACTCTGCTAGAGGATCAGTATCTCTCTCTCCTTTATCTCTGTAGTGGATGGTCTACTCTGTTAGAGGATCAGTATCTCTCTCTCCTTTATCTCTAGTGGATGGTCTACTCTGTTAGAGGATCAGTATCTCTCTCTCCTTTATCTCTGTAGTGGATGGTCTACTCTGTTAGAGGATCAGTATCTATCTCTCCTTTATCTCTGTAGTGGATGGTCTACTCTGTTAGAGGATCAGTATCTCCCTCTCCTTTATCTCTGTAGTGGATGGTCTACTCTGTTAGAGGATCAGTATCTCTCTCTCCTTTATCTCTGTAGTGGATGGTCTACTCTGTTAGAGGATCAGTATCTCTCTCTCTCCTTTATCTCTGTAGTGGATGGTCTACTCTGTTAGAGGATCAGTATCTCTCTCTCCTTTATCTCTGTAGTGGATGGTCTACTCTGTTAGAGGATCAGTATCTCTCTCCTTTATCTCTGTAGTGGATGGTCTACTCTGTTAGAGGATCAGTATCTCTCTACTTTATCTCTGTAGTGGATGGTCTACTCTGTTAGAGGATCAGTATCTCTCTCCTTTATCTCTGTAGTGGATGGTCTACTCTGCCAGAGGATCAGTTTCTCTCTCTCCTTTATCTCTGTAGTGGATGGTCTACTCTGTTAGAGGATCAGTATCTCTCTCTCCTTTATCTCTGTAGTGGATGGTCTACTCTGTTAGAGGATCAGTATCTCTCTCTCCTTTATCTCTGTAGTGGATGGTCTACTCTGTTAGAGGATCAGTATCTCTCTCCTTTATCTCTGTAGTGGATGGTCTACTCTGTTAGAGGATCAATATCTCTCTCTCTCCTTTATCTCTGTAGTGGATGGTCTACTCTGCTAGAGGATCAGTATCTCTCTCCTTTATCTCTAGTGGATGGTCTACTCTGTTAGAGGATCAGTATCTCTCTCCTTTATCTCTGTAGTGGATGGTCTACTCTTTTAGAGGATCAGTGTCTCTCTCTCTCCTTTATCTCTGTAGTGGATGGTCTACTCTGCTAGAGGATCAGTATCTCTCTCTCCTTTATCTCTGTAGTGGATGGTCTACTCTGTTAGAGGATCAGTATCTCTCTCTCCTTTATCTCTGTAGTGGATGGTCTACTCTGTTAGAGGATCAGTATCTCTCTCCTTTATCTCTGTAGTGGATGGTCTACTCTGTTAGAGGATCAGTATCTCTCTCTCCTTTATCTCTAGTGGATGGTCTACTCTGTTAGAGGATCAGTATCTCTCTCTCCTTTATCTCTGTAGTGGATGGTCTACTCTGTTAGAGGATCAGTATCTCTCTCTCCTTTATCTCTGTAGTGGATGGTCTACTCTGTTAGAGGATCAGTATCTCTCTCTCCTTTATCTCTGTAGTGGATGGTCTACTCTGTTAGAGGATCAGTATCTCTCTCTCCTTTATCTCTGTAGTGGATGGTCTACTCTGTTAGAGGATCAGTATCTCTCTCTCTCCTTTATCTCTGTAGTGGATGGTCTACTCTGTTAGAGGATCAGTATCTCTCTCTCATTTATCTCTGTAGTGGATGGTCTACTCTGCTAGAGGATCAGTATCTCTCTCCTTTATCTCTGTAGTGGATGGTCTACTCTGTTAGAGGATCAGTATCTCTCTCCTTTATCTCTGTAGTGGATGGTCTACTCTGCTAGAGGATCAGTATCTCTCTCCTTTATCTCTGTAGTGGATGGTCTACTCTGTTAGAGGATCAGTATCTCTCTCCTTTATCTCTGTAGTGGATGGTCTACTCTGTTAGAGGATCAGTATCTCTCTCTCCTTTATCTCTGTAGTGGATGGTCTACTCTGCCAAAGGATCAGTCCAGGTGTGCAGTGTGTCAGCAGGTTCTGAGGGATCCAGTCTCTATCACCTGTGGACACAGGTTCTGCAGACAGTGCATCACCAGATACTGGGAGAAACCTGCTCCTTCAGGAGACTATGACTGTCCTCAATGTAGAAAGAGATCCAGAACACGTCCTGTACTACAGCCCCTGAGTGAACCCAATGATGCAAGAGGCTCTGAAAACAGTAAGAACACTTGCAGGCCTGTGCTAGGTCAATACCTCAATATGATTTAAATGTTAACTACAATAATATTAGATCATGTCAGTTACTGTAGTAAGTTACTTTTCATCCTGTCAATGAATGTGTCTCATACACATCCTTTTCCTCTTCCCTTGTAGTGGATGACAGCCTGCAGAGAGCTATAGTAAACCATAAAGACAGTCTGCAGAGAGCTGTAGTAAACCTCAAAGACAGCCTGCAGAGAGCTGTAGTAAACCATAAAGACAGCCTGCAGAGAGCTATGGTAAACCATAAAGACAGCCTGCAGAGAGCTATGGTAAACCATAAAGACAGCCTGAGAAGGAGGTATGAATGTGTGATAGAAGGCATCGAAACAGCAGGGAACCAAACTCCCCTCAACAGGATTTACACAGAGCTCTACATCACAGAAGGAGAGAGTGAAGGAGTTAACAATGAACATGAGGTGTGGCAGCTAGAGACAGCATCCAGGACACCAACCTCACATGACACAGCAATCCACTGCAATGACATCTTTAAACCCTTACCTGGCCAAGAGACAAGCATCAGAACTGTGCTGACGAAGGGCATCGCTGGCATCGGAAAAACTGTCTCTGTGCAGAAGTTCATCCTAGACTGGGCTGAAGGGAAGGCAAACCAAGATGTGGAGATCATATTTGTGCTTCCTTTCCGGGAGCTGAACTTGATCAAAGATCTCCAGTACAGTCTTCTTAGACTTTTAAATGACTTCCACACAGAACTAGACATAGGCAATGCAGAGAAACTCACTGCCTGTAAAGCTATGTTCATCTTTGATGGTTTGGATGAAAGCAGACTTCCATTGGATTTCCAGCACAATGAAAAGGTGTCTGATGTCACCCAGACATCATCTGTTGATGTTCTGCTGACCAACCTCATCAAGGGGAATCTGCTTCCCTCTGCTCTCCTGTGGATAACCTCCCGACCAGCAGCAACCAATCAGATCCCCCCTAAGTGTGTTGACCAGGTGACAGAGGTACGAGGGTTCAATGACCCACAGAAGGAGGAGTACTTCAGGAAGAGATTCAGTGATGAGGACCTGGCCAGCAGAATCATCTCACACATAAAGACATCAAGGAGCCTCCACATCATGTGCCACATGCCAGTCTTCTGTTGGATTTCTGCAATAGTCCTTGAACACATGTTGAGTACAGACAAGAGGAGAGAGATGCCCACGACTCTGACTGAGATGTCCATACACTTCCTGCTCATTCAGACCAGCCTGAAGAACCAGAAGTATCATGGAAGAGATGAGATGGATCAGGAGGAGCTCATGGAGTCAGATAAGGAAGTTCTTCTGAAGCTGGGCAAGCTGGCGTTTGAAAATCTGGAGAAGGGTAATCTCATGTTCTATGAAGAAGACCTGAAAGAGTGTGGCATTGATGTCAGAGAAGCCTCAG
Organism: Salvelinus alpinus; assembly: GCF_045679555.1. Lineage (NCBI taxonomy): Eukaryota > Metazoa > Chordata > Actinopteri > Salmoniformes > Salmonidae > Salvelinus > Salvelinus alpinus. The sequence continues at coordinate 7,948,796 of NC_092086.1, read as the reverse complement.
TGTACTCAGGAGTGTGCACACAAATCTTTAAAGAAGAGTCTGTGTTATTTCAGAGAGTGGTGTACTGCTTTGTTCATCTGAGCATTCAGGAGTTTCTCTCAGCTGTCTACATGTACCATTGTTACACAACCAAGAACATGGATGCACTGAAGCCCTTCCTCAAGAGAAAGTCTAGAGCCGCGTCTGAAGAGCTAACCTTGGATGAGCTGCTGAAGAGTACAGTGGATAAAGCCTTGGAGAGTAAGAATGGACACCTGGACCTTTTTGTCCGCTTCCTTCATGGCATGTCACTGGAGTCCAATCAGAAACTCCTACGAGGTCTGGTGACACAGACAGAAAGCAGTCCAGAGAGCGTCCAGAAAACGATCCGATCCCTTAAGGTGATGCAGAGGAAGAACATCTCCCCTGAGAGGTGCATCAATCTCTTCCACTGTCTGATAGAGATGAAAGACCATTCAGTACAGGAGGAAATCCAAGCGTACTTGAGGTCAGAGAACAGATCCAAAAACCTCTCCCTTGCTCAGTGTTCAGCGCTGGCCTACATGCTGCAGATATCAGAGGAGGTTCTGGAGGTGTTTAACCTGAAGGAATACAAGACATCAGAGGAGGGTCGTAGGAGACTGGTCCCAGCTGTGAGAGGCTGCAGGAAAGCTCTGTAAGTATTCATGTAAATATCGCACCCCAAAATAAATTGTAGTTATAGCAGTATTTTCATTGGCTGACTGGCTCTGTAAGTAGTCATGTGACTATCCCTCAGACCAAACATTACTGTATGAAGGAACAACAGTATTTTCATTGGCTGAATAAACTTTCTATCAGCTGAAAACTCTTAAACTATAATACAAACTGATCAGAAATGTTATAGCATTGAACCATGAATGTACGATATACACATTATTAGTGTCTGGGTAACAGTGTAAGCAGGGAAAGCTAACTGTAACATTTTAATACAACCTGTCTGTTGTTGTATTTCTTCTGTGTTTGCAGACTCACTGACTGTAAACTCACAGACACATCCTGTAAAGTGTTGGCCTCAGTTCTCAGTTCA
>NC_092086.1:7871093-7947648 GCF_045679555.1 Salvelinus alpinus | reverse complement strand
AAAGGTTCTATATATATATTATATATATACTGTATACTCAGACACTTCCTAACCTCCTATAAAGTGTTCTATATATACTGTATACTCAGACACTTCCTAACCTCCTATAAAGTGTTCTATATATATTCTATATATACTGTATACTCAGACACTTCCTAACCTCCTATAAAGGGTTCTATATATATTCTATATATACTGTATACTCAGACACTTCCTAACCTCCTATAAAGGGTTCTATATATATTCTATATATACTGTATACTCAGACACTTCCTAACCTCCTATAAAGGGTTCTATATATATTCTATATATACTGTATACTCAGACACTTCCTAACCTCCTATAAAGGGTTCTATATATATTCTATATACACTGTATACTCAGACACTTCCTAACCTCCTATAAAGGGTTCTATATATATTCTATATATACTGTATACTCAGACACCTCCTAACCTCCTATAAAGGGTTCTATATATATTCTATATATACTGTATACTCAGACACTTCCTAACCTCCTATAAAGGGTTCTATATATATTCTATATATACTGTATACTCAGACACTTCCTGACCTCCTATAAAGGGTTCTATATATATTCTATATATACTGTATACTCAGACACTTCCTAACCTCCTATAAAGGGTTCTATATATATTCTATATATACTGTATACTCAGACACTTCCTAACCTCCTATAAAGGGTTCTATATATATTCTATATATACTGTATACTCAGACACTTCCTAACCTCCTATAAAGGGTTCTATATATATTCTATATATACTGTATACTCAGACACTTCCTAACCTATAAAGGGTTCTATATATATTCTATATATACTGTATACTCAGACACATCCTAACCTCCTATAAAGGGTTCTATATATATTCTATATACACTGTATACTCAGACACTTCCTAACCTATAAAGGGTTCTATATATATTATATATATACTGTATACTCAGACACTTCCTAACCTCCTATAAAGGGTTCTATATATATTCTATATATACTGTATACTCAGACACTTCCTAACCTCCTATAAAGGGTTCTATATATATTCTATATATACTGTATACTCAGACACATCCTAACCTCCTATAAAGGGTTCTATATATATTATATATATACTGTATACTCAGACACATCCTAACCTCCTATAAAGGGTTCTATATATATTCTATATATACTGTATACTCAGACACTTCCTAACCTCCTATAAATGGTTCTATATATACTGTATACTCAGACACTTCCTAACCTCCTATAAAGGGTTCTATATATATTCTATATATACTGTATACTCAGACACTTCCTAACCTCCTATAAAGGGTTCTATATATATTGTATACTCAGACACTTCCTAACCTCCTATAAAGGGTTATATATATATTCTATATATACTGTATACTCAGACACTTCCTAACCTCCTAATACAGGGTTCTATATATATTCTATATATACTGTATACTCTGACACTTCCTAACCTATAAAGGGTTCTATATATATTCTATATATACTGTATACTCAGACACTTCCTAACCTCCTATAAAGGGTTCTATGTATATTCTATATATACTGTATACTCAGACACTTCCTAACCTCCTATAAAGGGTTCTATATATATTCTATATATACTGTATACTCAGACACTTCCTAAACTCCTATAAAGGGTTCTAAATATATTCTATATATAGTGTATACTCAGACACTTCCTAACCTCCTATAAAGGGTTCTATATATATTCTATATATACTGTATACTCAGACACTTCCTAACCTCCTATAAAGGGTTCTATATATATTCTATATATACTGTATACTCAGACACTTCCTAACCTCCTATAAAGGGTTCTATATATACTGTATACTCAGACACTTCCTAACCTCCTATAAAGGGTTCTATATATATTCTATATATACTGTATACTCAGACACTTCCTAACCTCCTATAAAGGGTTCAATATATATTCTATATATACTGTATACTCAGACACTTCCTAACCTCCTATAAAGGGTTCTATATATATTCTATATATACTGTATACTCAGACACCTCCTAACCTCCTATAAAGGGTTCTATATATATTCTATATATACTGTATACTCAGACACTTCCTAACCTCCTATAAAGGTTTCTATATATATTCTATATATACTGTATACTCAGACACTTCCTAACCTCCTATAAAGGGTTCTATATATATTCTATATATACTGTATACTCAGACACTTCCTAACCTCCTATAAAGGGTTCTATATATATTCTATATATACTGTATACTCAGACACTTCCTAACCTATAAAGGGTTCTATATATATTCTATATATACTGTATACTCAGACACATCCTAACCTCCTATAAAGGGTTCTATATATATTCTATATACACTGTATACTCAGACACTTCCTAACCTATAAAGGGTTCTATATATATTCTATATATACTGTATACTCAGACACTTCCTAACCTATAAAGGGTTCTATATATATTATATATATACTGTATACTCAGACACTTCCTAACCTCCTATAAAGGGTTCTATATATATTCTATATATACTGTATACTCAGACACTTCCTAACCTCCTATAAAGGGTTCTATATATATTCTATATATACTGTATACTCAGACACATCCTAACCTCCTATAAAGGGTTCTATATATATTATATATATACTGTATACTCAGACACATCCTAACCTCCTATAAAGGGTTCTATATATATTCTATATATACTGTATACTCAGACTTTTCCTAACCTCCTATAAATGGTTCTATATATACTATATACTCAGACACATCCTAACCTCCTATAAAGGGTTCTATATATATTATATATATACTGTATACTCAGACACATCCTAACCTCCTATAAAGGGTTCTATATATATTCTATATATACTGTATACTCAGACACTTCCTAACCTCCTATAAATGGTTCTATATATACTGTATACTCAGACACTTCCTAACCTCCTATAAAGGGTTCTATATATATTCTATATATACTGTATACTCAGACACTTCCTAACCTCCTATAAAGGGTTCTATATATATTGTATACTCAGACACTTCCTAACCTCCTATAAAGGGTTCTATATATATTCTATATATACTGTATACTCAGACACTTCCTAACCTCCTAATACAGGGTTCTATATATATTCTATATATACTGTATACTCTGACACTTCCTAACCTATAAAGGGTTCTATATATATTCTATATATACTGTATACTCAGACACTTCCTAACCTCCTATAAAGGGTTCTATGTATATTCTATATATACTGTATACTCAGACACTTCCTAACCTCCTATAAAGGGTTCTATATATATTCTATATATACTGTATACTCAGACACTTCCTAAACTCCTATAAAGGGTTCTAAATATATTCTATATATAGTGTATACTCAGACACTTCCTAACCTCCTATAAAGGGTTCTATATATATTCTATATATACTGTATACTCAGACACTTCCTAACCTCCTATAAAGGGTTCTATATATACTGTATACTCAGACACTTCCTAACCTCCTATAAAGGGTTCTATATATATTCTATATATACTGTATACTCAGACACTTCCTAACCTCCTATAAAGGGTTCAATATATATTCTATATATACTGTATACTCAGACACTTCCTAACCTCCTATAAAGGGTTCTATATATATTCTATATATACTGTATACTCAGACACCTCCTAACCTCCTATAAAGGGTTCTATATATATTCTATATATACTGTATACTCAGACACTTCCTAACCTCCTATAAAGGGTTCTATATATATTCTATATATACTGTATACTCAGACACTTCCTAACCTCCTATAAAGGGTTCTATATATATTCTATATATACTGTATACTCAGACACTTCCTAACCTCCTATAAAGGGTTCTATATATATTCTATATATACTGTATACTCAGACACTTCCTAACCTATAAAGGGTTCTATATATATTCTATATATACTGTATACTCAGACACATCCTAACCTCCTATAAAGGGTTCTATATATATTCTATATACACTGTATACTCAGACACTTCCTAACCTATAAAGGGTTCTATATATATTCTATATATACTGTATACTCAGACACTTCCTAACCTATAAAGGGTTCTATATATATTCTATATATACTGTATACTCAGACACTTCCTAACCTCCTATAAAGGGTTCAATATATATTCTATATATACTGTATACTCAGACACTTCCTAACCTCCTATAAAGGGTTCTATATATATTCTATATATACTGTATACTCAGACACTTCCTAACCTCCTATAAAGGGTTCTATATATATTCTATATATACTGTATACTCAGACACATCCTAACCTCCTATAAAGGGTTCTATATATATTATATATATACTGTATACTCAGACACATCCTAACCTCCTATAAAGGGTTCTATATATATTCTATATATACTGTATACTCAGACTTTTCCTAACCTCCTATAAATGGTTCTATATATACTATATACTCAGACACTTCCTAACCTCCTATAAAGGGTTCTATATATATTCTATATATACTGTATACTCAGACACTTCCTAACCTCCTATAAAGGGTTCTATATATATTGTATACTCAGACACTTCCTAACCTCCTATAAAGGGTTATATATATATTCTATATATACTGTATACTCAGACACTTCCTAACCTCCTAATACAGGGTTCTATATATATTCTATATATACTGTATACTCTGACACTTCCTAACCTATAAAGGGTTCTATATATATTCTATATATACTGTATACTCAGACACTTCCTAACCTCCTATAAAGGGTTCTATGTATATTCTATATATACTGTATACTCAGACACTTCCTAACCTCCTATAAAGGGTTCTATATATATTCTATATATACTGTATACTCAGACACTTCCTAACCTCCTATAAAGGGTTCAATATATATTCTATATATACTGTATACTCAGACACTTCCTAACCTCCTATAAAGGGTTCTATATATATTCTATATATACTGTATACTCAGACACCTCCTAACCTCCTATAAAGGGTTCTATATATATTCTATATATACTGTATACTCAGACACTTCCTAACCTCCTATAAAGGGTTCTATATATATTCTATATATACTGTATACTCAGACACTTCCTAACCTCCTATAAAGGGTTCTATATATATTCTATATATACTGTATACTCAGACACTTCCTAACCTCCTATAAAGGGTTCTATATATATTCTATATATACTGTATACTCAGACACTTCCTAACCTCCTATAAAGGGTTCTATATATATTCTATATACACTGTATACTCAGACACTTCCTAACCTCCTATAAAGGGTTCTATATATATTCTATATATACTGTATACTCAGACACCTCCTAACCTCCTATAAAGGGTTCTATATATATTCTATATATACTGTATACTCAGACACTTCCTAACCTCCTATAAAGGGTTCTATATATATTCTATATATACTGTATACTCAGACACTTCCTGACCTCCTATAAAGGGTTCTATATATATTCTATATATACTGTATACTCAGACACTTCCTAACCTCCTATAAAGGGTTCTATATATATTCTATATATACTGTATACTCAGACACTTCCTAACCTCCTATAAAGGGTTCTATATATATTCTATATATACTGTATACTCAGACACTTCCTAACCTCCTATAAAGGGTTCTATATATATTCTATATATACTGTATACTCAGACACTTCCTAACCTATAAAGGGTTCTATATATATTCTATATATACTGTATACTCAGACACATCCTAACCTCCTATAAAGGGTTCTATATATATTCTATATACACTGTATACTCAGACACTTCCTAACCTATAAAGGGTTCTATATATATTATATATATACTGTATACTCAGACACTTCCTAACCTCCTATAAAGGGTTCTATATATATTCTATATATACTGTATACTCAGACACTTCCTAACCTCCTATAAAGGGTTCTATATATATTCTATATATACTGTATACTCAGACACATCCTAACCTCCTATAAAGGGTTCTATATATATTATATATATACTGTATACTCAGACACATCCTAACCTCCTATAAAGGGTTCTATATATATTCTATATATACTGTATACTCAGACACTTCCTAACCTCCTATAAATGGTTCTATATATACTGTATACTCAGACACTTCCTAACCTCCTATAAAGGGTTCTATATATATTCTATATATACTGTATACTCAGACACTTCCTAACCTCCTATAAAGGGTTCTATATATATTGTATACTCAGACACTTCCTAACCTCCTATAAAGGGTTATATATATATTCTATATATACTGTATACTCAGACACTTCCTAACCTCCTAATACAGGGTTCTATATATATTCTATATATACTGTATACTCTGACACTTCCTAACCTATAAAGGGTTCTATATATATTCTATATATACTGTATACTCAGACACTTCCTAACCTCCTATAAAGGGTTCTATGTATATTCTATATATACTGTATACTCAGACACTTCCTAACCTCCTATAAAGGGTTCTATATATATTCTATATATACTGTATACTCAGACACTTCCTAAACTCCTATAAAGGGTTCTAAATATATTCTATATATAGTGTATACTCAGACACTTCCTAACCTCCTATAAAGGGTTCTATATATATTCTATATATACTGTATACTCAGACACTTCCTAACCTCCTATAAAGGGTTCTATATATATTCTATATATACTGTATACTCAGACACTTCCTAACCTCCTATAAAGGGTTCTATATATATTGTATACTCAGACACTTCCTAACCTCCTATAAAGGGTTCTATATATATTCTATATATACTGTATACTCAGACACTTCCTAACCTCCTATAAAGGGTTCAATATATATTCTATATATACTGTATACTCAGACACTTCCTAACCTCCTATAAAGGGTTCTATATATATTCTATATATACTGTATACTCAGACACCTCCTAACCTCCTATAAAGGGTTCTATATATATTCTATATATACTGTATACTCAGACACTTCCTAACCTCCTATAAAGGTTTCTATATATATTCTATATATACTGTATACTCAGACACTTCCTAACCTCCTATAAAGGGTTCTATATATATTCTATATATACTGTATACTCAGACACTTCCTAACCTCCTATAAAGGGTTCTATATATATTCTATATATACTGTATACTCAGACACTTCCTAACCTATAAAGGGTTCTATATATATTCTATATATACTGTATACTCAGACACATCCTAACCTCCTATAAAGGGTTCTATATATATTCTATATACACTGTATACTCAGACACTTCCTAACCTATAAAGGGTTCTATATATATTCTATATATACTGTATACTCAGACACTTCCTAACCTATAAAGGGTTCTATATATATTATATATATACTGTATACTCAGACACTTCCTAACCTCCTATAAAGGGTTCTATATATATTCTATATATACTGTATACTCAGACACTTCCTAACCTCCTATAAAGGGTTCTATATATATTCTATATATACTGTATACTCAGACACATCCTAACCTCCTATAAAGGGTTCTATATATATTATATATATACTGTATACTCAGACACATCCTAACCTCCTATAAAGGGTTCTATATATATTCTATATATACTGTATACTCAGACTTTTCCTAACCTCCTATAAATGGTTCTATATATACTATATACTCAGACACATCCTAACCTCCTATAAAGGGTTCTATATATATTATATATATACTGTATACTCAGACACATCCTAACCTCCTATAAAGGGTTCTATATATATTCTATATATACTGTATACTCAGACACTTCCTAACCTCCTATAAATGGTTCTATATATACTGTATACTCAGACACTTCCTAACCTCCTATAAAGGGTTCTATATATATTCTATATATACTGTATACTCAGACACTTCCTAACCTCCTATAAAGGGTTCTATATATATTGTATACTCAGACACTTCCTAACCTCCTATAAAGGGTTCTATATATATTCTATATATACTGTATACTCAGACACTTCCTAACCTCCTAATACAGGGTTCTATATATATTCTATATATACTGTATACTCTGACACTTCCTAACCTATAAAGGGTTCTATATATATTCTATATATACTGTATACTCAGACACTTCCTAACCTCCTATAAAGGGTTCTATGTATATTCTATATATACTGTATACTCAGACACTTCCTAACCTCCTATAAAGGGTTCTATATATATTCTATATATACTGTATACTCAGACACTTCCTAAACTCCTATAAAGGGTTCTAAATATATTCTATATATAGTGTATACTCAGACACTTCCTAACCTCCTATAAAGGGTTCTATATATATTCTATATATACTGTATACTCAGACACTTCCTAACCTCCTATAAAGGGTTCTATATATACTGTATACTCAGACACTTCCTAACCTCCTATAAAGGGTTCTATATATATTCTATATATACTGTATACTCAGACACTTCCTAACCTCCTATAAAGGGTTCAATATATATTCTATATATACTGTATACTCAGACACTTCCTAACCTCCTATAAAGGGTTCTATATATATTCTATATATACTGTATACTCAGACACCTCCTAACCTCCTATAAAGGGTTCTATATATATTCTATATATACTGTATACTCAGACACTTCCTAACCTCCTATAAAGGGTTCTATATATATTCTATATATACTGTATACTCAGACACTTCCTAACCTCCTATAAAGGGTTCTATATATATTCTATATATACTGTATACTCAGACACTTCCTAACCTCCTATAAAGGGTTCTATATATATTCTATATATACTGTATACTCAGACACTTCCTAACCTATAAAGGGTTCTATATATATTCTATATATACTGTATACTCAGACACATCCTAACCTCCTATAAAGGGTTCTATATATATTCTATATACACTGTATACTCAGACACTTCCTAACCTATAAAGGGTTCTATATATATTCTATATATACTGTATACTCAGACACTTCCTAACCTATAAAGGGTTCTATATATATTCTATATATACTGTATACTCAGACACTTCCTAACCTCCTATAAAGGGTTCAATATATATTCTATATATACTGTATACTCAGACACTTCCTAACCTCCTATAAAGGGTTCTATATATATTCTATATATACTGTATACTCAGACACTTCCTAACCTCCTATAAAGGGTTCTATATATATTCTATATATACTGTATACTCAGACACATCCTAACCTCCTATAAAGGGTTCTATATATATTCTATATATACTGTATACTCAGACACATCCTAACCTCCTATAAAGGGTTCTATATATATTCTATATATACTGTATACTCAGACTTTTCCTAACCTCCTATAAATGGTTCTATATATACTATATACTCAGACACTTCCTAACCTCCTATAAAGGGTTCTATATATATTCTATATATACTGTATACTCAGACACTTCCTAACCTCCTATAAAGGGTTCTATATATATTGTATACTCAGACACTTCCTAACCTCCTATAAAGGGTTATATATATATTCTATATATACTGTATACTCAGACACTTCCTAACCTCCTAATACAGGGTTCTATATATATTCTATATATACTGTATACTCTGACACTTCCTAACCTATAAAGGGTTCTATATATATTCTATATATACTGTATACTCAGACACTTCCTAACCTCCTATAAAGGGTTCTATGTATATTCTATATATACTGTATACTCAGACACTTCCTAACCTCCTATAAAGGGTTCTATATATATTCTATATATACTGTATACTCAGACACTTCCTAACCTCCTATAAAGGGTTCAATATATATTCTATATATACTGTATACTCAGACACTTCCTAACCTCCTATAAAGGGTTCTATATATATTCTATATATACTGTATACTCAGACACCTCCTAACCTCCTATAAAGGGTTCTATATATATTCTATATATACTGTATACTCAGACACTTCCTAACCTCCTATAAAGGGTTCTATATATATTCTATATATACTGTATACTCAGACACTTCCTAACCTCCTATAAAGGGTTCTATATATATTCTATATATACTGTATACTCAGACACTTCCTAACCTCCTATAAAGGGTTCTATATATATTCTATATATACTGTATACTCAGACACTTCCTAACCTATAAAGGGTTCTATATATATTCTATATATACTGTATACGCAGACACATCCTAACCTCCTATAAAGGGTTCTATATATATTCTATATACACTGTATACTCAGACACTTCCTAACCTCCTATAAAGGGTTCTATATATATTCTATATATACTGTATACTCAGACACTTCCTAACCTCCTATAAAGGGTTCAATATATATTCTATATATACTGTATACTCAGACACTTCCTAACCTCCTATAAAGGGTTCTATATATATTCTATATATACTGTATACTCAGACACCTCCTAACCTCCTATAAAGGGTTCTATATATATTCTATATATACTGTATACTCAGACACTTCCTAACCTCCTATAAAGGGTTCTATATATATTCTATATATACTGTATACTCAGACACTTCCTAACCTCCTATAAAGGGTTCTATATATATTCTATATATACTGTATACTCAGACACATCCTAACCTCCTATAAAGGGTTCTATATATATTATATATATACTGTATACTCAGACACATCCTAACCTCCTATAAAGGGTTCTATATATATTCTATATATACTGTATACTCAGACACTTCCTAACCTCCTATAAATGGTTCTATATATACTGTATACTCAGACACTTCCTAACCTCCTATAAAGGGTTCTATATATATTCTATATATACTGTATACTCAGACACTTCCTAACCTCCTATAAAGGGTTCTATATATATTGTATACTCAGACACTTCCTAACCTCCTATAAAGGGTTATATATATATTCTATATATACTGTATACTCAGACACTTCCTAACCTCCTATAAAGGGTTCTATGTATATTCTATATATACTGTATACTCAGACACTTCCTAACCTCCTATAAAGGGTTCTATATATATTCTATATATACTGTATACTCAGACACTTCCTAAACTCCTATAAAGGGTTCTAAATATATTCTATATATAGTGTATACTCAGACACTTCCTAACCTCCTATAAAGGGTTCTATATATATTCTATATATACTGTATACTCAGACACTTCCTAACCTCCTATAAAGGGTTCTATATATATTCTATATATACTGTATACTCAGACACTTCCTAACCTCCTATAAAGGGTTCTAAATATATTCTATATATACTGTATACTCAGACACTTCCTAACCTCCTATAAAGGGTTCTATATATATTCTATATATACTGTATACTCAGACACTTCCTAACCTCCTATAAAGGGTTCAATATATATTCTATATATACTGTATACTCAGACACTTCCTAACCTCCTATAAAGGGTTCTATATATATTCTATATATACTGTATACTCAGACACCTCCTAACCTCCTATAAAGGGTTCTATATATATTCTATATATACTGTATACTCAGACACTTCCTAACCTCCTATAAAGGGTTCTATATATATTCTATATATATTGTATACTCAGACACTTCCTAACCTCCTATAAAGGGTTCTATATATATTCTATATATACTGTATACTCAGACACTTCCTAACCTCCTATAAAGGGTTCTATATATATTCTATATATACTGTATACTCAGACACTTCCTAACCTATAAAGGGTTCTATATATATTCTATATATACTGTATACTCAGACACATCCTAACCTCCTATAAAGGGTTCTATATATATTCTATATACACTGTATACTCAGACACTTCCTAACCTATAAAGGGTTCTATATATATTATATATATACTGTATACTCAGACACTTCCTAACCTCCTATAAAGGGTTCTATATATATTCTATATATACTGTATACTCAGACACTTCCTAACCTCCTATAAAGGGTTCTATATATATTCTATATATACTGTATACTCAGACACATCCTAACCTCCTATAAAGGGTTCTATATACAGTGGGGCAAAAAAGTATTTAGTCAGCCACCAATTGTGCAAGTTCTCCCACTTAAAAAGATGAGAGAGGCCTCTAATTTTCATCATAGGTACACTTCAACTATGACAGACAAAATGAGAAAAAAAAATCCAGAAAATCACATTGTAGGATTTTTAATGAATTTATTTGCAAATTATGGTGGAAGATAAGTATTTGGTCAATAACAAAAGTTTATCTCAATACTTTGTTATATACCCTTTGTTGGCAATGACAGAGGTCAAACGTTTTCTGTAAGTCTTCACAAGGTTTTCACACACTGTTGCTGGTATTTTGGCCCATTCCTCCATGCAGATCTCCTCTAGAGCAGTGATGTTTTGGGGCTGTTGCTGGGCAACACGGACTTTCAACTCCCTCCAAAGATTTTCTATGGGGTTGAGATCTGGAGACTGGCTAGGCCACTCCAGGACCTTGAAATGCTTCTTACGAAGCCACTCCTTCGTTGCCCGGGCGGTGTGTTTGGGATCATTGTCATGCTGAAAGACCCAGCCACGTTTCATCTTCAATGCCCTTGCTGATGGAAGGAGGTTTTCACTCAAAATCTCACTATACATGGCCCCATTCATTCTGTCCTTTACACGGATCAGTCGTCCTGGTCCCTTTGCAGAAAAACAGCCCCAAAGCATGATGTTTCCACCCCCATGCTTCACAGTAGGTATGGTGTTCTTTGGATGCAACTCAGCATTCTTTGTCCTCCAAACACGACGAGTTGAGTTTTTACCAAAAAGTTCTATTTTGGTTTCATCTGACCATATGACATTCTCCCAATCTTCTTCTGGATCCTCCAAATGCTCTCTAGCAAACTTCAGACGGGCCAGGACATGTACTGGCTTAAGCAGGGGGACACGTCTGGCACTGCAGGATTTGAGTCCCTGACGGCGTAGTGTGTTACTGATGGTAGGCTTTGTTACTTTGGTCCCAGCTCTCTGCAGGTCATTCACTAGGTCCCCCCGTGTGGTTCTGGGATTTTTGCTCACCGTTCTTGTGATCATTTTGACCCCACGGGGTGAGATCTTGCGTGGAGCCCCAGATCGAGGGAGATTATCAGTGGTCTTGTATGTCTTCCATTTCCTAATAATTGCTCCCACAGTTGATTTCTTCAAACCAAGCTGCTTACCTATTGCAGATTCAGTCTTCCCAGCCTGGTGCAGGTCTACAATTTTGTTTCTGGTGTCCTTTGACAGCTCTTTGGTCTTGGCCATAGTGGAGTTTGGAGTGGGACTGTTTGAGGTTGTGGACAGGTGTCTTTTATACTGATAACAAGTTCAAACAGGTGCCATTAATACAGGTAACGAGTGGAGGACAGAGGAGCCTCTTAAAGAAGAAGTTACAGGTCTGTGAGAGCCAGAAATCTTGCTTGTTTGTAGGTGACCAAATACTTATTTTCCACCATAATTTGAAAATAAATTCATTAAAAATCCTACAATGTGATTTCCTGGATTTTTTTTTCTCATTTTGTCTGTCATAGTTGAAGTGTACCTATGATGAAAATTACAGGCCTCTCTCATCTTTTTAAGTGGGAGAACTTGCACAATTGGTGGCTGACTAAATACTTTTTTGCCCCACTGTATATTATATATATACTGTATACTCAGACACATCCTAACCTCCTATAAAGGGTTCTATATATATTCTATATATACTGTATACTCAGACACTTCCTAACCTCCTATAAATGGTTCTATATATACTGTATACTCAGACACTTCCTAACCTCCTATAAAGGGTTCTATATATATTCTATATATACTGTATACTCAGACACTTCCTAACCTCCTATAAAGGGTTCTATATATATTGTATACTCAGACACTTCCTAACCTCCTATAAAGGGTTATATATATATTCTATATATACTGTATACTCAGACACTTCCTAACCTCCTAATACAGGGTTCTATATATATTCTATATATACTGTATACTCTGACACTTCCTAACCTCTTATAAAGGGTTCTATATATATTCTATATATACTGTATACTCAGACACTTCCTAACCTCCTATAAAGGGTTCTACATATATTCTATATATACTGTATACTCAGACACTTCCTAACCTCCTATAAAGGGTTCTATATATATTCTATATATACTGTATACTCAGACACTTCCTAACCTCCTATAAAGGGTTCAATATATATTCTATATATACTGTATACTCAGACACTTCCTAACCTCCTATAAAGGGTTCTATATATATTCTATATATACTGTATACTCAGACACCTCCTAACCTCCTATAAAGGGTTCTATATATATTCTATATATACTGTATACTCAGACACTTCCTAACCTCCTATAAAGGGTTCTATATATATTCTATATATACTGTATACTCAGACACTTCCTAACCTCCTATAAAGGGTTCTATATATATTCTATATATACTGTATACTCAGACACTTCCTAACCTCCTATAAAGGGTTCTATATATATTCTATATATACTGTATACTCAGACACTTCCTAACCTATAAAGGGTTCTATATATATTCTATATATACTGTATACTCAGACACATCCTAACCTCCTATAAAGGGTTCTATATATATTCTATATACACTGTATACTCAGACACTTCCTAACCTATAAAGGGTTCTATATATATTCTATATATACTGTATACTCAGACACTTCCTAACCTATAAAGGGTTCTATATATATTATATATATACTGTATACTCAGACACTTCCTAACCTCCTATAAAGGGTTCTATATATATTCTATATATACTGTATACTCAGACACTTCCTAACCTCCTATAAAGGGTTCTATATATATTCTATATATACTGTATACTCAGACACATCCTAACCTCCTATAAAGGGTTCTATATATATTATATATATACTGTATACTCAGACACATCCTAACCTCCTATAAAGGGTTCTATATATATTCTATATATACTGTATACTCAGACACTTCCTAACCTCCTATAAATGGTTCTATATATACTGTATACTCAGACACTTCCTAACCTCCTATAAAGGGTTCTATATATATTCTATATATACTGTATACTCAGACACTTCCTAACCTCCTATAAAGGGTTCTATATATATTGTATACTCAGACACTTCCTAACATCCTATAAAGGGTTATATATATATTCTATATATACTGTATACTCAGACACTTCCTAACCTCCTAATACAGGGTTCTATATATATTCTATATATACTGTATACTCTGACACTTCCTAACCTATAAAGGGTTCTATATATATTCTATATATACTGTATACTCAGACACTTCCTAACCTCCTATAAGGGGTTCTATGTATATTCTATATATACTGTATACTCAGACACTTCCTAACCTCCTATAAAGGGTTCTATATATATTCTATATATACTGTATACTCAGACACTTCCTAAACTCCTATAAAGGGTTCTAAATATATTCTATATATAGTGTATACTCAGACACTTCCTAACCTCCTATAAAGGGTTCTATATATATTCTATATATACTGTATACTCAGACACTTCCTAACCTCCTATAAAGGGTTCTATATATATTCTATATATACTGTATACTCAGACACTTCCTAACCTCCTATAAAGGGTTCTAAATATATTCTATATATACTGTATACTCAGACACTTCCTAACCTCCTATAAAGGGTTCTATATATATTCTATATATACTGTATACTCAGACACTTCCTAACCTCCTATAAAGGGTTCAATATATATTCTATATATACTGTATACTCAGACACTTCCTAACCTCCTATAAAGGGTTCTATATATATTCTATATATACTGTATACTCAGACACCTCCTAACCTCCTATAAAGGGTTCTATATATATTCTATATATACTGTATACTCAGACACTTCCTAACCTCCTATAAAGGGTTCTATATATATTCTATATATACTGTATACTCAGACACTTCCTAACCTCCTATAAAGGGTTCTATATATATTCTATATATACTGTATACTCAGACACTTCCTAACCTATAAAGGGTTCTATATATATTCTATATATACTGTATACTCAGACACATCCTAACCTCCTATAAAGGGTTCTATATATATTCTATATATACTGTATACTCAGACACTTCCTAACCTATAAAGGGTTCTATATATTCTATATATACTGTATACTCAGACACTTCCTAACCTCCTATAAAGGGTTCTATATATATTATATATATACTGTATACTCAGACACATCCTAACCTCCTATAAAGGGTTCTATATATATTATATATATACTGTATACTCAGACACATCCTAACCTCCTATAAAGGGTTCTATATATATTCTATATATACTGTATACTCAGACACTTCCTAACCTCCTATAAATGGTTCTATATATACTGTATACTCAGACACTTCCTAACCTCCTATAAAGGGTTCTATATATATTCTATATATACTGTATACTCAGACACTTCCTAACCTCCTATAAAGGGTTCTATATATATTGTATACTCAGACACTTCCTAACCTCCTATAAAGGGTTATATATATATTCTATATATACTGTATACTCAGACACTTCCTAACCTCCTAATACAGGGTTCTATATATATTCTATATATACTGTATACTCTGACACTTCCTAACCTATAAAGGGTTCTATATATATTCTATATATACTGTATACTCAGACACTTCCTAACCTCCTATAAAGGGTTCTATATATATTCGATATATACTGTATACTCAGACACTTCCTAACCTCCTATAAAGGGTTCTATATATATTCTATATATACTGTATACTCAGACACTTCCTAAACTCCTATAAAGGGTTCTAAATATATTCTATATATAGTGTATACTCAGACACTTCCTAACCTCCTATAAAGGGTTCTATATATATTCTATATATACTGTATACTCAGACACTTCCTAACCTCCTATAAAGGGTTCTATATATATTCTATATATACTGTATACTCAGACACTTCCTAACCTCCTATAAAGGGTTCTAAATATATTCTATATATACTGTATACTCAGACACTTCCTAACCTCCTATAAAGGGTTCTATATATATTCTATATATACTGTATACTCAGACACTTCCTAACCTCCTATAAAGGGTTCAATATATATTCTATATATACTGTATACTCAGACACTTCCTAACCTCCTATAAAGGGTTCTATATATATTCTATATATACTGTATACTCAGACACCTCCTAACCTCCTATAAAGGGTTCTATATATATTCTATATATACTGTATACTCAGACACTTCCTAACCTCCTATAAAGGGTTCTATATATATTCTATATATACTGTATACTCAGACACTTCCTAACCTCCTATAAAGGGTTCTATATATATTCTATATATACTGTATACTCAGACACTTCCTAACCTCCTATACAGGGTTCTATATATATTCTATATATACTGTATACTCAGACACTTCCTAACCTCCTATAAAGGGTTCTATATAGATCTTTATATTAAGTAAGATAGAACCCTTTTTGGTTTCAACAGGAGTGAATAGTCTGTTGATATAACATATACAATATATTGTTAAAATTCCTCTTGTAACAACGATCAGAATTAGTCACAACAATAAAGTTATGCCTGACAACATATTAGGCAATAACTAACAGTAGGCTAAATGATTGTGTCATGCTAAAATTCTATAGATGTGTGTGTGTGTGTGTGTGTGTGTGTGTGTGTGTGTGTGTGTGTGTGTGTGTGTGTGTGTGTGTGTGTGTGTGTGTGTGTGTGTGTGTGTGTGTGTGTGTCTGTGTGTCTGTGTGTGTGTGTGTGTGTGTGTGTGTGTGTGTGTGTGTGTGTGTGTGTGTGTGTGTGTGTGTGTGTGTGTGTGTGTGTGTGTGTGTGTGTGTGTCTGTGTGTCTGTGTGTGTGCTGGTGAGACAACCACATATCACAGTCAAATACTACTGTATATAGCGTTTTGCAAAACAAAAATTAATACACAAAAATCTATGAATTGAAATCTTAGAACAACAATATTTTACAGACACATGAAGGTCCCCATAAGCAATCATTTCTGATGAAAAATAACAAATGTGAAAACATTGTGGATATAACATTTTAGAAACAAAGTTCTTAAACAACATTGTCATCTCACCTCTTAGATTTGGTGTCATGTTCCCCAGAGAGACTCATTTTAGAGGCAGGGCCCCCCTCCTCTCTCTCCCCAGAGAGACTCATTTTAGAGGCAGGGCCCCCCTCCTCTCTCTCCCCAGAGAGACTCATTTTAGAGGCAGGACCCCCCTCCTCTCTCTCCCCAGAGAGACTCATTTTAGAGGCAGGGCCCCCCTCCTCTCTCTCCCCAGAGAGACTCATTTTAGAGCACTGACCCCTAAACAGAGATCCAACATGTTGGTTGTGGTTAACACAGTGACAACTAAACAGAGATCCAACATGTTGGTTGTGGTTAACACAGTGACAACTAAACAGAGATCCAACATGTTGGTTGTGGTTAACACAGTGACAACTAAACAGAGATCCAACATGTTGGTTGTGGTTAACACAGTGACAACTAAACAGAGATCCAACATGTTGGTTGTGGTTAACACAGTGACAACTAAACAGAGATCCAACATGTTGGTTGTGGTTAACACAGTGACAACTAAACAGAGATCCAACATGTTGGTTGTGGTTAACACAGTGACAACTAATTATTGAATGTCAATAGTTCAATTTTATTAATTATCTCTTAGAAATAAAACATTTACTAACAGATACATCCAAACAGTCAGGTGATTTAATGCATCACATCAACATGTAGTTGTGACTGATATTTTTCACCTTTTCTCCATGTGGTGGAACTAATAATAATAATAATAATAATATAATATGAATAATCAAAATATTAATAATAACAATAGTAGTAATAATAATATAACATTAATAATGTCTCACTTTCTCTTTTAATAATTTCTCTCATTCTAGTGTGTTGCTTTGTTCAACAGGTCTGATATTATTATGCTGTTACTGAATTCAGTTCATAATAACAATGTTAAGAAAAGTATGTTCAGTGGTTTCATACCAAACTACACAGGAAGCAGGAGCTCATTGTAATTTAGAAAACAACAAATGTTCTGATATTCTGAAAGATGATTTACAACTATGATACATTAACATTTTTACAAATGTTAAAATAAACACGATATACGAATCATATAATACGATATATGTACAATGTTTCTGAATTTGACTTGACTACGCCCAGTTAGCACCATTTTGTATGATTGAACTGTCACGTACCTGTCCCAGGTGAAATGGACTGTTAGATCTGAGTGTTTTCCTGTCATTCACTAGACTAAAATAACACCATACATTTAATGTCTCTACACACTTTACAATAATCCCTGGGAAGATTCTTACCTTGTAGCCTGAATTCACAACCAGAACATGTCAAGTCATTGAGATATTTTCCGTTGTGCTGAGAGAGAACCTTCCTGATGACAAGTGTCTCTGTATCTATGTTCTAGGTACAGTTGATCTTTGGATGCAATAATATCTGGTCAAAGTCTAGTGACACAACACCATAGTATATCATAAACATAACAGCAGTTGGCCAGTAAAGGCCATGGCATACTATAAAACAGGGTTCGTCAACTAGGTGTGGCTTCGGGATGATTTTTTTCTGAGTAAAAGTCGGCGGGCCAGAACATAATTAGTGTATAATATTAGCACAATTAATAGGCTGACTTAATGAACAGGCTGACTTAATGAACAGGCTGACTTAATGAACAGGCTGACTTAATGAACAGGCTGAATTAATGAATAGGCTGAATTAATGAATAGGCTGAATTAATGAATAGGTCAACACTACACATTTAACAACAGTTTAACACATTTGATTAGTACATAATACATTCAGTGACAATAAAATAATTTAGATCTGATTAAGTTAATAAAATCAGCAAAATCTCTATTAAATTATAATTCTTTGTTTATTTCTCTGTGCGTTGATTGGTGGGGAAACAGCTCTAGTCCACACTACTTTTTTTAACGTCAACATTCGTTCAGAACAATTAGCTTGATAGTGTTAGGTGGAGCAGCACAGGGGAACCCAAGAGCAGACTCAGACCAGGAAACTGATAGTGTTAGGTGGAGCAGCACAGGGGAACCCAAGAGCAGACTCAGACCAGGAAACTGATAGTGTTAGGTGGAGCAGCACAGGGGAACCCAAGAGCAGACTCAGACCAGGAAACTGATAGTGTTAGGTGGAGCGGCACAGGGGAACCCAAGAGCAGACTCAGACCAGGAAACTGATAGTGTTAGGTGGAGCGGCACAGGGGAACCCAAGAGCAGACTCAGACCAGGAAACTGATAGTGTTAGGTGGAGCAACACAGGGGAACCCAAGAGCAGACTCAGACCAGGAAACTGGATGAATAAACCAAAATATTTATTGCCAAACAGGGAGAGATGGAGTGCAGGCCAGAGGAAGCTCGGGTGGGTTGTAGGAAACCAGATGTGGAGGCTGAGGTTGGAGTGAGCTGGGTTGAGACACGGTAAACAGGTCCGGAGAGAAATCCAAGGGAGTGATGGTGAGCTGAATCCAGAACAGGGTAGCAGGGTGGTGAGATGTGGAACAGGAGACTGGGACCAGAGTCAGAGCGGCAAAACTGCAGTGAGAGGATGAACAGCGACAGGCAGGGAAACAGGATCTTGAATAATCATAAATAGCTAGAAGCGTAAACTGTCTGAGCAGAGATTACGATCTGGCAGAGTGGAAGTGGCAGGACTGAGTATTTGTAGAGGTCTTGATTATGGAACGGGTTGCAGCTGGTGGGGATCTGCTCTGACTCCAGCACACCTGTCTCCAACCACACAATCACACAGAGAGGGAGAGGGAGAGAGAGTGTGTACTGGGGGAGTGGCTGCAGGTCAAGAAGACACCGGATGAACACAAGAGGGCGTAGCAGGAGCATATGTGACAGATAGCAAGAGAACATGTAGCTCTCAAAAAGTAGCAAAAGAAAGGTGGATAAAGAAAATCAAAGTTTCAGGGAAGAACAGACAGAGATATGCATTCATCTAACCATCTTTCTCCACTGCCAAGCCAGTGTGTCTTGTTTGCAATGAAAATATCACTGTTTTCAAATAATTCAATCTCAGTCTGCATTATGAATCTAAGCATGATACTTTCAAAGTGGACTTCCCGCCCCAGACAGAGGCCTTCCCGCCCCAGACAGAGGCCTTCCCGCCCCAGACAGAGGCCTTCCCGCCCCAGAAAGAGGACTTCCCGCCCCAGACAGAGGACTTCCCGCCCCAGACAGAGGCCTTCCCGCCCCAGACAGAGGCCCGACACAGAAAGATTGAAGAATTAACTTCTTGTCAATATGGGGGCGCTGTTTTCACTTTGTAAAACATCGTGCCCAAATTAAACTGCCTCGTACTCTATTCTAGATCGTACAATATGCATATTATTATTACTATTTGATAGAAAACACTCTCAAGTTTCTAAAACCGTTTGAATTATATCTGTGAGTAAAACAGAACTCATTTTCCAGCAAACTTCCTGACAGGAAGTGAAAAATCTGAAATCGAGGCTCTGTTCCAGGGCCTTCCTATTCATTTGCTTGAAATCTATGGATATACATGCACTTCATACGCCTTCCACTAGATGTCAACAGGCAGTGGGAGGTGAAATGGGATGTCTAGCTTGATCTGAGGTCGAACAAGAGCTCTTGGAATGACGTGACCACTATTTCCTTTGTCTACCAAGGCGCGGGAAGGACATCAGCATTGGCTTCTGAAAAGCGTTCGGTATAGACGGCTAATATCTCCGGCTTTGATTTTATTTGATACATGTGATAATATCATCGTAAAGTATGTTTTTTCAATATAGTTTTATCAGATAATTCAACGTTTATCGGGAGTTTTGGAGTTTTCCGTTCTCTGCGTTAGGTGAAGATGGACATCTTCGCGCCGCTTGGCTAGCTAAGGTTGCTAATTCGACAGGAGAAGAGGACATTCTAAAACCAAACAACGATTTATTCTGGACAAAGGACTCCTTGTACAAGATTCTGATGGAAGCTCGGCAAAAGTAAGAACCATTTATGATGTTATTTCGTATTTCTGTGGAAAATGTTTAGTCGTATTTTCCTTCCTTTTTGTGGGCGCTGTCTCGCTATAACGTAAGCTGTTTGTTATGGTAAAGTTATTTTTAAAAATCTAACACGGCGATTGCATTAAGAACTAGTGTATCTTTCATTTGCTGTCCAACATGTATTTTTTAGTAAAGTTTATGATGACTTCTTTGATTAGATTAGGTGACTGTCCACAATTTCTCCGGAGATTCTGGTGAATCGATGCTACATATATAACCACGGTTTGCAGCTCAAAATATGCGCATTTTCGAACAAAACATAAGTGTATTGTATAACCTGATGTTATAGGACTGTCATCTGATGAAGTTGGTCAAGGTTAGTGATTAATTTTATATCTTTTTCTGTTTTTTTGCGATCGCTACCTTTGCGGTGAATGAATGCAGTTGTGTGTTTGGCTATTGTGGTAAGCTAATATAATGCTATATTGTGTTTTCGCTGTAAAACACTTCTGAAATCTGAAATATTGGCTGGATTCACAAGATGTTTATCTTTCATTTGCTGTACACCATGTATTTTTCATAAATGTTTTATGATGATTATTTAGGTATTTCACGTTGCTCTCTGTAATTATTCTTGCTGCTTCGGTGCTATTTGTGATTGTAGCTGCAATGTAAAACTATGATTTATACCTCAAATATGCACATTTTCGAACAAAACATAGATTTATTGTATAACATGTTATAAGACTGTCATCTGATGAAGTTGTTTCTTGGTTAGTGACTAATTATATCTCTATTTGGTCGGTTTTGTGATAGCTACCTATGCGGTAAAAAAATTGTGAAAATATGGGGTTGAGTCTTTTGCTATTGTGGTTAGCTAATAGAAATACATATTGTGTTTTCGCTGTAAAACATTTTAAAAATCGGAAATGATGGCTGGATTCACAAGATGTGTATCTTTCATTTGCTGTATTGGACTTGTGATTTCATGATATTTATATGCTAGTATTTACTTGTGGCGCTATGCTAGGCTTCGCTTTTTTACTGATGAGGATGCTCCCGGATCCGGGATGGTGACCAAGTAGAAGTTAATAGGCACTTATTATAGTAAGGGAATACCCCCCTGAAATGGACAAAAATGAATGGGATCATATTGGTAGTGTACGAAACATATACACGATGTACAATACCACTCAATTGGACGGCAGATCATTCAAAGCTTATGGCAAATGTCATATGGCAAATGCCAAGTGTCATACAGCAAAAATCCAAAGGAGGGCGAGCGCGCTCCACCGTGGATTTTCATATTGCAAATGCACATCAAGACAAGACCCAAGTGTCACATTTTTTACATTTGAATTTTTTTGTTGAAAATTTACAAAACTCGAAAAAAGTGCTTTCTGGACCGTTTTTCCAAATTCTTTCGATGTTTTTGTTAATTATAGATGTAGAAGAACTGTATGAACATACCTTTGTCATATTTTATTGTCATATTTTTTTTTATTGTCCATAAGGCATGTTTTGTCCATTTGCAATATGATATCATAGGATGTCAAAAGCACAAGTAAAAAAACTCTGTTTTAAAGTGCCAAATCAGGATGTTATGTCCATTTGCAATATGATATCATAGGAAGTCAAAAGTCGAAGTCAAAACTCAGTTTTAAAGTGCCAAATCAGGATGTTATGTCCATTTGCAATATGATATCATAGGAAGTCAAAAGCAGAAGTCAAAAGTCAGTGAACCATTGCCAAATGCAATAAGAAATGTCCAAATGCAATATGAAAGCATTCCAAGTGCCAAATCAGGATGTTATGTCCAATTGCAATATGATATCATAGAAAGTAAAATGTCGAAGTCAAAAGCCAGTTTTAAAGTGCCAAATCAGGATGTTATGTCCATTTGCAATATGATATCATAGGAAGTCAAAAGTTGAAGTCAAAAGTCAGTGAACCATGTCCAAATGGCATTTATACTGCCCTCAACCTAGAAGGTATATTTGTCATGAATGGTGAGAGAGAAGTGGCACGTTTTTTACAGATTTAAAAAAAAAAACGTCCAAAATGACCAGGAGAACCCCCTATTCGATTGGCACAGGTGGAGGGTGCTCCAAACCCGGCCGTGGACCCCTAGCACCCTCCTAAAGGCATTAAAATATTTTTTTTTTTATATGGCTGTCCATTTGCAATATGTTTCAATGGGCATTTTCCATCACAAATTTGACATGCTCAAAAATACTGCAGAAATGCTAAATAAATACACTGGCCCGATGAACTCCGGATGGCCGGGCAGTGATAGTGGTTCCTCTCTATCGCTCGTTGTGTTGATTTCATCATGTCCATTTGGTGATGTTTTTTCACTGTTGAATCTTATTGCAAATGTACAAAAGTCAGACAACAAGTCAGATTCCATCAGTCAATAAGATAATGACCAGGGGCACCCCCTATTGGATGGGCTCCCAACCCGGCCGTGGACCCCTTGCACCCTCCTAAAGGCATTAAAAACAATTTTTTAAATATGGTCCTGGTAACCTGTTCCAATCAACAGCAAGTCTGACACCAAACTGATACAAACTGACACCAAACCCACTTTGTCCAACCCGGTTAGAAGCCAACTATCACATATGTCAATGTCGGCCCAAAATTCAATGTTTAACTGATTTAATCATGCAAAGCTTAACCTCTTTCTAAATATGTTGGAAATTAACCTGTCTGACCCCCCCGTTCCGCTAGCGGAACTCCGCCCACATTCCACTGAAAAGGCAGAGCACGAAATTCAAAAGATATTTTTTAGAAATATTTCACTTTCACACATTAACAAGTCCAATACAGCTAATGAAAGATACACATCTTGTGAATCCAGCCAACATGTCCGATTTTTTTAATGTTTTACAGGGAAAACACAATATATATTTATGTTAGCTCACCAACAAATAGAAAAAAGCACAGACATTTTTCACAGCACAGGTAGCATGCACAAAATCAACCAAACTGACCTAGAACAAACCAAAGAAACCAAGAAACAACTTAATCAGATGACAGTCTTATAACATGTTATACAATAAATCTATGTTTTGTTCGAAAAATGTGCATATTTCAGGTATAAATCATAGTTTACATTGCGGCTACAATCAGAAATTGCACCGAAAGCAGCCAGAATAATTACAGACACCAACGTGACATACCGAAATACTCATCATAAAACATTTCTGAAAAATACATGGTGTATAGCAAATGAAAGACAAAGATCTTGTGTATACAGCCAATATTTCCGATTTTTTAAGTGTTTTACAGCGAAAACACAATATAGCATTATATTAGCTTACTCCAATAGCCTACCACACTACCGCATTCATTCATCAAGGCACGTTAGCGATAGCAATAGGCACGTTAGCGTTAGCGAATAAACCAGCAAAATATATTAAATTTCACTAACCTTCATAAACCTTCCTCAGATGACAGTCCTATAACATCAGGTTATACATACACTTATGTTTTGTTCGAAAATGTGCATATTTAGAGCTGAAATCCGTCGTTATACAACGTAGCATAACGTAGCATAACGTGCTAACGTAGCATATTTTTCCCAGAATGTGCGGATATTTCTATTAGACTCTCACCTATTCTGACCAAATAGCTATTCATAAACATTACAAAAAAATACATGTTGTATAGGAAACGATAGATCCATTAGTTCTTAATGCAATCGCAGTGTTAGAATTCTAAAAATATCTTCATTACGACATAAGACTTAGTTATGGTAAGGGAATAACCAAAACCTGAGCGCAAAGCTACTAGTACACAGTTCGACAGATATATGAAATAGCATCACAAAATGGTTCCTACCTTTGCTGATCTTCTATCAGAATGTTGTACAAGGGGTCCTTTGTCCAGAACCGTCGTTGTTTGGATTCAGAACGTTCTTTTTCCCTCTTGAATTAGCAAGCACACTGGCCATGCGGCACTAAGCTCTCCAACGTCAACAAAGTCAAGCAACGCAACACAACTAACGTCCCGAATAAATTTCAATAATCTAATGAAACTATATTGAAAAAACATACTTTAGGATGATATTGTAACATGTATCAAATAAAATCAAAGCCGGAGATCATATTCATCCATAATGACTGCTTTCCAGTAGGCAATAACAGGTCCCCCTACGCGCCTTGCAGACAACAGAAAATGGGGGACACGTTGTTCCAAGAGGGCTTCTTCAACGTCAGACAGAGATAATCAACTCCTTTTTCCTCTCACTTCCTCTTGACATCCGGGTGAAGGTGTATGACGTGCACGTATAGTCATACGTATAATGCCCATTTATAGGCAGACCCTTGAACACAGCATCGATTTCACTTTCCACTTCCTGGTCAGAAAGTGTGCTGCCAAATGAGCTGTGTTTTACCCACAGACAAAAATCAAACGGTTTTAGAAACTAGAGAGTGTTTTCTATCCAATAGTAATAGTAATATGCATATTGTACGAGCAAGAATTGAGTACGAGGCCGTTTAAATTGGATACGATTTTCCCCCAAAGTGAAAACAGCGCCCTCTGGTCCTCATCAGGTTAAGTTTCTTTATGTAATGAAACAAACCACTTTTAAATTATTCTCTAATTAAACATTACGGAATTCCCAAGTTTTATTGGAGTGACATGCGTCATCTAACTGTGACTGCTCCCGGTGCATCTCATTATTGGTGGGGGGGTTTTATTGGTTTTTATTTTTTTATTGTTTTTATTGGGTTTTCCCTATACATTTCCAGTGCTTCCCAGTGGACAGAAGATTCCCATTATATGTAAAGGTTGGAAAGACGCATTATGGAAAGGTGAAAGTGATAGAACAATTCTGAACATTTCACATCAGAATGTAGGACTACATTTATTATGTTGGAATAAACATTCATCTGAGAATACATACCTTTCCCCTTCAGCTCCTCTGACCAAAACAAGTTAGGCAGACACACTGCTCTTCTAACCAGCTCCTCTGAACAAAACAAGTTACAGACAGACACACTGCTCTTATTACCAGCAGCTCTGACCAAAACAAGTTACAGACAGACACACTGCTCTTATTACCAGCAGCTCTGACCAAAACAAGTTACAGACAGACACACTGCTCTTCTAACCAGCAGCTCTGACCAAAACAAGTTACAGGCAGACACACTGCTCTTATAACCAGCAGCTCTGACCAAAACAAGTTACAGGCAGACACACTGCTCTTCTAACCAGCAGCTCTGACCAAAACAAGTTACAGACAGACACACTGCTCTTCTAACCAGCAGCTCTGACCAAAACAAGTTACAGGCAGACACACAGCTCTTCTAACCAGCAGCTCTGACCAAAACAAGTTACAGGCAGACACACTGCTCTTCTAACCAGCAGCTCTGACCAAAACAAGTTACAGACAGACACACTGCTCTTCTAACCAGCAGCTCTGACCAAAACAAGTTACAGACAGACACACTGCTCTTATAACCAGCAGCTCTGACCAAAACAAGTTACAGACAGACACACTGCTCTAATAACCAGCAGCTCTGACCAAAACAAGTTATAGACAGACACACTGCTCTTATAACCAGCAGCTCTGACTAAAACAAGTTACAGACAGACACACTGCTCTTCTAACCAGCAGCTCTGACCAAAACAAGTTACAGACAGACACACTGCTCTTCTAACCAGCAGCTCTGACCAAAACAAGTTACAGACAGACACACTGCTCTTCTAACCAGCAGCTCTGACCAAAACAAGTTACAGACAGACACACTGCTCTTATAACCAGCAGCTCTGACCAAAACAAGTTACAGACAGACACACTGCTCTTCTAACCAGCAGCTCTGACCAAAACAAGTTACAGACAGACACACTGCTCTTATAACCAGCAGCTCTGACCAAAACAAGTTACAGACAGACACACTGCTCTTCTAACCAGCAGCTCTGACCAAAACAAGTTACAGGCAGACACACTGCTCTTATAACCAGCAGCTTTGACCAAAACAAGTTACAGACAGACACACTGCTCTTCTAACCAGCAGCTCTGACCAAAACAAGTTACAGGCAGACACACTGCTCTTATAACCAGCAGCTCTGACCAAAACAAGTTACAGGCAGACACACTGCTCTTCTAACCAGCAGCTCTGACCAAAACAAGTTACAGGCAGACACACTGCTCTTATAACCAGCAGCTCTGACCAAAACAAGTTACAGACAGACACACTGCTCTTCTAACCAGCAGCTCTGACCAAAACAAGTTACAGACAGACACACTGCTCTTCTAACCAGCAGCTCTGACCAAAACAAGTTACAGACAGACACACTGCTCTTATAACCAGCAGCTCTGACCAAAACAAGTTACAGACAGACACACTGCTCTAATAACCAGCAGCTCTGACCAAAACAAGTTACAGACAGACCCACTGCTCTTCTAACCAGCAGCTCTGACCAAAACAAGTTACAGACAGACACACTGCTCTTATAACCAGCAGCTCTGACCAAAACAAGTTACAGACAGACACACTGCTCTTCTAACCAGCAGCTCTGACCATAACAAGTTACAGACAGACACACTGCTCTTCTAACCAGCAGCTCTGACCAAAACAAGTTACAGACAGACACACTGCTCTTCTAACCAGCAGCTCTGACCAAAACAAGTTACAGACAGACACACTGCTCTTCTAACCAGCAGCTCTGACCAAAACAAGTTACAGACAGACACACTGCTCTTCTAACCAGCAGCTCTGACCAAAACAAGTTACAGACAGACACACTGCTCTTCTAACCAGCAGCTCTGACCAAAACAAGTTACAGACAGACACACTGCTCTTCTAACCAGCAGCTCTGACCAAAACAAGTTACAGACAGACACACTGCTCTTCTAACCAGCAGTTTTGCGTCGCCGGGTGATGCAGGAGGTAGTAAGTGAACGCCCATAGTTACCAACCCAGTTCTGTCATTTGAAAGGAAAGCATTGTCGTTAGATGTAACTCAACTAAAAACATTCAAGCATAACATTGTAGATCTTCTGTGTTGATAAAATGCAGTTTACAGTACTGTAATTAAACATGATTTTACACTGTTGCCTAATCCTGACCAATAAGCAGTGTTTAAGGTGGTGGATTGTTTCTTCTTTACTTCACAGTATTCTAATAATACAGGGGGTTAGGAAAGAAAACACTTGGCCTGGGGTCCTTCCCAGTATTCTAATAATACAGGAGGTTAGGAAAGGAAACCCTTGGTCTGGGGTCCTTCACAGTATTCTAATAATACAGGGGGTTAGGAAAGGAAACACTTGGTCTGGGGTCCTTCCCAGTATTCTAATAATACAGGAGGTTAGGAAAGGAAACCCTTGGTCTGGGGTCCTTCACAGTATTCTAATAATACAGGGGGTTAGGAAAGGAAACCCTTGGTCTGGGGTCCTTCACAGTATTCTAATAATACAGGGGGTTAGGAAAGGAAACACTTGGTCTGGGGTTCTTCACAGTATTCTAATAATACAGGGGGCTAGGAAAGGAAACACTTGGCCTGGGGTCCTTCACAGTATTCTAATAATACAGGGGGTTAGGAAAGGAAACACTTGGTCTGGGGTCCTTCACAGTATTCTAATAATACAGGGGGTTAGGAAAGGAAACACTTGGTCTGGGGTGCTTCACAGTATTCTAATAATACAGGAGTGAGGAAAGGAAACACTAGGCCTGGGGTCCTTCACAGTATTCTAATAATACAGGGGGTTAGGAAAGGAAACACTTGGCCTGGGGTCCTTCACAGTATTCTAATAATACAGGGGGTTAGGAAAGGAAACATATGGCCTGGGGTCCTTCACAGTATTCTAATAATACAGGGGGTTAGGAAAGGAAACACTTGGCCTGGGGTCCTTCACAGTATTCTAATAATACAGGGGGTTAGGAAAGGAAACACTTGGTCTGGGGTCCTTCACAGTATTCTAATAATACAGGGGGTTAGGAAAGGAAACACTTGGTCTAGGGTCCTTCACAGTATTCTAATAATACAGGGGGTTAGGAAAGGAAACACTATGCCCGGGGTCCTTCACAGTATTCTAATAATACAGGGGGTTAGGAAAGGAAACACTTGGCCTGGGGTCCTTCACAGCATTCTAATAATACAGGGGGTTAGGAAAGGAAACACTTGGCCTGGGGTCCTTCACAGTATTCTAATAATACAGGGGGTTAGGAAAGGAAACACTTGGTCTGGGGTCCTTCACAGCAGTCTAATGATACAGGGGGTTAGGAAAGGAAACACTTGTCCTGGTGTCCTTCACAGCATTCTAATAATACAGGGGGTTAGGAAAGGAAACACTTGGCCTGGGGTCGTTCAGTGGTCTTGTGCTGTGGTGGAATATCTAACCATTATGCACCAATCCAATGCTTTTAAATGCATGAGGTGAAATGAAAGTGTGAACACTTCTGGATGCAGGGTATTTCTTTCCCCCGAAATCAATTTGTCCCCACAATCCCTCTTTCCATTAACCCCTCAAAATCCACCAACCCTGTAGTCACACGTCCCTAATTCCATCTCCCTCTGACCCCCCAGCCATCCCTTCCATACCTTAACTACAGACACAGGTAGTCCTGTAGTCACAGCAGCAGCCTCCATCACCAGGACTGAGGACCTCCTTTTCATACCTTAACTACAGACACAGGTAGTCCTGTAGCCACAGCAGCAGCCTCCGTCACCAGGACTGAGGACCTCCTTTTCATACCTTAACTACAGACACAGGTAGTCCTGTAGTCACAGCAGCAGCCTCCGTCACCAGGACTGAGGACCTCCTTTTCATACCTTAACTACAGACACAGGTAGTCCTGTAGTCACAGCAGCCTCCGTCACCAGGACTGAGGACCTCCTTTTCATACCCGTTCATGATAAGACACAAGGGTGCCCCTGATGTTAGCCATTATGTCTTCCTACAACAACAACAAAGATATGAAATATTACATTGTAACATGGGTGTATGTAAGTGTTTCCTAGTCTATGAACAAGAGCCTTCAGCATTTGGTCTAACTGAAAGGTATTGAGCCTTTGCCAGCAAGACCAAAAGCCCTTGGTCAGCGTAGTAGGAGCCAGTCTTTTCATTATACTGCACTCACATAGAGAGCCTACTGCAGGTTACAGTATGAAGCAAATGAAAAGCACTTAAAGAGACAATCAGCAGTAGGAACAATAAAGCATCTTACATGTTCGGGGCTGGAGAATGGGGGCGGGGCTGGAGAAATGTTACCACTCTCACATTCATAGCCAGAGCGACGGATACAAGGACTGACCATCCATGATATAGCTTGAGGCTATACAGTGTTTGTTTACATTTACTTTATTTACAAACATTGGAGTAAAACTAGCTTTTATTTGGGGTTCTGGTCCGGTATGACAGTTGAACTAAGCTCATAAGGCATTTAAAAGTTACATCTTAAAGAATCAATGGGTACATATCATTAATTTAAAATCCAAAGATGGATGTATAAACTGCTGGTTTCCCCTATAAAAGCCTAATGACAAGTAGCTAGCTAATCTGACTAAATATTTCACCTGTTGAAGTGTTTCACTTATTCTTTTGAGACAAACATTGAAGGGAATGCTGGTACATACCTTGAGTGAGAAGTCATCATTGAGTGGGAACAGACTAGAATGGAAACAAAGACATATGTAGCTACAACATGATGAGGATAGCTAGCTAATATTGTTCTAGCTAGCTACTGTAACTAACATTCTTTAGCTAGCTATATTAGCTAGCTACTGTAACTAACATTCTTTAGGTGGTACTAGCTATATTAGCTAGCTACTGTAACTAACATCCTTTAGGTGATACTAGCTATATTAGCCAACTCAGAGACTATGAAATTATGAAAATCAGCATCGAAACAGCTGTCCAAGTTAGAATTAAAGCATGCTTTTATAAGAAATATACTTGCCAATGCCATAATGAAGTTGTAGAATAATTTTCCTTACCTGTAATTACACGGTACACTCCCGATCAAAAGCTCAAGGACAATTACCCAGGAAACCTTTGACACTAAAAACTCAGCAGGTTACAAACTCAGCAGGTTACACTCAGTCTCAGTTAAAATTGAAAGAGTCAAGTATCACACAGGACAATGTGTTGTTCTGAATCACTATTAAAATCACAAAATACAGGTCCTAGCTCCAACATGCAGGTCCTAGCTCCAAAATGCAGGTCCTTGCTCAAAAATGCAGGTCCTAGCTCCAAAATACGGGTCCTAGCTCCAAAATGCAGGTCGTAGCTCCAAAATGCAGGTCCTAGCTCCAAAATGCAGGTCCTAGCTCCAAAATGTAGGTCTTAGCTCCAAAATGCAGGTCCTAGCTCCAAAATACGGGTCCTAGCTCCAAAATGCAGGTCGTAGCTCCAAAATGCAGGGCCTAACTCCAAAATGCAGGTCCTAGCTCCAAAATGCAGGTCCTAGCTCCAAAATGCAGGTCCTAGCTCCAACATGCAGGTACTAACTCCAACATGCAGGTCCTAGCTCCAACATGCAGGTCCTAGCTCCAACATGCAGGTCCTAGCTCCAACATGCAGGTCCTAACTCCAACATGCAGGTCCTAGCTCCAACATGCAGGTCCTAGCTCCAACATGCAGGTCCTAGCTCCAAAATGCAGGTCCTAGCTCCAACATGCAGGTCCTAGCTCCAACATGCAGGTCCTAGCTCCAAAATGCAGGTCCTAGCTTCAAAATGCAGGTCATAGCTCCAACATGCAGGTCCTAGCTCCAACATGCAGGTCCTAGCTCCAAAATGCAGGTCCTAGCTCCAAAATGCAGGTCCTAGCTCCAACATGCAGGTCCTAGCTCCAAAATGCAGGTCCTAGCTCCAAAATGCAGGTCCTAGCTCCAACATGCAGGTCCTAGCTCCAACATGCAGGTCCTAGCTCCAAAATGCAGGTCCTAGCTCCAAAATGCAGGTCCTAGCTCCAAAATGCAGGTCCTAGCTCCAACATGCAGGTACTAACTCCAACATGCAGGTCCTAGCTCCAACATGCAGGTCCTAGCTCCAACATGCAGGTCCTAGCTCCAAAATGCAGGTCCTTGCTCCAAAATGCTGGTCCTAGCTCCAAAATACAGGTCCTAGCTCCAAAATGCAGGTCCTAGCTCCAAAATGCAGGTCCTAGCTCCAAAATGTAGGTCTAACTCCAAAATGCAGGTCCTAGCTCCAAAATGCAGGTCCTAGCTCCAACATGCAGGTCCTAACTCCAACATGCAGGTCCTAGCTCCAACATGCAGGTCCTAGCTCCAACATGCAGGTCCTAGCTCCAACATGCAGGTCCTAGCTCCAACATGCAGGTCCTAGCTCCAAAATGCAGGTCCTAGCTCCAACATGCAGGTCCTAGCTCCAACATGCAGGTCCTAACTCCAACATACAGGTCCTAACTCCAACATGCAGGTCCTAACTCCAACATGCAGGTCCTAGTTGAGCTCGTGAGCTGGTTCTGCTGTTTTTGCATGTTTTTGTTTTGTGGTGGAAAACTGAGTGTTTCCAGCATAACATGTCAACCCTGTTACCCAGAGATAAAAGACTAAAAATGTTTTTGCAACAAAATTATTTGGTGAAGCCTGAATTCAATTGCCACTTCCTGTTTCACACAACAAGCTTCCATTCCTGCTGTCACAAGGGATTTATACATGATTTAATATGAATCCCTGTTATGGTCAACCGTTACTTTATTTGGCACTTAATAGATACTTATTATAGTCCATTTTTATTTACCTTTTGAGATCGGAAAACTGTTGTTTTATTTTAGTTATTAATTTGAATGTGTTCTTTATGACAGAATGTTAAAATGTAGGTGAAGTTTAAGTTATGAATATAAACTGGTAATAATCTAGTGGCCAATCTTCATTGTAAAAGACCCAACATGTTTCTGATCAGATTTCAGTTTGACTTGGATGCATATTTGCTGTGGTTGAAAAACGATCAGCTTTTATGATGCTGATAAAGAGGCACCTTAACAGACGGCCTCTAACTGAGCAGTGTAGCCTACAGGTTATACACTGAGTGGACTAGATATTACTCTAACTGAGCAGTGTAGTCTACAGGTTATACACTGAGTGGACTAGATATTACTCTAACTGAGCAGTGTAGCCTACAGGTTATACACTGACTGGACTAGATATTACTCTAACTGAGCAGTGTAGTCTATAGGTTATACACTGAGTGGACTAGATATTACTCTAACTGAGCAGTGTAGTCTACAGGTTATACACTGAGTGGACTAGATATTACTCTAACTGAGCAGTGTAGTCTATAGGTTATATACTGAGTGGACTAGATATTACTCTAACTGAGCAGTGTAGTCTACAGGTTATACACTGAGTGGACTAGATATTACTCTAACTGAGCAGTGTAGTCTATAGGTTATACACTGAGTGGACTAGATATTACTCTAACTGAGCAGTGTAGTATATAGGTTATACACTGAGTGTACTAGATATTACTCTAACTGAGCAGTGTAGCCTACAGGTTATACACTGAGTGGACTAGATATTACTCTAACTGAGCAGTGTAGCCTACAGGTTATACACTGAGTGGACTAGATATTACTCTAACTGAGCAGTGTAGCCTACAGGTTATACACTGAGTGGACTAGATATTACTCTAACTGAGCAGTGTAGTCTACAGGTTATACACTGAGTGGACTAGATATTAAGGACGCCTTCCTAATATTGAGTTCCCCCCTTTTGTCCTCAGAACAGAATGGATTCTACAGGTGTTGAACGCGTTCCACAGGGATGCTGGTCCATGTTGACTCCAACACTCCAATGTGTCCAGTTGGCTGGATGTCCTTTGGGTGGTGGAACATGAGCGTGAAAAACCCAGCAGCGTTGTAGTTCTTGACACAAACCGGTGTGCATGGCACCTACTACCATACCCATTCAA
The DNA here is from genome assembly GCF_045679555.1 of Salvelinus alpinus. Lineage (NCBI taxonomy): Eukaryota > Metazoa > Chordata > Actinopteri > Salmoniformes > Salmonidae > Salvelinus > Salvelinus alpinus. The sequence continues at coordinate 7,912,591 of NC_092086.1, read as the reverse complement.
ATGTACTTAAAAATGTTGTGTTGCTCATTCCCCCTCTTAATAGCACACAGACACAATCCGTGTCTCAATTGTCTCCAGGCTTAAAATCCTTCTTTAACCTTTCCCTTTCCCTTCATTTACAAGTGACATCAATAAGGGATCATATCTTTCACCTGGATTCACCTGGTCAGTTTGTCATGGACAGAAAGGTGTCCTTAATGTTTTGTGTAAATTGCACAATAATTATACATTTATGGATTGTTTCATGTAGCCTATTGTTTTCTCTTTATTCAACCTGCCATCTACCCACCTGGGGACTGAGGGTTATGAGAGAACCCCCACATCACTAGCTTCTCTTTATTCAACCTGCCATCTACCCACCTGGGGACTGAGGGTTATGAGAGAACCCCCACATCACTAGCTTCTCTTTATACAACCTGCCATCTACCCACCTGGGGACTGAGGGTTATGAGAGAACCCCCACATCACTAGCTTCTCTTTATTCAACCTGCCATCTACCCACCTGGGGACTGAGGGTTATGGGAGAACCCCCACATCACTAGCTTCTCTTTATGCAACCTGCCATCTACCCACCTGGGGACTGAGGGTTATGAGAACCCCCACATCACTAGCTTCTCTTAATTCAACCTGCCATCTACCCACCTGGGGACTGAGGGTTATGAGAGACCCCCCACATCACTAGCTTCTCTTTATACAACCTGCCATCTACCCACCTGGGGACTGAGGGTTATGAGAGAACCCCCACATCACTAGCTTCTCTTTATACAACCTGCCATCTACCCACCTGGGGACTGAGGGTTATGAGAGAACCCCCACATCACTAGCTTCTCTTTATTCAACCTGCCATCTACCCACCTGGGGACTGAGGGTTATGAGAGAACCCCCACATCACTAGCTTCTCTTTATACAACCTGCCATCTACCCACCTGGGGACTGAGGGTTATGAGAGAACCCCCACATCACTAGCTTCTCTTTATACAACCTGCCATCTACCCACCTGGGGACTGAGGGTTATGAGAGAACCCCCACATCACTAGCTTCTCTTTATTCAACCTGCCATCTACCCACCTGGGGACTGAGGGTTATGAGAGAACCCCCACATCACTAGCTTCTCTTTATACAACCTGCCAAGCCTAACCTCAACTATAACCACACTGGTTGGCATTTATTGTCATGAATCTTGTCCTGGAGGCAGTTCAGCATAGTGGTCACTAGCTGGCACAGGAACAAAGTATTAAAATCCGATATTAATCCTAACCTCAACACTAACCACACTGCTCATCCTGACTTGTCTAGTTAAATAGACATTACATTTACATTTTTGTTTTTGAAATTAAGACCATGAAACAAAATTATTTTCCTCAAATGTTTACGATACAGCCAATTCTGACTTTGTAGCTGGCATATCTAGAGGAAATCGCCCAGTTCTGCCTACAGGTCAAGATTCATGACAAACGTCAACCTGCGACTGGCAGAGACAATGTAAATTCAATAATGAAACTGTTTTCACAATTAACATGCTTTTTCTTGTTTCAAGTATGTTTTATTATGAAAAGTACAATATATCCTTGTATACTTGTACAACTATGGAGAGTATGTCCATATATAATTGTACAATTTGTTATTCAACATAAAAGACATACAACAAATGATCACATTGGTATTTTAACGGTGTTATTGTAAGAGTTTAAATGTTTAAACAGAGGATCTATCTAAAACAGTATAAAACAAGATGATAAACAGAGGATCCATCTAAAACAGTATAAAACAAGATGATAAACAGAGGATCCATCTAAAACAGTATAAAACAAGATGATAAACAGAGGATCCATCTAAAACAGTATAAAACAAGATGATAAACAGAGGATCCATCTAAAACAGTATAAAACAAGATGATAAACAGAGGATCCATCTAAAACAGTATAAAACAAGATGATAAACAGAGGATCCATCTAAAACAGTATAAAACAAGTGCAGTATGTTCTGAGAATGTTACTTTAACGTCAACTCATAACGTCACACTATAACTTCATGGGAGTCTTGTGGAAAGACTGCATGTTGTTTTGGGTGGATTGAGTGACGTCTTCATCAACATTTGCAGAATATTCCTGTAATATTTTCACCTCTTGTCAGACGCCAACAGCCTAGTCGGCTGCAGACATTCATAAGGAGTTCAAGTGGTTTATTTGCCATTTGCAGGTATTAAAAGTAATACATACATTGTAATTCCTTGTTGGAGCTCTCTCACATATAGGACAGTACATACCAGAGGAGGCTGCTGAGGGGAGGACGGCTCATAATAATGTCTGGAACAGAGTGAATGAAATGGAACACATGGAAACCACGTGTTTGATACCATTCCACTTATTCCCCTCCAGCCATTACAAGCCTGTCCTCCCCAATTAAGGTCCCACCAACCTCCTGTGGTACAAACACAAACAGTAAAATATATCATAAAAAATGCAAAGTGGTAAAAGATCAGAAAAGGAACCAAAAGGTTCAGTCATGTTCTAATAGTCTGATGAAAACAGTTTAGGTTGATGATTTAACAGGCAGATAGAACTGGGATAGAAGCTGTTCTAGAACCTGTGAACCTCCAGAAACTGATTTAACAGGCAGATAGAACTGGGATAGAAGCTGTTCTAGAACCTGTGGTCCAGAAACTGATTTAACAGGCAGATAGAACTGGGATAGAAGCTGATCTAGAACCTGTGGTCCAGAAACTGATTTAACAGGCAGATAGAACTGGGATAGAAGCTGTTCTAGAACCTGTGATACAGAAACTGATTTAACAGGCAGATAGAACTGGGATAGAAGCTGATCTAGAACCTGTGGTCCAGAGACTGATTTAACAGGCAGATAGAACTGGGATAGAAGCTGTTCTAGAACCTGTGATACAGAAACTGATTTAACAGGCAGATAGAACTGGGATAGAAGCTGTTCTGGAACCTGTGGTCCAGAAACCGATTTAAAAGCAGATAGAACCAGTGTTTGTGTGTCCAGTGTGTGTGTGTGTGTGTGTGTTTGTGTGGTTGCCAAGTGTGTTTGTGCCCATTATGTATGTATTCAGTGTCTGTGTCTGTGTGTGTGTTTGTCCAGTGTGTGTGTGTGTCCAGTGAGTGTATGTGTATGTGTCCAGTGTGTGTGTGTGTGTGTGTGTGTGTGTGTGTGTGTCCAGTGTGTGTGTGTGTGTGTGTGTGTGTGTGTCCAGTGTGTGTGTGTGTGTGTGTGTATGTCCAGTGTGTGTGTGTATATCCAGTATGTGTGTGTGTGTTTGTGTGTGTGTGTCTGTCCAGTGTGTGTGTGTGTGTGTTTGTCCAGTGTGTGTTTGTGTAAGTGTCCAGTGTGTGTGTGTGTGTGTGTGTCCAGTGTGTGTCTGTGTGTTTGTGTGTGGGTGTGTGTGTGTGTTTCTGCGTGTGTGAGTCCAGTGTGTGTGTGTTTGTGTGTCCAGTGTGTGTGTGTCCAGTGTGTGTGTGTGTCCAGTGTGTGTAAGTGTCCAGTGTGGTTATGTATGTTTGTGTTCGTGTGTATGTGTCCAGTGTGTGTCTGTGTGTGTCCAGTGTGTGTGTGTCCAGTGTGTGTGTGTGTGCCCAGTTTGTGTGAGTGTGTCCAGTGTGTTAGTGTGTGTGTCCAGTGTGTGTGTGTGTGTGTATGTGTCCAGTGTGTCTGTAAGTGTCCAGTGTGTGTGTGTGTGTGTGTTCGTGTGAGTGTGTCCAGTGTGTGTGTGTGTCCAGTGTGTGTTTGTGTCCAGTGTGTGAGTGTGTCCAGTGTGTGTGTGTGTTCCAGTTTGTGTGAGTGTGTCCAGTATGTGTGTGTGTGTCCAGTGTGTGTGAGTGTCCAGTTTGTGTGAGTGTGTCCAGTATGTGTGTGTGTGTCCAGTGTGTGTGTGTGTCCAGTATGTGTGTGTGTGTGTCCAGTGTGTGTGTGTCCAGTCTGTGTGTGTGTGTCCAGTCTGTGTGTGTGTGTCCAGTGTGTGTGTGTGTGTCCATTGTGTGTGTGTCCAGTCTGTGTTTGTGTGTCCAGTGTGTGTGTGTGTGTCCAGTGTGTGTATGTCCGTCCAGTGTGTGTGTGTGTGTCCAGTGTGTGTGTGTCCAGTGTGTGTGTGTGTGTTTAGTGTGTGTGTGTGTGTCCAGTGTGTGTGTGTGTGTCCAGTGTGTGTTAGTGTGTCAGGTTATTATTTCAGGGACATCATGTTGTGTTTGACACAGAGACACTGAGTCGCCATCATACCAAATATGAATCCCTGGATAGAGGGGCTCAGTGAATGTGGAGGTGAATGTGTTCAGGTGGGTCAGTGTGTCAGAGGAGGCTCTATAGAAGGACAGAGTGCCGGCTGGCCAATCCAGATACACTCCTACTCTGTGGGAGCTGGAGGAGGGGACGTCTATAGTAGTGGGATTATTATTGTGCCAGGCAATGTAACTGTTGTCAGAGCAGTTCAGACTCCAGGACTTGTCATTCCATCCAAGACAACAGTCCTTAACCCCTCCTCTCCTGCTGATTCCTTTATATGTCACTCCTATATCAGCCCTTCTCCCAATCCACTCTACCTCCCAGTAACAGCGCCCAGTCAGACCCTCTCTACACAGCACCTGTTCACAGTCCTCAAATCTCTCTGGGTGATCAGGATACGGCTGCTCCTCTGTCCTACATGTCACCTTTCTGTTCTCTTTAGACAGAGAGAGGAGTCTGTTTACTGTGTTTAGGTCCAGTGTGAGATCACAGACATCTGATGAATGAAACCAGACACAATATTAGAAATCATCATCATTCACATTAGAATGTTAACTCACTTTTCACTTATTCATTTAATGTAGATGTTTCTAGGTATCAAAAGGAGAAGTTAAGGTAGCTTGAGAATTGTTGAATGATCATATGTTATACTGTATGGTAATATAAAACACATGTATTCACATTAATTACACACACACACACACACACACACACACACACACACACACACACACACACACACACACACACACACACACGTACATTTCTTATGTAACACGAACGCGCCACACACACACACACACACACACACACACACACACACACACACACACACACACACACACACACACACACACACACACACACACACACACACACACACACACACACACACACACACACACACACACACACACGTATGCATGCATGAACAAAAACACACATTTCTTATGTAACACGAACGCGCCACACACACACACACAGACAGACACACACATTGTCAAAGCAACTCTTTGTAAACTTTGGTGTCCCTGATTTCTGCTTCTGTAGAACTACAGCTGATATTTAATATGACCAAGTAAGTAATGATGGTGGTCTTTGACTTTGACTTAACTTGAATTAAGACTTATTCTTAGTCATATTAACACTCACATTTTCTAAGCCCAGGTTTCATTGTGTACTCTCCACCATGTTCCACACTGTAGCGGTAAGCAGAAGAACAGACAGTCATTGAGTGATACACGGGAACTCACACACACACACACACACACACACAGTCAGCATATAACTTTGTCCAAGTGGTGGTTAGAATGTTTGTCTTAATGAGCCTGATAAGTCAAACATGTCTGATATGAACATTGACATAAACCCTCTACATACTTGAGTTTCTCCAGTCTGCAGTGTGGATCCTCCAGTCCAGCAGAGAGCAGTCTGACTCCTGAGTCTCCTGGGTGATTGTAGCTCAGGTCCAGCTCTCTCAGGTGTGAGGGGTTTGACCTCAGAGCTGAGACCAGAGAAGCACAGCCTTCCTCTGTGACTAGACAGCGTGACAGCCTGCAAAGAGTCAAATCATATTAAAATCACACTGATATTCTTTGGTGGTGAAAATGGAGAGGCAGTACATTTGTTTCTATATGTGCAGGTACATCAGTGTCCTGAAACCTGCCATATCTATTCATAAATTAATGTACCATTATTAGAAATAACAAATTATCAAATATTGCCTGCAGATAAAAAAATGTATAGTACAAATATGTGAGTAGACTGACCAGACCAGTTTAAAAAGACGTATCAGTCAAAAGACAGACAGTGAGGTATCAGATTTAGATTGTATTGAGTATACAGTCCACACCATATCTATTTTGACAGTGAAGCTAACATTTTAAATGTGGCTCTATACTCCAATATTTTAGATTTCAGATCAAATGTTTTATATGAGGTGACAATATATAATGTCACCTTTAATTTGAGGGTATTTTAATACATATCTGTTTTACCGTTTTGAAATGAAAGCATTTTATGTATCTAGTCCTCCTATATGAAGAAGTCATAAGTATTCTGACAAATGTACTTAGTGTATTAAAGTAGTCAAAAGTTGAGTATTTGGTTGTAAACTCATTGGTTGCATTTGCAGTTTGTTTTGGTTGTGTTTTGCCCAATAGTAACTGAAAGGTGGATGGTGACTGGAGTCATTTTCTGTCTAAGTGAGTAGATAACATGTTTCTAAACAATAATAAATGAATCCTGATGATCTTTTGATTCAGAAAAATCATGAATGAATCATGAATAATGATGAGTGAGAGAGTTACAGAGTCTACAACAAAACATGCTAACCTCTCACCATTACCAATAACAGAGGATACAACAAAACATGCTAACCTCTCACCATTACCAATAACAGAGACTACAACAAAACATGCTAACCTCTTACCATTACCAATAACAGAGACTACAACAAAACATACTAACCTCTCACCATTACCAATAACAGAGGCTACAACAAAACATGCTAACCTCTCACCATTACCAATAACAGAGACTACAACAAAACATGCTAACCTCTCACCATTACCAATAACAGAGACTACAACAAAACATGCTAACCTCTCACCATTACCAATAACAGAGACTACAACAAAACATGCTAACCTCTCACCATTACCAATAACAGAGGCTACAACAAAACATGCTAACCTCTCACCATTACCAATAACAGAGGCTACAACAAAACATGCTAACATCTCACCATTACCAATAACAGAGACTACAACAAAACATGCTAACCTCTCACCATTACCAATAACAGAGACTACAACAAAACATGCTAACCTCTCACCATTACCAATAACAGAGGCTACAACAAAACATGCTAACCTCTCACCATTACCAATAACAGAGGCTACAACAAAACATGCTAACCTCTCACCATTACCAATAACAGAGACTACAACAAAACATACTAACCTCTCACCATTACCAATAACAGAGGATACAACAAAACATGCTAACCTCTCACCATTACCAATAACAGAGGCTACAACAAAACATGCTAACCTCTCACCATTACCAATAACAGAGGCTACAACAAAACATACTAACCTCTCACCATTACCAATAACAGAGGCTACAACAAAACATGCTAACCTCTCACCATTACCAATAACAGAGGCTACAACAAAACATGCTAACCTCTCACCATTACCAATAACAGAGGCTACAACAAAACATACTAACCTCTCACCATTACCAATAACAGAGGATACAACAAAACATGCTAACCTCTCACCATTACCAATAACAGAGACTACAACAAAACATGCTAACCTCTCACCATTACCAATAACAGAGACTACAACAAAACATGCTAACCTCTCACCATTACCAATAACAGAGGCTACAACAAAACATGCTAACCTCTCACCATTACCAATAACAGAGGCTACAACAAAACATGCTAACCTCTCACCATTACCAATAACAGAGGCTACAACAAAACATGCTAACCTCTCACCATTACCAATAACAGAGTCTACAACAAAACATGCTAACCTCTCACCATTACCAATAACAGAGACTACAACAAAACATGCTAACCTCTCACCATTACCAATAACAGAGGCTACAACAAAACATGCTAACCTCTCACCATTACTAATAACAGAGGCTACAACAAAACATGCTAACCTCTCACCATTACCAATAACAGAGTCTACAACTAAACATGCTAACCTCTCACCATTACCAATAACAGAGACTACAACTAAACATGCTAACCTCTCACCATTACCAATAACAGAGACTACAACAAAACATACTAACCTCTCACCATTACCAACAACAGAGACTACAACAAAACATGCTAACCTCTCACCATTACCACTAACAGAGTATACAACAAAACATGCTAACCTCTCACCATTACTAATAACAGAGCCTACAACAAAACATGCTAACCTCTCACCATTACCACTAACAGAGTATACAACAAAACATGCTAACCTCTCACCATTACCACTAACAGAGACTACAACAAAACATGCTAACCTCTCACCATTACCAACAACAGAGACTACAACAAAACATGCTAACCTCTCACCATTACCACTAACAGAGTATACAACAAAACATGCTAACCTCTCACCATTACTAATAACAGAGCCTACAACAAAACATGCTAACCTCTCACCATTACCACTAACAGAGTATACAACAAAACATGCTAACCTCTCACCATTACCACTAACAGAGACTACAACAAAACATGCTAACCTCTCACCATTACCAACAACAGAGACTACAACAAAATATGCTAACCTCTCACCATTACTAATAACAGAGCCTACAACAAAACATGCTAACCTCTCACCATTACCAATAACAGAGTCTACAACAAAACATGCTAACCTCTCACCATTACCAATAACAGAGGCTACAACAAAACATACTAATGTTAGTAAAACGTTTACTGTTGACAGGAGAACAAGAGGAGACAATAGGACGAGGTGGATAATTTTATAATAAGGCCGTTTAATCACATGTAAAGATATCTTAGTAAAATCTTGCAGCAAGGCTCTTTCTGTCTGATTCCTATTGAATCGTCCGGGAAAGAGAGCGCTCTACACAGTACATACAGATTATATAGGCAACAAGCAAAGTAGGTTGATCTTGTCGTCTGGCCTTCCGATTGGTCGATCTGGGTCGTGGGTAGTCCTGCTCGGACCAGGTGTCGACGTTCCATTGGCTCTTGACATAGTTCTTTGTCTTGAGTCACACCCTTGGAAAGAATGTGTATGTCTAAATGATGTTTCAGGGGCCTGTCCTGAGTGGGGTGTGTGTGTGTCTGAGGTTAGTATCTAATGAGATCGGCATGTGCCTAAGGACAAAGAGAGGGTGGGTTCATTTTGTACAAAGGATAGCCTATGTTGGAATGTTGTTATACTAGTCTCCAGTATCTATTTCAATTTCTTACACTAACCTCTCACCATTACCAATATCAGAGACTACAACAAAACATGCTAACCTCTCACCATTACCAATAACAGAGTCTACAACAAAACATGCTAACCTCTCACCATTACCAATAACAGAGGCTACAACAAAACATGCTAACCTCTCACCATTACCAATAACAGAGGGGGTCTGATCTTTGTGCCTCTGTAACTTTCTCATTCATCATCATTCACGATTCATTCCTGATTATTCATAATCATGGTAGCATTCACATGAATGTAGAAGTGTTCAGAAACATCTTCTATTCTTACTGACAATACAAGTGAAGTGATTCCAAAATGACAGGACATTATTCACCATTCAGTTTCTATTAGGAAAAACATCATCCATAATAAATGAATTCAACAAGTTAGTAGAATCACAAGCTTGATGTAATCACTACAGGGAAAGAATATTGGACCAAACACTAAAAATAATTAAGACTTCTTCAAATGGATACATAACATGGTTTCCTTTCTTAACGCTAGCAGAGCTACAATAACCTCAAATAAAAGGTGACATTCGGTTCTATCTCATATCACAACATATACAGATACATCAGTGTCCTGAAACCTGCCATGTCTATTCATAAATTAATGTATCATTATTAGAAATGATCAAAGTATTGTTTGTAGAGAGAAACATGTATAGTACAAATATTTGAGTAGACTGACCAGACCAGTTTAAAAAGCAGTATCAGTCAAAAGACAGACAGTGAGGTTTCAGATTTAGATTGTATTGAGTAAACAGTCCAGACCATATCTATTTTGACAGTGAAGCTAACATTTTAAATGTGGCTCTGTACTCCAGCATTTGGCTACAACAAAACATACTAACCTCTCACCATTAACCTCCAATAAAAGGTGACATTTTGTACTCTCATCTAATATGAAACATTCTATCTCAAATCCAAAATGCTGGAGCATAGCACCAAATGTAAAACTGTAAGCTTCACTGTCCAAACACATATGGTGTGGACTATGTGTGTCTGGTAAACACATGTGGATCTGGTGAACAGTTATCACTTGTTGACCAACTACAGGAATACTGACCTCAGAGTCTCCAGTTTACAGTGGGGATTCCCCAGTCCAGCAGAGAGCAGCTCCACTCCTGAATCCTTCAGGTCATTGTTACTCAGGTCCAGCTCTCTCAGATGTGAGGGGTTTGACATCAGAGCTGAGACCAGAGAAGCACAGCCTTCCTCTGTGACTCCACAGCCTGACAGCCTGACAAAGAGATCATCATGACTTCAAACACACTGTTAATTTAACACCAGTAGTGTAGAAGGACAATGGCAGATGCATTTGGTTTATTCAAACAACATATAGATTCATCTTCCGTCTCCTAGAACTGTATCGTCATATTGTTATACTAATGGTAAAATCAATGCATGTGTTTTTCAATATAATATTATATACATATTATAATACATATTTTTCTCTAAACTGAATATTTCTTCCTCATGATTAGTTATTATATGTCATTTGATGTACTCACAGAACAGCTCTGGAGCCTTTGACCACTGGCAGCAGCCTCAGAAGACCTTCCTCTGATCTGGAGTATTTCTTCAGGTCAAACACATCCAGCTCCTTTTCTGAAGTCAGCAACACAAAGACCAGAGCTGACCACTGTGCAGGTGACAGGTTGGGTTTTGAGAGACTTCCTGATCTCAGGAAGCTTTGGATCTCCTCCACTAGAGAACAGTCATTCAGTTCATTCAGACAGTGGAACAGATTGATGCTCCTCTCTGGAGAGGGATTCTCCCTGATCTTCTCCTTGATGTACTTGACTGTTTCTTCATGGCTCTGTGAGCTGCTTCTTGTCTTTGTCAGAAGACCTCGTAAGTGCTTCTGATTGGACTCCAGTGAGAGGCCCAGAAGGAAGCGGAGGAACAGGTCCAGGTTTCCTGTCTCACTTTGTAAGGCTTTATCCACAGCACTCTTGTAGAAAGTAACTTCAGGCTTGTCTCTGAACAGCAAAGAAAAGATGCTGGACTTTGTTTGCAGTTTGTCCATTAGATTCTCATTGTTGTTGATGAATGAGAGGAACACATATACAGCAGCCAGAAACTCCTGAATGCTCAGATGAACAAAGCAGAACACCTTGTCCTGGTACAGCACACATTCCTCTTTAAAGAGCTGTGTGCACAATCCTGAGTACACTGAAGCTTCATTGACATCAATGCCAGCCTCTTTCAGGTCTTCTTCATAGAAAATCAGATTGCCATTCACAAGCTGCTGAAAAGCCAGTTTTCCCAGTGACAGAATGCTCTTTTTATTCCAGTGTGGACCTGTCTCTTCTTTCCCAAGATACTTTTCATTCTTCTGTTTGGTGTGAAACTCCACAAGGTGTGTGTACATCTCTGTCAGAGTCTTGGGCATCTCTTCTCTCTTATGTTTCAGCATGTGTTCAAGGACTGTTGCAGAAATCCAACAGAAGACTGGAATGTGGCACATGATGTGGAGGCTCCTTGACGTCTTTATGTGTGAGATGATTCTGCTGGCCAGGTCCTCATCACTGAATCTCTTCCTGAAGTACTCCTCCTTCTGTGGGTCATTGAACCCTCGTACCTCTGTCACCTGGTCAACACACCCTGAAGGGATCTTATTGGCTGCTGCAGGTCGGGTAGTTATCCAGAGGAGAGCAGAGGGAAGCAGATTTCCCTTGATGAGATTTGTCAGCAGAACATCCACTGAGGTTGACTCTGTGACGTCCCAACAGATCTTGTTCTTCTGGAAGTCTAGGGGCAGTCGGCACTCATCCAGACCATCAAAGATGAACAGAACTTTGTACTTGTCGAAGTTGGAGATTCTTGATTCTTTGGTTTCCATTGAGAAGTGGATGAGAAGTTCAATCAAAGTGTGTTTGTCCTCTTTCATCAAATTCAGTTCCCGAAAAGGAAATGAAAAAATAAATTGGACATCCTGATTTGCTTTTCCTTCAGCCCAGTCCAGAATGAACTTCTGCACAGAGACTGTTTTTCCAATGCCAGCGACTCCCTTTGTCAGCACAGTTCTGATAGGTTTGTCTTGTCCAGTTAAGGGTTTGAAGATGTCGTTACATTTGATTGCAGTCTCTGGTCTTGTATGTTTCCTGGTTGTTGTCTCAATCTGTCTCAGCTCATGTTCATTATTGACCTCTCCTGTTCCACCCTCTGTGATGTAGAGCTCTGTGTAGATGTTATTGAGAAGTGTTGGGTTTCCTTGTTTAGCGATCCCCTCAAATACACATTGAAACTTCTTCTTTAGATTAGATTTGAGTTCACGTTGGCAAATCACAGCGGGATCATCTGAATCTAGAAATAACACAGAGGATATTATATTACATTTGTTTTAATGCCTACAGTATTGTAAGACTGTTATAAAATTTAAATTATAATAATTTATTCTCATAACTGACTGTATAAATGTGTACATGTTTTCATATTGCATTACAGACTGGTGTGACTGATTATATTATTATTGGTATTACTGATGGTATTATTAATGTTGTCTCTCTCTAAATGAATCACCACAACACATCCCTGCTGCTATTTGAGGTCACTAGGTGTTGTGTTAAGGCTGCTACAATATCATTGAGTTACACAGCTACTTTAGCTGTACTTTAGCTACAGCTTTTAAATGTTATAAAACAGAATTCAACATGAGGCAGACAGATCTTACATTTCTCCAGTGTGTCAGCAAGCTCCTTCTGGTTCATTTTCCTCAGGACGTGCAGTGTGATCTTCAGAGCCCCCTCTCTGGCACTGCTCTCCTGCTTCTCATCTTCAGCGTCCACCACTTCCTTATCCTGCTTCTGACTCTCAAAGCCTTCTGGGAGTTCTGGACTAAGAATCCTCTTGAACATCTTCAGCTCGTTCTTCACAAATGTCATAATTTTCTCTTCAAGCAGCTGAAATAAATCAAGTAAATAAGTTAAGCAAGAGAAGAAATGCTTTCTCATTAACACATTAATTAATGATTGACAGATCAACTTTACTTGAGGTAAACAAAAACAAATGTACATAACAGGACCACATACACTGAATATGGAGTCCAGGTCTGTTTGATGACTCTGGGAAGACTGACCACTGAGAATCTCTGACTCTGATCTCTCCTGTTGGTTTCTGTGGACAAAACATGAGATTACATCTCCTCATCCAGGGTGTGCACACACACACGCTCACACTCACACTCACACACACACACACACACTGGACAATGAAAATGTAAAAAAGGATTAGCCTTTGAATTATGAAAGCAACTAAAATAAATGGTTAAATGGGAGAGGAGAAATGACTAGAGACAGTGTTGTTTAACTCACTGACCATGACCCATGAGTTCTTCTTACCTTTGTTTAGTAGAAAAGTCTCCCTCTCTAAAGTTTCTAGGAGGATCCATAGACTTGTCACTCTTCATGGACACACAGTTGGGTACAGGGGAGGCTGGTCTCTCCTGCTTGATTGGACTTCAACACAACAGAGACAAACATTACATCTCTCATCTACTCTGAGCTCAGATGGGGAAACATAAGAAGAGTTTCATTCCAGAACGATATATATACATTTTCAGAAATGTTCGTCAATTATATTTTATTGTTTAAAGAAAGTCTTTATAAAGGCTTCTAAAGTGTTTAATTTCCACTTAAAATTGTCAAACTTGATTTGCCCTAATGAAAAATGGATCAGCCCCTACCAAAAATATCCCTTAATTATAATCCACATAAAAATACACATTTTCTGTTATTTTCCTGCTGTGAGAAACTAAGTCAAATTAAGATGGCATCTGTTAGTGCATTCATCTTTAGGTATCTAGGTGAGACAACCACATATCACAGTCAAATATACAGGATACCAACATTACATTCCAGCTAAACAATGGATATATAGATATCTAGGTGAGACAACCACATATCACAGTCAGATATACAGGATACCAACATTACATTCCTGTTAAATAATGGATATATAGATAGCTAGGTGAGACAACCACATATCACAGTCAGATATACAGGATACCAACATTACATTCCTGTTAAACAATGGATATATAGATATCTAGGTGAGACAACCACATATCACAGTCAGATATACAGGATACCAACATTACATTCCTGTTAAACAATGGATATATAGATATCTAGGTGAGACAACCACATATCACAGTCAGATATACAGGATACCAACATTACATTCCTGCTAAACAATGGATATATAGAGTTTGGCAAAAAACACATTTTCATACACAACTGAAATCTAGGACAGTTATATAGAATGTACCTATAAGAAATAATTTCTGATAAAAAAAACGTGTAGAAAATACATTCTTAAACAATATTGTCAGCTCACCTCTTAGTTTTGGTGTCATGTTCCCCAGAGAGACTCATTTTAGAGCACTGACCCCTAAACAGAGATACAGCATGTTGATTGTGGTTAACACAGTGACAACTAATTATTGAATGTCAATTATTCTCTTTTATTCATTATCTCTTAGAAATAAAACAATTACTAACAGACACATCCAAACAATCAGGTGATTTAATGCATTTTCTAGCCCAATGAATACTCAAAACCCGTCCACAAGGCCTGAAAACTAACTAATAGCCCCTGATAGGTCTACATCTTATTTCAGATAGACTACAGTAGTAAACTAGCCCCTGATAGGTCTACATCTTATTTCAGATAGACTAAAGTAGTAAACTAGTCCCTGATAGGCCAACATCTTATTTCAGATAGACTACAGTAGTAAACTAGCCCCTGATAGGTCTACATCTTATTTCAGATAGACTACAGTAGTAAACTGGCCCCTGATAGGTCTACATCTTATTTCAGATAGACTACAGTAGTAAACTAGCCCCTGATAGGTCTACATCTTATTTCAGATAGACTACAGTAGTAAACTAGCCCCTGATAGGTCTACATCTTATTTCAGATAGACTACAGTAGTAAACTAGCCCCTGATAGGTCTACATCTTATTTCAGATAGACTACAGTAGTAAACTAGTCCCTGATAGGTCTACATCTTATTTCAGATAGACTACAGTAGTAAACTATCCCCTGATAGGTCTACATCTTATTTCAGATAGACTACAGTAGTAAACTAGCCCCTGATAGGTCTACATCTTATTTCAGATAGACTACAGTAGTAAACTAGCCCCTGATAGGTCTACATCTTATTTCAGATAGACTAAAGTAGTAAACTAGTCCCTGATAGGCCAACATCTTATTTCAGATAGACTACAGTAGTAAACTAGCCCCTGATAGGTCTACATCTTATTTCAGATAGACTACAGTAGTAAACTAGTCCCTGATAGGCCAACATCTTATTTCAGATAGACTACAGTAGTAAACTAGCCCCTGATAGGTCTACATCTTATTTCAGATAGACTACAGTAGTAAACTAGCCCCTGATAGGTCTACATCTTATTTCAGATAGACTACAGTAGTAAACTAGCCCCTGATAGGTCTACATCTTATTTCAGATAGACTACAGTAGTAAACTAGACCCTGATAGGTCTACATCTTATTTCAGATAGACTACAGTAGTAAACTAGTCCCTGATAGGTCTATATCTTATTTCAGATAGACTACAGTAGTAAACTGGCCCCTGATAGGTCTACATCTTATTTCAGATAGACTAAAGTAGTAAACTAGTCCCTGATAGGCCTACATCTTATTTCAGATAGACTACAGTAGTAAACTAGCCCCTGATAGGCCTACATCTTATTTCAGATAGACTACAGTAGTAAACTGGCCCCTGATAGGTCTACATCTTATTTCAGATAGACTAAAGTAGTAAACTAGTCCCTGATAGGCCTACATCTTATTTCAGATAGACTACAGTAGTAAACTAGCCCCTGATAGGTCTACATCTTATTTCAGATAGACTACAGTAGTAAACTAGCCCCTGATAGGTCTACATCTTATTTCAGATAGACTACAGTAGTAAACTAGTCCCTGATAGGTATACATCTTATTTCAGATAGACTACAGTAGTAAACTAGCCCCTGATAGGTCTACATCTTATTTCAGATAGACTACAGTAGTAAACTAGCCCCTGATAGGTCTACATCTTATTTCAGATAGACTACAGTAGTAAACTATCCCCTGATAGGTCTACATCTTATTTCAGATAGACTACAGTAGTAAACTAGCCCCTGATAGGTCTACATCTTATTTCAGATAGACTACAGTAGTAAACTAGTCCCTGATAGGTCTACATCTTATTTCAGATAGACTACAGTAGTGAACTAGCCCCTGATAGGTCTACATCTTATTTCAGATAGACTACAGTAGTAAACTAGCCCCTGATAGGTCTACATCTTATTTCAGATAGACTACAGTAGTAAACTAGCCCCTGATAGGTCTACATCTTATTTCAGATAGACTGCAGTAGTAAACTAGCCCCTGATAGGTCTACATCTTATTTCAGATAGACTACAGTAGTAAACTATCCCCTGATAGGTCTACATCTTATTTCAGATAGACTACAGTAGTAAACTAGCCCCTGATAGGTCTACATCTTATTTCAGATAGACTACAGTAGTAAACTAGCCCCTGATTGGTCTACATCTTATTTCAGATAGACTACAGTAGTAAACTAGTCCCTGATAGGTCTACATCTTATTTCAGATAGACTACAGTAGTAAACTAGCCCCTGATAGGTCTACATCTTATTTCAGATAGACTACAGTAGTAAACTATCCCCTGATAGGTCTACATCTTATTTCAGATAGACTACAGTAGTAAACCAGCCCCTGATAGGTCTACATCTTATTTCAGATAGACTACAGTAGTAAACTAGCCCCTGATAGGTCTACATCTTATTTCAGATAGACTACAGTAGTAAACTAGCCCCTGATAGGTCTACATCTTATTTCAGATAGACTACAGTAGTAAACTAGCCCCTGATAGGTCTACATCTTATTTCAGATAGACTACAGTAGTAAACTAGCCCCTGATAGACTACAGTAGTAAACTAGCCCCTGATAGGTCTACATCTTATTTCAGATAGACTACAGTAGTGAACTAGCCCCTGATAGGTCTACATCTTATTTCAGATAGACTACAGTAGTAAACTAGTCCCTGATAGGTCTACATCTTATTTCAGATAGACTACAGTAGTAAACCAGCCCCTGATAGGCCTACATCTTATTTCAGATAGACTACAGTAGTAAACTAGTCCCTGATAGGTCTACATCTTATTTCAGATAGACTACAGTAGTAAACTATCCCCTGATAGGTCTACATCTTATTTCAGATAGACTACAGTAGTAAACTAGCCCCTGATAGGTCTACATCTTATTTCAGATAGACTACAGTAGTAAACTAGTCCCTGATAGGTCTACATCTTATTTCAGATAGACTACAGTAGTAAACTAGCCCCTGATAGGTCTACATCTTATTTCAGATAGACTACAGTAGTAAACTAGCCCCTGATAGGTCTGCATCTTATTTCAGATAGACTACAGTAGTAAACCAGCCCCTGATAGGTCTACATCTTATTTCAGATAGACTGCAGTAGTAAACTAGCCCCTGATAGGTCTACATCTTATTTCAGATAGACTACAGTAGTAAACTAGTCCCTGATAGGTCTACATCTTATTTCAGATAGACTACAGTAGTAAACCAGCCCCTGATAGGTCTACATCTTATTTCAGATAGACTACAGTAGCCTGGGCAAGATGATTTAGCAGCTTGCTTAGTTAAAATTGACAGATTATTTTATTTAACATGAATAGCAATGTGATTTCTCAATCGGACTTCACACTGCCCTTTCCCACTTGGACAAAAGGAACACCTACAGTGGGGAGAACAAGTATTTGATACACTGCCGATTTTGCAGGTTTTCCTACTTACAAAGCATGTAGAGGTCTGTAATTTTTATCATAGGTACACTTCAACTGTGAGAGACGGAATCTAAAACAAAAATCCAGAAAATCACATTGTATGATTTTTAAGTAATTAATTAGCATTTTATTGCATGACATAAGTATTTGATACATCAGAGAAGCAGAACTTAATATTTGGTACAGAAACCTTTGTTTGCAATTACAGAGATCATACGTTTCCTGTAGTTCTTTACCAGGTTTGCACACACTGCAGCAGGGATTTTGGCCCACTCCTCCATACAGACCTTCTCCAGATCCTTCAGGTTTACGGGGCTGTCGCTGGGCAATACGGACTTTCAGCTCCCTCCAAAGATTTTCTATTGGGTTCATCTCTGGAGACTGGCTAGGCCACTCCAGGACCTTGAGATGCTTCTTACGGAGCCACTCCTTAGTTGCCCTGGCTGTGTGTTTCGGGTCATTGTCATGCTGGAAGACCCAGCCACGACCCATCTTCAATGCTCTTACTGAGGGAAGGAGGTTGTTGGCCAAGATCTCGCGATACATGGCCCCATCCATCCTCCCCTCAATACGGTGCAGTCGTCCTGTCCCCTTTGCAGAAAAGCATCCCCAAAGAATGATGTTTCCACCTCCATGCTTCACAGTTGGGATGGTGTTGTTGGGGTTGTACTCATCCTTCTTCTTCCTCCAAACACAGCGAGTGGAGTTTAGACCAAAAAGCTCTATTTTTGTCTCATCAGACCACATGACCTTCTCCCATTCCTCCTCTGGATCATCCAGATGGTCATTGGCAAACTTCAGACGGGCCTGGACATGCGCTGGCTTGAGCAGGGGGACCTTGCGTGCGCTGCAGGATTTTAATCCATGACGGCGTAGTGTGTTACTAATGGTTTTCTTTGAGACTGTGGTCCCAGCTCTCTTCAGGTCATTGACCAGGTCCTGCCGTGTAGTTCTGGGCTGATCCCTCACCTTCCTCATGATCATTGATGCCCCACGAGGTGAGATCTTGCATGGAGCCCCAGACCGAGGGTGATTGACCGTCATCTTGAACTTCTTCCATTTTCTAATAATTGCGCCAACAGTTGTTGCCTTCTCACTAAGCTGCTTGCCTATTGTCCTGTAGCCCATCCCAGCCTTGTGCAGGTCTACAATTTCATCCCTGATGTCCTTACACAGCTCTCTGGTCTTGGCCATTGTGGAGAGGTTGGAGTCTGTTTGATTGAGTGTGTGGACAGGTGTCTTTTATACAGATAACGAGTTCAAACAGGTGCAGTTAATACAGCTAATGATTGGAGAACAGGAGGGCTTCTTAAAGAAGAACTAACAGGTCTGTGAGAGCCGGAATTCTTACTGGTTGGTAGGTGATCAAATACTTATGTCATGCAATAAAATGCAAATTAATTACTTAAAAGTCATACAATGTGATTTTCTGGATTTTTGTTTTAGATTCCGTCTCTCACAGTTGAAGTGTACCTATGATAAAAATTACAGACCTCTACATGCTTTGTAAGTAGGAAAACCTGCAAAATCGGCAGTGTATCAAATACTTGTTCTCCCCACTGTATGTGAGAATGCTGTTCATTGACTACAGCTCAGAGTTCAACACCATAGCGCCCACTAAGCTCATCACGACTGCGTGGCCAAACACGACTCCGACACCATTGTTAAGTTTGCTGACAACACAACAGTGGTATGCCTGATCACCGACAATGATGAGAAGTCAGAGAACTGGCAATGTGGTGCCAGGACAACACCCTCTCCCTCAATGTGGGCAAGACAAAGGAGCTGCTTGTGGACCACAGGAAACAGGCCCCCATTAACATCGATGGGGCTGTAGTGGAGCGGGTCGAGAATTTCAACTTTCTTGGTGTCCATATCACCAACAAATTATCATTTTATTAAAAAATAATATTTTTATTTCACCTTTATTTAACCAGGTAGGCTAGTTGAGAACAAGTTCTCATTTACAACTGCAACCTGGCCAAGATAAAGCAAAGCAGTGCAACACATACAACAACACAGTGTTACACATGTAATAAACAAACGTAGAGTCAAAAACACAATATAAAAGTCTATATACAGAGTGTGCAAAGGAGTTAAAATTAGGGAGGTAAGGCAATAAATAGGCCGTAGTGAAAAAAGTAATTACAATTTAGCAATTAAACACTGGAGTGATAGATGTGTAGAAGATGAATGTGTCATGTTTTGTCTTTGATCATCATGTCTTGTCCCTGTGCTTCCCTCTGCTGGTCTTATTAGGTTCTTTCCCTCTTTCTATCCCTCTCTCTCCTCCTCCCTCTCTCCCTCTCCCGCTCTCTCTCTCTATCGTTCCGTTCCTGCTCCCAGCTGTTTCTCATTCTCCTAACGACCTCATTTACTCTTTCACACCTGTCCCCTATTTTGCCCTCTGATTAGAGTCCCTATTTCTCCCTCTGTTTTCCGCTTCTGTCCTTGTCGGATTCTTGTTTGATGTTTGCTGTTCTGTGTCCTTGTTCCGCCCTGTCGTGTTTTTGCCTTCTTCAGATGCTGCGTGTGAGCAGGTGTCTATGTCTGCTACGGCCCGTGCCTTCCTGAAGCGACCTGCAGTCTGTGGTCGCGTCTCCAGTCGTTCCTCTCTACTGACGAGAGGATTTCAGTTTCCTGTTTTGGATTTACCTTTGATAATATCCAGGAGAATCATTGTTTGTTTAAGACTGGAATAAAGACTCTGTTTCTATTACGTCGCTTTTGGGTCCTCATTCACCAGCATAACAGAAGAATCCGACCAAGAATGGACCCAGCGACTACGGATTCTCGCAACACTGCCGTCGAGATCCAGGGAGCAATGCTCGGCAGACACGAGCAGGAATTGTCTGCTGCTCGTCATGCCGTTGAGACCCTGGCCGCTCATGTCTCCGATCTCTCAGGACAGTTTCAGAGTCTTCGTCTCGTGCCACCAGCTACTTCCTGGTCTTCCGAGTCTCCGGAACCTAGGGTTAATAACCCACCATGTTACTCTGGGCAGCCCACTGAGTGTCGCTCCTTTCTCACCCAGTGTGATATTGTGTTCTCTCTCCAGCCCAACACATACTCAGGAGAGAGAGCTCGGATCGCTTACGTCATATCACTCCTTACTGGTCGGGCTCGGGAGTGGGGCACAGCTATCTGGGAGGCAAGGGCTGAGTGTTCTAACGTTTATCAGAACTTTAAGGAGGAGATGATACGGGTTTTTGATCGTTCAGTTTTTGGGAAGGAGGCTTCCAGGGCCCTGGCTTCCCTATGTCAAGGTGATCGATCCATAACGGATTACTCTATAGAGTTTCGCACTCTTGCTGCATCCAGTGACTGGAACGAGCCGGCGTTGCTCGCTCGTTTTCTGGAGGGACTCCACGCTGAGGTTAAGGATGAGATTCTCTCCCGGGAGGTTCCTTCCAGCGTGGACTCTTTGATTGCACTCGCCATCCGCATAGAACGACGGGTAGATCTTCGTCACCGAGCTCGTGGAAGAGAGCTCGCGTTAACGGTGTTTCCCCTCTCCGCATCTCAACCATCTCCTCCCATCGGCTCAGAGACTGAGCCCATGCAGCTGGGAGGTATTCGCATCTCGACTAAGGAGAGGGAACGGAGAATCACCAACCGCCTTTGCCTCTATTGCGGTTCTGCTGGACATTTTGTCATGTCATGTCCAGTAAAAGCCAGAGCTCATCAGTAAGCGGAGGGCTACTGGTGAGCGCTACTACTCAGGTCTCTCCATCAAGATCCTGTACTACCTTGTCGGTCCATCTACGCTGGACCGGTTCGGCTGCTTCCTGCAGTGCCTTGATAGACTCTGGGGCTGAGGGTTGTTTTATGGACGAAGCATGGGCTCGGAAACATGACATTCCTCTCAGACAGTTAGGGAAGCCCACGCCCATGTTCGCCTTAGATGGTAGTCCTCTCCCCAGTATCAGATGTGAGACACTACCTTTAACCCTCACAGTATCTGGTAACCACAGTGAGACCATTTCCTTTTTGATTTTTCGTTCACCTTTTACACCTGTTGTTTTGGGTCATCCCTGGCTAGTATGTCATAATCCTTCTATTAATTGGTCTAGTAATTCTATCCTATCCTGGAACGTTTCTTGTCATGTGAAGTGTTTAATGTCTGCTATCCCTCCTGTTTCTTCTGTCCCCTCTACTCAGGAGGAACCTGGTGATTTGACAGGAGTGCCGGAGGAATATCATGATCTACGCACGGTCTTCAGTCGGTCCAGAGCCAACTCTCTTCCTCCTCACCGGTCGTATGATTGTTGTATTGATCTCCTTCCGGGGACCACTCCCCCTCGGGGTAGACTATACTCTCTGTCGGCTCCCGAACGTAAGGCTCTCGAGGATTATCTGTCTGTTTCTCTCGACGCCGGTACCGTGGTGCCTTCTTCCTCTCCCGCCGGAGCGGGGTTTTTCTTTGTTAAGAAGAAGGACGGTACTCTGCGCCCCTGCGTGGATTATCGAGGGCTGAATGACATAACGGTTAAGAATCGTTATCCGCTTCCCCTTATGTCGTCAGCCTTCGAGATTCTGCAGGGAGCCAGGTTCTTTACTAAGTTGGACCTTCGTAACGCTTACCATCTCGTACGCATCAGAGAGGGGGACGAGTGGAAAACGGCGTTTAACACTCCGTTAGGGCATTTTGAATACCGGGTTCTGCCGTTCGGTCTCGCTAATGCTCCAGCTGTCTTTCAGGCATTAGTTAATGATGTACTGAGAGACATGCTGAACATCTTTGTTTTCGTTTACCTTGACGATATCCTGATTTTTTCACCGTCACTCGAGATTCATGTTCAGCACGTTCGACGTGTACTCCAGCGCCTTTTAGAGAATTGTCTCTACGTGAAGGCTGAGAAGTGCGCCTTTCATGTCTCCTCTGTCACATTTCTCGGTTCTGTTATTTCCGCTGAAGGCATTCAGATGGATCCCGCTAAGGTCCAGGCTGTCAGCGATTGGCCCGTTCCTAAGTCACGTGTCGAGTTACAGCGCTTTCTCGGTTTCGCTAATTTCTATCGGCGTTTCATTCGTAATTTCGGTCAAGTGGCTGCCCCTCTCACAGCTCTGACTTCTGTCAAGACTTGCTTTAAGTGGTCCGGTTCCGCCCAGGGAGCTTTTGATCTCCTCAAGAAGCGTTTTACATCCGCCCCTATCCTTGTTACTCCTGACGTCACTAAACAATTCATTGTCGAGGTTGACGCTTCAGAGGTGGGCGTGGGAGCCATTCTGTCCCAGCGCTTCCAGTCTGACGATAAGGTCCATCCTTGCGCTTACTTTTCTCATCGCCTGTCGCCATCGGAACGCAACTATGATGTGGGTAACCGCGAACTGCTCGCCATCCGCTTAGCCATAGGCGAATGGCGACAGTGGTTGGAGGGGGCGACCGTCCCTTTTGTCGTTTGGACTGACCATAAGAACCTTGAGTACATCCGTTCTGCCAAACGACTTAATGCACGTCAAGCTCGTTGGGCGTTATTTTTCGCTCGTTTCGAGTTCGTGATTTCCTATCGCCCGGGAAATAAGAACACCAAGCCTGATGCCTTATCCCGTCTCTTTAGTTCTTCTGTGGCTTCTACCGACCCCGAGGGGATTCTCCCTGAAGGGCGTGTTGTCGGGTTGACTGTCTGGGGAATTGAGAGACAGGTAAAGCAAGCACTCACTCACACTGCGTCGCCGCGCGCTTGTCCTAGTAACCTTCTGTTCGTTCCTGTCTCTACTCGTCTGGCTGTTCTTCAGTGGGTTCATTCTGCCAAGTTAGCTGGCCACCCCGGCGTTCGGGGTACGCTTGCTTCTATTCGCCAGCGGTTTTGGTGGCCTACTCAGGAGCGGGACACGCGCCGTTTCGTGGCTGCTTGTTCGGACTGCGCGCAGACTAAGTCAGGTAACTCTCCTCCTGCCGGTCGTCTCAGACCGCTTCCCATTCCTTCTCGACCATGGTCTCACATCGCCTTAGACTTTATTACCGGTCTGCCTTCGTCTGCGGGGAAGACTGTGATTCTTACGGTTATCGATAGGTTCTCTAAGGCGGCACATTTCATTCCCCTCGCTAAGCTTCCTTCCGCTAAGGAGACGGCACAAATCATCATTGAGAATGTGTTCAGAATTCATGGCCTCCCGTTAGACGCCGTTTCAGACAGAGGCCCGCAATTCACGTCACAGTTTTGGAGGGAGTTCTGTCGTTTGATTGGTGCTTCCGTCAGTCTCTCTTCCGGGTTTCATCCCCAGTCTAACGGTCAAGCAGAAAGGGCCAATCAGTCGATTGGTCGCATATTACGCAGCCTTTCGTTTCGAAACCCTGCGTCTTGGGCAGAACAGCTCCCCTGGGCTGAGTACGCTCACAACTCGCTTCCTTCGTCTGCTACCGGGCTATCTCCGTTTCAGAGTAGTCTTGGTTACCAGCCTCCTCTGTTCTCGTCCCAGCTCGCCGAGTCCAGCGTTCCCTCCGCTCAGGCTTTTGTCCAACGTTGTGAGCGCACCTGGAGGAGGGTCAGGTCTGCACTTTGCCGTTACAGGGCGCAGACTGTGAGAGCCGCCAATAAACGTAGGATTAAGAGTCCTAGGTATTGTCGCGGTCAGAGAGTGTGGCTTTCCACTCGTAACCTTCCCCTTACGACAGCTTCTCGCAAGTTGACTCCGCGGTTCATTGGTCCGTTCCGTGTCTCTCAGGTCGTCAATCCTGTCACTGTGCGACTGCTTCTTCCGCGACATCTTCGTCGCGTCCACCCTGTCTTCCATGTCTCTTGTGTCAAGCCTTTTCTTCGCGCCCCCGTTCGTCTTCCCTCCCCCCCCCCCCGTCCTTGTCGAGGGCGCACCTATTTACAAGGTACGGAAGATCATGGACATGCGTTCTCGGGGACGTGGTCACCAGTACTTAGTGGATTGGGAGGGTTACGGTCCTGAGGAGAGGAGTTGGGTTCCATCTCGGGACGTGCTGGACCGTTCGTTGATTGATGATTTCCTTCGTTGCCGCCAGGGTTCCTCCTCGAGTGCGCCAGGAGGCGCTCGGTGAGTGGGGGGGTACTGTCATGTTTTGTCTTTGATCATCATGTCTTGTCCCTGTGCTTCCCTCTGCTGGTCTTATTAGGTTCTTTCCCTCTTTCTATCCCTCTCTCTCCTCCTCCCTCTCTCCCTCTCCCGCTCTCTCTCTCTATCGTTCCGTTCCTGCTCCCAGCTGTTTCTCATTCTCCTAACGACCTCATTTACTCTTTCACACCTGTCCCCTATTTTGCCCTCTGATTAGAGTCCCTATTTCTCCCTCTGTTTTCCGCTTCTGTCCTTGTCGGATTCTTGTTTGATGTTTGCTGTTCTGTGTCCTTGTTCCGCCCTGTCGTGTTTTTGCCTTCTTCAGATGCTGCGTGTGAGCAGGTGTCTATGTCTGCTACGGCCCGTGCCTTCCTGAAGCGACCTGCAGTCTGTGGTCGCGTCTCCAGTCGTTCCTCTCTACTGACGAGAGGATTTCAGTTTCCTGTTTTGGATTTACCTTTGATAATATCCAGGAGAATCATTGTTTGTTTAAGACTGGAATAAAGACTCTGTTTCTATTACGTCGCTTTTGGGTCCTCATTCACCAGCATAACAGAATGTGCAAGTAGAGATACTGGGCTGCAAAGGAGCAAACAAATAAATAACAGTATGGGGATGAGGTAGTTGGATGGGCTATTTACAGATGGGCTATGTACAGGTGCAATGATCTGTATCTGTGGTAACAGTCAGTTGCAAGCGACAGAAGTAACTTGTGACATTGTGCCTAATCTTGCATCAATTTTTTGTATAGTCCTTCTTCAAGACATCTCTCTTACATTATTTTAGCTAAAGTTATAATCTACTCGAAACCAGGTTTAGTTTTTTTCTCTCCAAAATATGAATTACTGTAGGCCTATAATAATTGGTAACAGGCCTACCAAACCCCAAACATTTTGAATTTGAGAATGTTCATTTGTATGCCTCAAATATTAAACTGTCTTAAAATATGTGATGATTAGGTGAATCAGGTGTGTAAGTGCTGGTAAGAACAAAAGGATTGAGAAACCCTGAGATAAACATAAAACCATATAATTGAAAAGCTCCTCCACCATCTTTACCAGACGTTTTACTGATAACATGTCGGCCTACTGATTAGTTTACACTTTGAAAACTGACTTTCTGTCAGCAACTCAGCTCAAGTAACAGTTCTACTAACTAGTAATATCTCATTCCAGGTATTAATTCTCTTAGTCTGTTCATTAGAATGAATTATTGTTCAGAAATACTTACTTTGGTTTTCAGTTCAGTCCATATAGTGTTTTCTGCTCTGTCGTCTCAAAATGGATCCTGTACAAAAGAACAAATGTACTTTATGTTTCAGCTCAGCCACCTCCCCACCCTGAAAATAAAGGGATGTATTGTGTGTCCAAAGGAAAGTAGTGGGCTTGTGGAAAGTAGTGGGTGTGTCCAAAGGAATGTAGTGGGTGTGTCAAAGCGCTCTGCTATAGGTTAGAGGGTTCTGATTGAGCTGTGTTTTGTTTCACCCATTTCTTACTACTCAACAACCATACATTGAGCTACCATACATTGATCTACAATACATTGATCCACCATACATTGATCTACCATACATTGATCCACCATACATTGATCCACCATACATTGATCTACCATACATTGATCTACCATACATTGATCTACCATACATTGATCCACCATACATTGATCTACCATACATTGATCAACCATACATTGATCAACCATACATTGATCTACCATACATTGATCTACCATACATTGATCTACCATACATTGATCTACCATACATTGATCTACCATACATTGATCTACCATACATTGATCTACCATACATTGATCTACCATACATTGATCTACCATACATTGATCTACCATACATTGATCCACCATACATTGATCTACCATACATTGAGGTACCATACATTGATCTACCATACATTGATCTACCATACATTGATCTACCATACATTGATCCACCATACATTGATCTACCATACATTGAGCTAACATACATTGATCTACCATACATTGAGCTACCATACATTGAGGTACCATGCCACAAGAGTTTGGACTTCTGTTTTTAAGCCAGAGGACCCATACTTTTACACAAATAATTTTACATTTTCAGTTTTAAAACTGAAGATTGTTAATTTGTAATTAAAACTATTGATGATGGGTGTACTTCATGTGTGGAATGTGTGTGCAGCTGTCACCCTGCTACTAGTTAACTACTTCCCATTACCAGACAGTAGTACTAGGTAGCTACTTCCCATTACCAGACAGTAGTACTAGGTAGCTACTTCCCAGCCATTACCAGACAGTAGTACAAGGTAACTACTTCCCATTACCAGACAGTAGTACTAGGTAACTACTTCCCATTACCAGACAGTAGTACTAGGTAACTACTTCCCATTACCAGACAGTAGTACTAGGTAACTACTTCCCATTACCAGACAGTAGTACTAGGTAACTACTTCCCATTACCAGACAGTAGTACTAGGTAGCTACTTCCCATTACCAGACAGTAGTACTAGGTAACTACTTCCCATTACCAGACAGTAGTACTAGGTAACTACTTCCCATTACCAGACAGTAGTACTAGGTAACTACTTCCCATTACCAGACAGTAGTACTAGGTAACTACTTCCCATTAACAGACAGTAGTACTAGGTAACTACTTCCCATTACCAGACAGTAGTACTAGGTAACTACTTCCCATTACCAGACAGTAGTACTAGGTAACTACTTCCCATTACCAGACAGTAGTACTAGGTAACTACTTCCCATTACCAGACAGTAGTACTAGGTAGCTACTTCCCATTACCAGACAGTAGTACTAGGTAACTACGTCCCATTACCAGACAGTAGTACTAGGTAACTACTTCCCATTACCAGACAGTAGTACTAGGTAACTACTTCCCATTACCAGACAGTAGTACTAGGTAACTACTTCCCATTACCAGACAGTAGTACTAGGTAACTACTTCCCATTACCAGACAGTAGTACTAGGTAACTACTTCCCATTACCAGACAGTAGTACTAGGTAACTACTTCCCATTACCAGACAGTAGTACTAGGTAACTACTTCCCATTACCAGACAGTAGTACTAGGTAACTACTTCCCATTACCAGACAGTAGTACTAGGTAACTACTTCCCATTGCCAGACAGTAGTACTAGGTAACTACTTCCCATTACCAGACAGTAGTACTAGGTAGCTACTTCCCATTACCAGACAGTAGTACTAGGTAACTACTTCCCATTACCAGACAGTAGTACTAGGTAACTACTTCCCATTACCAGACAGTAGTACTAGGTAACTACTTCCCATTACCAGACAGTAGTACTAGGTAACTACTTCCCATTAGCAGACAGTAGTACTAGGTAACTACTTCCCATTAGCAGACAGTAGTACTAGGTAGCTACTTCCCATTACCAGACAGTAGTACTAGGTAGCTACTTCCCAGCCATTACCAGACAGTAGTACAAGGTAACTACTTCCCATTACCAGACAGTAGTACTAGGTAACTACTTCCCATTACCAGACAGTAGTACTAGGTAACTACTTCCCATTACCAGACAGTAGTACTAGGTAGCTACTTCCCATTACCAGACAGTAGTACTAGGTAACTACGTCCCATTACCAGACAGTAGTACTAGGTAACTACTTCCCATTACCAGACAGTAGTACTAGGTAACTACTTCCCATTACCAGACAGTAGTACTAGGTAACTACTTCCCATTACCAGACAGTAGTACTAGGTAACTACTTCCCATTACCAGACAGTAGTACTAGGTAACTACTTCCCATTACCAGACAGTAGTACTAGGTAACTACTTCCCATTACCAGACAGTAGTACTAGGTAGCTACTTCCCATTACCAGACAGTAGTACTAGGTAACTACTTCCCATTACCAGACAGTAGTACTAGGTAACTACTTCCCATTACCAGACAGTAGTACTAGGTAACTACTTCCCATTACCAGACAGTAGTACTAGGTAACTACTTCCCATTAGCAGACAGTAGTACTAGGTAACTACTTCCCATTAGCAGACAGTAGTACTAGGTAGCTACTTCCCATTACCACTTCCCAGCCATTACCAGACAGTAGTACTAGGTAACTACTTCCCATTACCAGACAGTAGTACTAGGTAACTACTTCCCATTACCAGACAGTAGTACTAGGTAACTACTTCCCATTACCAGACAGTAGTACTAGGTAACTACTTCCCATTACCAGACAGTAGTACTAGGTAACTACTTCCCATTACCAGACAGTAGTACTAGGTAGCTACTTCCCATTACCAGACAGTAGTACTAGGTAACTACTTCCCATTACCAGACAGTAGTACTAGGTAACTACTTCCCATTACCAGACAGTAGTACTAGGTAACTACTTCCCATTACCAGACAGTAGTACTAGGTAACTACTTCCCATTAACAGACAGTAGTACTAGGTAACTACTTCCCATTACCAGACAGTAGTACTAGGTAACTACTTCCCATTACCAGACAGTAGTACTAGGTAACTACTTCCCATTACCAGACAGTAGTACTAGGTAACTACTTCCCATTACCAGACAGTAGTACTAGGTAGCTACTTCCCATTACCAGACAGTAGTACTAGGTAGCTACTTCCCATTACCAGACAGTAGTACTAGGTAACTATGTCCCATTACCAGACAGTAGTACTAGGTAACTACTTCCCATTACCAGACAGTAGTACTAGGTAACTACTTCCCATTACCAGACAGTAGTACTAGGTAACTACTTCCCATTACCAGACAGTAGTACTAGGTAACTACTTCCCATTACCAGACAGTAGTACTAGGTAACTACTTCCCATTACCAGACAGTAGTACTAGGTAACTACTTCCCATTACCAGACAGTAGTACTAGGTAGCTACTTCCCATTACCAGACAGTAGTACTAGGTAACTACTTCCCATTACCAGACAGTAGTACTAGGTAACTACTTCCCATTACCAGACAGTAGTACTAGGTAACTACTTCCCATTACCAGACAGTAGTACTAGGTAACTACTTCCCATTAGCAGACAGTAGTACTAGGTAACTACTTCCCATTACCAGACAGTAGTACTAGGTAACTACTTCCCATTACCAGACAGTAGTACTAGGTAACTACTTCCCATTAACAGACAGTAGTACTAGGTAACTACTTCCCATTACCAGACAGTAGTACTAGGTAACTACTTCCCATTACCAGACAGTAGTACTAGGTAACTACTTCCCATTACCAGACAGTAGTACTAGGTAACTACTTCCCATTACCAGACAGTAGTACTAGGTAGCTACTTCCCATTACCAGACAGTAGTACTAGGTAGCTACTTCCCATTACCAGACAGTAGTACTAGGTAACTACGTCCCATTACCAGACAGTAGTACTAGGTAACTACTTCCCATTAGCAGACAGTAGTACTAGGTAACTACTTCCCATTAGCAGACAGTAGTACTAGGTAACTACTTCCCATTACCAGACAGTAGTACTAGGTAACTACTTCCCATTACCAGACAGTAGTACTAGGTAACTACTTCCCATTACCAGACAGTAGTAATAGGTAACTACTTCCCATTACCAGACAGTAGTACTAGGTAGCTACTTCCCATTACCAGACAATAGTACTAGGTAACTACTTCCCATTACCAGACAGTAGTACTAGGTAACTACTTCCCATTACCAGACAGTAGTACTAGGTAACTACTTCCCATTACCAGACAGTAGTACTAGGTAGCTACTTCCCATTACCAGACAGTAGTACTAGGTAGCTACTTCCCATTACCAGACAGTAGTACTAGGTAACTACGTCCCATTACCAGACAGTAGTACTAGGTAACTACTTCCCATTACCAGACAGTAGTACTAGGTAACTACTTCCCATTACCAGACAGTAGTACTAGGTAACTACTTCCCATTACCAGACAGTAGTACTAGGTAACTACTTCCCATTACCAGACAGTAGTACTAGGTAACTACTTCCCATTACCAGACAGTAGTACTAGGTAGCTACTTCCCATTACCAGACAGTAGTACTAGGTAACTACTTCCCATTACCAGACAGTAGTACTAGGTAACTACTTCCCATTACCAGACAGTAGTACTAGGTAACTACTTCCCATTACCAGACAGTAGTACTAGGTAACTACTTCCCATTACCAGACAGTAGTACTAGGTAACTACTTCCCATTACCAGACAGTAGTACTAGGTAACTACTTCCCATTACCAGACAGTAGTACTAGGTAACTACTTCCCATTACCAGACAGTAGTACTAGGTAACTACTTCCCAGCCAGACAGTAGTACTAGGTAACTACTTCCCAGCCAGAAAGTAGTACTAGGTAAATTCTTCCCAACACGGACAGTAGTACTAGGTAACTACTTCCCATAACCAGACAGTAGTACTAGGTAGCTACTTCTCATTACCAGACAGTAGTACTAGGTAACTACTTCCCATTACCAGACAGTAGTACTAAGTTACTACTTAAACATAAAACCATATAATTGAAAAGCTCCTCCACCATCTTTACCAGACGTTTTACTGATAACATGTAGGTAGGCCTACTGATTAGTTTAAACTTTGAAAACTGCTGTCTGTCAGCAACTCAACTCAAGTAACAGTTCTACTAACTAGTAATATCTCATTCCAGGTATTAATTCTCTTAGTCTGTTCATTAGAATGAATTATTGTTCAGAAATACTTACTTTGGTTTTCAGTTCTGTCCATATAGTGTTTTCTGCTCTGTCGTCTCAAAATGGATCCTGTACAAAAGAACAAATGTACTTTATGTTTCAGCTCAGCCACCTCCCCACCCTGAAAATAAAGGGATGTATTGTGTGTCCAAAGGAAAGTAGTGGGCTTGTGGAAAGTAGTTAGTGTGTCCAAAGGAATGTAGTGGGTGTGTCAAAGCGCTCTGCTATAGGTTAGAGGGTTCTGATTGAGCTGTGTTTTGTTTCATCCATTTCTTACTACTCAACAACCATACATTGATCTACCATACATTGAGGTACCATACATTGATCTACCATACATTGATCTACCATACATTGATCTACCATACATTGATCTACCATACATTGATCTACCATACATTGATCTACCATACATTGATCTACCATACATTGATCTACCATACATTGATCTACCATACATTGATCCACCATACATTGATCTACCATACATTGAGGTACCATACATTGATCTACCATACATTGATCTACCATACATTGATCTACCATACATTGATCCACCATACATTGATCTACCATACATTGAGCTAACATACATTGATCTACCATACATTGAGCTACCATACATTGAGGTACCATGCCACAAGAGTTTGGACTTCTGTTTTTAAGCCAGAGGACCCATACTTTTACACAAATAATTTTACATTTTCAGTTTTAAAACTGAAGATTGTTAATTTGTAATTAAAACTATTGATGATGGGTGTACTTCATGTGTGGAATGTGTGTGCAGCTGCCACCCTGCTACTAGTTAACTACTTCCCATTACCAGACAGTAGTACTAGGTAGCTACTTCCCATTACCAGACAGTAGTACTAGGTAGCTACTTCCCAGCCATTACCAGACAGTAGTACAAGGTAACTACTTCCCATTACCAGACAGTAGTACTAGGTAACTACTTCCCATTACCAGACAGTAGTACTAGGTAACTACTTCCCATTACCAGACAGTAGTACTAGGTAACTACTTCCCATTACCAGACAGTAGTACTAGGTAACTACTTCCCATTACCAGACAGTAGTACTAGGTAGCTACTTCCCATTACCAGACAGTAGTACTAGGTAACTACTTCCCATTACCAGACAGTAGTACTAGGTAACTACTTCCCATTACCAGACAGTAGTACTAGGTAACTACTTCCCATTAACAGACAGTAGTACTAGGTAACTACTTCCCATTACCAGACAGTAGTACTAGGTAACTACTTCCCATTACCAGACAGTAGTACTAGGTAACTACTTCCCATTACCAGACAGTAGTACTAGGTAACTACTTCCCATTACCAGAAAGTAGTACTAGGTAGCTACTTCCCATTACCAGACAGTAGTACTAGGTAACTACTTCCCATTACCAGACAGTAGTACTAGGTAACTACGTCCCATTACCAGACAGTAGTACTAGGTAACTACTTCCCATTACCAGACAGTAGTACTAGGTAACTACTTCCCATTACCAGACAGTAGTACTAGGTAACTACTTCCCATTACCAGACAGTAGTACTAGGTAACTACTTCCCATTACCAGACAGTAGTACTAGGTAACTACTTCCCATTACCAGACAGTAGTACTAGGTAACTACTTCCCATTACCAGACAGTAGTACTAGGTAACTACTTCCCATTAGCAGACAGTAGTACTAGGTAACTACTTCCCATTACCAGACAGTAGTACTAGGTAACTACTTCCCATTACCAGACAGTAGTACTAGGTAACTACTTCCCATTACCAGACAGTAGTACTAGGTAACTACTTCCCATTACCAGACAGTAGTACTAGGTAGCTACTTCCCATTAGCAGACAATAGTACTAGGTAACTACTTCCCATTACCAGACAGTAGTACTAGGTAACTACTTCCCATTACCAGACAGTAGTACTAGGTAACTACTTCCCATTACCAGACAGTAGTACTAGGTAACTATTTCCCATTACCAGACATAACTACTTCTCATTACCAGACAGTAGTACTAGGTAACTACTTCCCATTACCAGACAGTAGTACTAGGTAACTACTTCTCATTACCAGACAGTAGTACTAGGTAGCTACTTCTCATTACCAGACAGTAGTACTAGGTAACTACTTCCCATTACCAGACAGTAGTACTAGGTAACTACTTCCCATTACCAGACAGTAGTACTAGGTAGTTACTTCCCAGCTAGACAGTAGTACTAGGTAGCTACTTCTCATTACCAGACAGTAGTACTAGGTAACTATTTCCCATTACCAGACAGTAGTACTAGGTAGCTACTTCCCAGCCAGACAGTAGTACTAGGTAACTACTTCCCATTACCAGACAGTAGTACTAGGTAGTTACTTCCCATTACCAGACAGTAGTACTAGGTAACTACTTCCCATTACCAGACAGTAGTACTAGGTAACTACTTCCCATTACCAGACAGTAGTACTAGGTAACTACTTCTCATTACCAGACAGTAGTACTAGGTAGCTACTTCTCATTACCAGACAGTAGTACTAGGTAACTACTTCCCATTACCAGACAGTAGTACTAGGTAACTACTTCCCATTACCAGACAGTAGTACTAGGTAGTTACTTCCCAGCCAGACAGTAGTACTAGGTAGCTACTTCCCATTACCAGACAGTAGTACTAGGTAACTACTTCCCATTACCAGACAGTAGTACTAGGTAACTACTTCCCAGCCAGACAGTAGTACTAGGTAACTACTTCCCATTACCAGACAGTAGTACTAGGTAACTACTTCCCATTACCAGACAGTAGTACTAGGTAGCTACTTCCCATTACCAGACAGTATTACTAGGTAACTACTTCCCATTACCAGACAGTAGTACTAGGTAACTACTTCCCATTACAAGACAGTAGTACTATGTAACTACTTCCCATTAGCAGACAGTAGTACTAGGTAACTACTTCCCATTACCAGACAGTAGTACTAGGTAACTACTTCCCATTACAAGACAGTAGTACTAGGTAGCTACTTCCCATTACCAGACAGTAGTACTAGGTAACTACTTCCCATTACCAGACAGTAGTACTAGGTAACTACTTCCCATTACCAGACAGTAGTACTAGGTATCTACTTCCCATTACCAGACAGTAGTACTAGGTAACTACTTCCCAGCCAGACAGT
The DNA here is from genome assembly GCF_045679555.1 of Salvelinus alpinus. Taxonomy (NCBI): domain Eukaryota; kingdom Metazoa; phylum Chordata; class Actinopteri; order Salmoniformes; family Salmonidae; genus Salvelinus; species Salvelinus alpinus. The sequence goes on along the minus strand of NC_092086.1, from coordinate 7,877,667 downwards.
AGTACTAAGTATCTACTTCCCATTACCAGACAGTAGTACTAGGTAACTACTTCCCAGCCAGACAGTAGTACTAGGTAAATTCTTCCCATTACCAGACAGTAGTACTAGGTAACTACTTCCCATTACCAGACAGTAGTACTAGGTAGCTACTTCTCATTACCAGACAGTAGTACTAGGTAACTACTTCCCATTACCAGACAGTAGTACCAAGTTACTACTTAAACATAAAACCATATAATTGAAAAGCTCCTCCACCATCTTTACCAGACGTTTTACTGATAACATGTAGGTAGGCCTACTGATTAGTTTACACTTTGAAAACTGCTGTCTGTCAGCAACACAACTCAAGTAGCAGTTCTACTAACTAGTAATATCTCATTATATGTATTCATTCTCTTACAATGTCCTTTAGAATAGATTATTGTTCAGAAATACTTACTTTGGTTTTCAGTTCTGTCCATATAGTGTTTTCTGCTCTGTCGTCTCAAAATGGATCCTGTACAAAAGAACAAATGTACTTTATGTTTCAGCTCAGCCACCTCCCCACCCTGAAAATAAAGGGATGTATTGTGTGTCCAAAGGAAAGTAGTGGGCTTGTGGAAAGTAGTGGGTGTGTCCAAAGGAATGTAGTGGGTGTGTCAAAGCGCTCTGCTATAGGTTAGAGGGTTCTGATTGAGCTGTGTTTTGTTTCATCCATTTCTTACTACTCAACAACCATACATTGATCTACATTGATCTACCATACATTGAGGTACCATACATTGATCTACCATACATTGATCAACCATACATTGATCTACCATACATTGATCAACCATACATTGATCAACCATAAATTGATCTACCATACATTGATCTACCATACATTGATCTACCATACATTGATCTACCATAAATTGATCTACCATACATTGATCAACCATAAATTGATCTACCATACATTGATCTACCATACGTTGATCTATCATACATTGATCAACCATACATTGATCTACCATACATTGATCTACCATACATTGATCAACCATACATTGATCTACCATACATTGATCTACCATACATTGAGCTACCATACATTGAGGTACCATACATTGATCTACCATACATTGATCTACCATACATTGATCTACCATACATTGATCTACCATACATTGATCTACCATACATTGATCAACCATACATTAATCTACCATACATTGATCTACCATACATTGATCTACCATACATTGATCTACCATACATTGATCTACCATACATTGATCTACCATACATTGATCTACCATACATTGATCAACCATACATTGATCTACCATACATTGATCTACCATACATTGATCAACCATACATTGATCCACCATACATTGATCTACCATACATTGATCAACCATACATTGATCTACCATACATTGATCTACCATACATTGATCTACCATACATTGATCTACCATACATTGATCTACCATACATTGATCTACCATACATTGATCCACCATACATTGATCTACCATACATTGAGCTACCATACATTGATCTACCATACATTGATCTACCATACATTGAGGTACCATGCCACAAGAGTTTGGACTTCTGTTTTTAAGCCAGAGGACCCATAATTTTACACAAATAATTTTACATTTTCAGTTTTAAAACTGAAGATTGTTAATTTGTAATTAAAATTATTGGTGTACTTCATGTGTGGAATGTGTGTGCAGCTGTCACCCTGCTACTAGTACTTCCCATTACCAGACAGTAGTACTAGGTAGCTACTTCCCATTACCAGACAGTAGTACTAGGAAGCTACTTCCCAGCCATTACCAGACAGTAGTACTAGGTAACTACTTCCCATTACCAGACAGTAGTACTAGGTAACTACTTCCCATTACCAGACAGTAGTACTAGGTAACTACTTCCCATTACCAGACAGTAGTACTAGGTAACTACTTCCCATTACCAGACAGTAGTACTAGGTAGCTACTTCCCATTACCAGACAGTAGTACTAGGTAACTACTTCCCATTACCAGACAGTAGTACTAGGTAACTACTTCCCATTACCAGACAGTAGTACTAGGTAACTACTTCCCATTACCAGACAGTAGTACTAGGTAACTAGTTCCCATTACCAGACAGTAGTACTAGGTAACTACTTCCCATTACCAGACAGTAGTACTAGGTAACTACTTCCCATTACCAGACAGTAGTACTAGGTAACTACTTCCCATTACCAGACAGTAGTACTAGGTAACTACTTCCCATTACCAGACAGTAGTACTAGGTAACTACTTCCCATTACCAGACAGTAGTACTAGGTAACTACTTCCCATTACCAGACAGTAGTACTAGGTAGCTACTTCCCATTACCAGACAGTAGTACTAGGTAGCTACTTCCCATTACCAGACAGTAGTACTAGGTAACTACTTCCCATTACCAGACAGTAGTACTAGGTAACTACTTCCCATTACCAGACAGTAGTACTAGGTAAATACTTCCCATTACCAGACAGTAGTACTAGGTAGCTACTTCCCATTACCAGACAGTAGTACTAGGTAACTTCTTCCCAGCCAGACAGTAGTACTAGGTAGCTACTTCCCAGCCAGACAGTAGTACTAGGTAACTACTTCTCATTACCAGACAGTAGTACTAGGTAACAACTTCCCATTACCAGACAGTAGTACTAGGTAACTACTTCTCATTACCAGACAGTAGTACTAGGTAGCTACTTCTCATTACCAGACAGTAGTACTAGGTAACTACTTCCCATTACCAGACAGTAGTACTAGGTAACTACTTCCCATTACCAGACAGTAGTACTAGGTAGTTACTTCCCAGCCAGACAGTAGTACTAGGTAGCTACTTCTCATTACCAGACAGTAGTACTAGGTAACTACTTCCCATTACCAGACAGTAGTACTAGGTAACTACTTCCCATTACCAGACAGTAGTACTAGGTAGCTACTTCCCAGCCAGACAGTAGTACTAGGTAACTACTTCCCATTACCAGACAGTAGTACTAGGTAACTACTTCCCATTACCAGACAGTAGTACTAGGTAACTACTTCCCATTACCAGACAGTAGTACTAGGTAACTACTTCCCATTACCAGACAGTAGTACTAGGTAACTACTTCCCATTACCAGACAGTAGTACTAGGTAGCTACTTCCCATTACCAGACAGTAGTACTAGGTAGCTACTTCCCATTACCAGACAGTAGTACTAGGTAACTACTTCCCATTACCAGACAGTAGTACTAGGTAACTACTTCCCATTACCAGACAGTAGTACTAGGTAAATACTTCCCATTACCAGACAGTAGTACTAGGTAGCTACTTCCCATTACCAGACAGTAGTACTAGGTAACTTCTTCCCATTACCAGAGAGTAGTACTAGGTAGTTACTTCCCAGCCAGACAGTAGTACTAGGTAACTACTTCTCATTACCAGACAGTAGTACTAGGTAACAACTTCCCATTACCAGACAGTAGTACTAGGTAACTACTTCTCATTACCAGACAGTAGTACTAGGTAGCTACTTCTCATTACCAGACAGTAGTACTAGGTAACTACTTCCCATTACCAGACAGTAGTACTAGGTAACTACTTCCCATTACCAGACAGTAGTACTAGGTAGTTACTTCCCAGCCAGACAGTAGTACTAGGTAGCTACTTCTCATTACCAGACAGTAGTACTAGGTAACTACTTCCCATTACCAGACAGTAGTACTAGGTAACTACTTCCCATTACCAGACAGTAGTACTAGGTAGTTACTTCCCAGCCAGACAGTAGTACTAGGTAACTACTTCCCATTACCAGACAGTAGTACTAGGTAACTACTTCCCATTACCAGACAGTAGTACTAGGTAACTACTTCCCATTACCAGACAGTAGTACTAGGTAACTACTTCCCATTACCAGACAGTAGTACTAGGTAACTACTTCCCATTACCAGACAGTAGTACTAGGTAACTACTTCCCATTACCAGACAGTAGTACTAGGTAACTACTTCCCATTACCAGACAGTAGTACTAGGTAACTACTTCCCATTACCAGACAGTAGTACTAGGTAGCTACTTCCCATTACCAGACAGTAGTACTAGGTAGCTACTTCCCATTACCAGACAGTAGTACTAGGTAACTACTTCCCATTACCAGACAGTAGTACTAGGTAACTACTTCCCATTACCAGACAGTAGTACTAGGTAACTACTTCCCATTACCAGACAGTAGTACTAGGTAACTACTTCCCATTACCAGACAGTAGTACTAGGTAGTTACTTCCCAGCCAGACAGTAGTACTAGGTAACTACTTCTCATTACCAGACAGTAGTACTAGGTAACAACTTCCCATTACCAGACAGTAGTACTAGGTAACTACTTCTCATTACCAGACAGTAGTACTAGGTAGCTACTTCTCATTACCAGACAGTAGTACTAGGTAACTACTTCCCATTACCAGACAGTAGTACTAGGTAACTACTTCCCATTACCAGACAGTAGTACTAGGTAGTTACTTCCCAGCCAGACAGTAGTACTAGGTAGCTACTTCCCATTACCAGACAGTAGTACTAGGTAACTACTTCCCATTACCAGACAGTAGTACTAGGTAACTACTTCCCAGCCAGACAGTAGTACTAGGTAACTACTTCCCAGCCAGACAGTAGTACTAGGTAACTACTTCCCAGACAGTAGTACGAACTACTTCCCATTGTCAGACAGTAGTACTAGGTAGCTACTTCCCATTACCAGACAGTATTACTAGGTAACTACTTCCCATTACCAGACAGTAGTACTAGGTAACTACTTCCCATTACCAGACAGTAGTACTAGGTAACTACTTCCCATTACCAGACAGTAGTACTAGGTACCTACTTCCCATTACCAGACAGTAGTACTAGGTAACTACTTCCCATTACAAGACAGTAGTACTAGGTAACTACTTCCCATTAGCAGACAGTAGTACTAGGTAACTACTTCCCATTACCAGACAGTAGTACTAGGTAACTACTTCCCATTACCAGACAGTAGTACTAGGTAGCTACTTCCCATTACCAGACAGTAGTACTAGGTAACTACTTCCCATTACCAGACAGTAGTACTAGGTAACTACTTCCCATTACCAGACAGTAGTACTAGGTAACTACTTCCCATTAGCAGACAGTAGTACTAGGTAACTACTTCCCATTAGCAGACAGTAGTACTAGGTAACTACTTCCCATTACCAGACAGTAGTACTAGGTAGCTACTTCCCATTACCAGACAGTAGTACTAGGTAACTACTTCCCATTACCAGACAGTAGTACTAGGTAACTACTTCCCATTACCAGACAGTAGTACTAGGTAACTACTTCCCATTACCAGACAGTAGTACTAGGTATCTACTTCCCATTACCAGACAGTAGTACTAGGTAACTACTTCCCATTACCAGACAGTAGTACTAGGTAACTACTTCCCAGCCAGACAGTAGTACTAGGTAACTACTTCCCAGCCAGAAAGTAGTACTAGGTAAATTCTTCCCATTACCGGACAGTAGTACTAGGTAACTACTTCCCATAACCAGACAGTAGTACTAGGTAACTACTTCCCATTACCAGACAGTAGTACTAAGTTACTACTTAAACATAAAACCATATAATTGAAAAGCTCCTCCACCATCTTTACCAGACGTTTTACTGATAACATGTAGGTAGGCCTACTGATTAGTTTAAACTTTGAAAACTGCTGTCTGTCAGCAACTCAACTCAAGTAGGAGTTCTACTAACTAGTAATATCTAATTCTAGGTATTCATTCTCTTACAATGTCCTTTAGAATAGATTATTGTTCAGAAATACTTACTTTGGTTTTCAGTTCTCTCCATATAGTGTTTTCTGCTCTGTCGTCTCAAAATGGATCCTGTACAAAAGAACAAATGTACTTTATGTTTCAGCTCAGCCACCTCCCCACCCTGAAAATAAAGGGATGTATTGTGTGTCCAAAGGAATGTAGTGGGTGTGTCAAAGCGCTCTGCTATAGGTTAGAGGGTTCTGATTGAGCTGTGTTTTGTTTCATCCATTTCTTACTACTCAACAACCATACATTGATCTACCATACATTGAGGTACCATACATTGATCTACCATACATTGATCTACCATACATTGATCTACCATACATTGATCTACCATACATTGATCAACCATACATTGATCTACCATACATTGATCAACCATACATTGATCTACCATACATTGATCCACCATACATTGATCTACCATACATTGATCAACCATACATTGATCTACCATACATTGATCTACCATACATTGATCTACCATACATTGATCAACCATACATTGATCAACCATACATTGATCCACCATACATTGATCTACCAAACATTGATCCACCATACATTGATCTACCAAACATTGATCCACCATACATTGATCTACCATACATTGATCAACCATACATTGATCAACCATACATTGATCTACCATACATTGATCTACCATTCATTGATCCACCATACATTGATCTACCATACATTGATCTACCATACATTGATCTACCATACATTGATCTACCAAACATTGATC
>NC_092086.1:7836357-7870993 GCF_045679555.1 Salvelinus alpinus | reverse complement strand
TAGCTACTTCCCATTACCAGACAGTAGTACTAGGTAACTACTTCCCAGCCAGACAGTAGTACTAGGTGGCTACTTAAACTCTTGTGGTGGATCAATGTATGGTTGATCAATGTATGGTAGATCAATGTATGGTAGATCAATGTATGGTTGATCAATGTATGGTTGTTGAGTAGTAAGAAATGGATGAAACAAAACACAGCTCAATCAGAACCCTCTAACCTATAGCAGAGCGCTTTGACACACCCAATGCATTCCTTTGGACACACACACTACTTTCCACAAGCCCACTACTTTCCTTTGGACACACAATACATCCATTTATTTTTAGGGTGGGGAGGTGGCTGAGCTGAAACATAAAGTACATTTGTTCTTTTGTACAGGATCCATTTTGAGACGACAGAGCAGAAAACACAATATGGACAGAACTGAAAAAACCAAAGTAAGTATTTCTGAACAATAACTTATTCTAATGGACAGAGTAAGAGAATGAATACCTGGAATGAGATATTACTCGTTAGTAGAACCTAGTGTTTAGAGCGTTGGACTAGTAACCGAAGATCAAATCCCCGAGCTGACAAGGTGCAAATCTGTTGTTCTGCCCCTGAACAAGGCAGTTTAACCCACTGTTCCTAGGCCGTCATTGAAAATAAGAATTTGTTATTAACTGACTTGCCGAGTTAAATAAAGGTAAAATAAAAATAAATACAATTTTAAAACAGTTTAATATTTGAGGCATACAAATGAACATTCTCAAATTAAAACCTTTTGGGTTTGTAGGACTGCTTACAATTATTAAAGGCCGACAGTAACTCACATTTTGGAGGGAAAAAACACAGCTAAACTTGGTTTCGAGTAAATTATATGTTTATCAATGAATAACGTAAGAGAGATGTCTTGAAGAAACGCGTCTGGGTTTAGAACTCTGTGTCTCAGTGCGCTGCGACAGTGGGAAGTTCGTTTTGCATGGCCCGGTGCTACAGGTGAGAGGACATGTATTTTAAGGACCAATGGAATGGTACTAAATGCGTAAAGTTTGCTCACCCGGGGAGCCGGGCAATGCAAAACTAATTCACCCAGTGATCTTACTTTATTTCCTGATATGAAATTGAAAGTAACTTTGTAGCCGACGCAGTTCCAGAATGTCTGTTGAAACTGTGTCTCATATTTGTAACAAACATCTTCAGCCCGTGGAGAACACTCAGTATAAACAACATTCACTCTTCCCCCAGCCTATTGGGATTGAGGGGAAATTGTGATGTGAGAGGATTGGACGTGTGTGTCTGGGTGTGTAAGCATTTGAGTGTTTTTTCATATAAGGAAATAAAGTGACTGGGTGAATTCGTTTTGCACGTCTCTAGAACATTCAAGTGACAAGTGAAAGTCACCCAGTAAAATACTACTTCAGGAAAAGTCTAAAAGTATTGGATTTGAAATATAATTAAGTATCAAAGGTAAATGTAATTGCTAAAATATACTTAAGCATCAAAAGTAAAAGCAAACCAGACGGCACAATTTTCTTGTTATTTTAATTTACGGATAGCCAGGGTCACACTCCAACACTCAGACATTATTTAAAAACAAAGCATTTGTGTTTAGTGAGTCCGCCAGATCAGAGGCTGTAGGGATGACCAGGGACGTTCTCTTGATAAGTGTTCAAATTGAACAAATTTCTTTCCTGCTAAGCATTCAAAATATAATGAGTACTTTTAGGTGTCAGGGAAAATGTAAGGAGTAAAAAGTACATCATTTTCTTCATGAAAGTAGTGAAGTAAAAGTAAAAGTTGTTAAAATATATATATTGTAAAGTAAAGGACAGATACCCCAAAAACTACTAAAGTAGTAATTTAAAGTATTTAGGTCGTCGTCAGACATTCAACAGTCACAGTAGGTTTGAGCTACAGTATGATCACTAATCATGCCGACCAACCTGATGGTCTCTGTTGGAAATGTTGTGAAAAGTATCTGGCCTCGGCTATAAATATCTGGCATTACTCATCTCATATGTATATACTGTATTCTATACTATTCTACTGTATCTTAGTCTATGTATTACTCATCTCATATGTATATACTGTATTCTATACTATTCTACTGTATCTTAGTCTATGTATTACTCATCTCATATGTATATACTGTATTCTATACTATTCTACTGTATCTTAGTCTATGTATTACTCATCTCATATGTATATACTGTATTCTATACTATTCTACTGTATCTTAGTCTATGCATTACTCATCTCATATGTATATACTGTAGTCTATACTATTCTACTGTATCTTAGTCTATGTATTACTCCTCTTATATGTATATACTGTATTTTATACTATTCTACTGTATCTTAGTCTATGCATTACTCATCTCATGTGTATATACTGTATTCTATACTATTCTACTGTATCTTAGTCTATGCCGCTCAGACATTGTGACCAATAACATTTTATTGGATTTGATTTAGATTAGGCTATATACACGACATGACCAACTCAAGCCAATTTGTAAGTCGCTCTGGATAAGAGCGTCTGCTAAATGACTTAAATGTAAATGTAAAAGTATGTGGACACCTGCTAGTCGAACATCTCATTACAAAATCATGTTCATTCATATGGAGTTGGTCCCTCTTTGCTTCTATAACAGCCTCCACTTTTCTGGGAAGGCTTTCCACTAGACATTGGAACATTGCTGCAGGGACTTGCTTCCATTCAGCCACAAGAGCATTAGGGAGGTCGGGCTCTGAATTTGGGTGATTAGGCCTGGCTCGCAGTCGGCGTTCCAATTCATCCCCAAAGGTGTTGGATGGGGTTGAGGTCAGGGCTCTGTGCAGGCCAGTCAAGTTCTTCCACATCGATCTCGACAAGCCATTTCTGTATGGACCTCACTTTGTGCGCGGGGACATTGTCATGCTGGAACAGGAAAGGGCCTTCCCCAAACTGTTGCCACAAAGTTGGAAGCACAGAATCGTCTAGAATGTCATTGTATGCTGTAGCGTTAAGATTTCCATTCACTAGGGGGCCCGAACCATGAAAAACAGCCCCAGACCATTATTCCTCCTCCACCAAACTTTACAGTTGGCACTATGCATTGGGGCAGGTAGCGTTTTCCTGGCATCCGCCAAACCCAGATTCATCCGTCGGACTGCCAGATGGTGAAGCGTGATTCATAACTCCGAGGAACACGTTTCCACTGCTCCAGAGTCCAATGGCGGCGAGCTTTACACCACTCAAGCCGATGCTTGGCATTGCACAAAGTGATCTGTGTGCGTGCGGCTGCTCTGCCATGGAAACCCATTTCATGAAACTCCCAACTAAGTTATTTGATTGACGTTGCAGTTTGGAACTCGGTAGTGAGTGTTGCATCCGAGGACAGACCATTTTTATGCGCTTCCGCGCTTGGCGGGCCCTTTCTGTGAGCTTGTCTGGTCTACCAGTTCACAGTTGAGCCGTTGTTGCTCCTAGACGTTTCCACTTCACAATTACAGCACTTACAGTTGACTGGAGCAGCTATAGCAGGGCAGGAATTTGAAGAACTGACTTGTTGGAAAGGTGGCATCCTATGACGGTGACACTTTGAAAGTCACTGACCTCTTCAGTACTAGTCATTCTACTGACACTGTTTGTCTATGGAGATTTCATGGCTGTCTGTTCGATTTTATACACCTGTCAGCAACGGGTGTGGCTGAAATAGCCGAATCCACTAATTTGAAGGGGTGTCCACATACCTCTGTATATATAGTGTAGATGCTCTGTCCTGCTACTGGTAGGCCAATAACATTATGTGAACTGATCTGAACAGGTTTAGGCTGGTCATCTATGATATGTAGGTTATATACAGTACATTCTCTGTCCTGCTACTGGTAGGACTATAACATTATGTGAACTGACCTGAACAGGTTTAGACTGGTCATCTATGATATGTAGGTTATATACAGTACATTCTCTGTCCTGCTACTGGTAGGACTATAACATTATGTGAACTGACCTGAACAGGTTTAGGCTGGTCATCTTGGATATGTTGGTTATATACAGTACATTCTCTGCTCTGTAGCTGTATATAATACCATGGTTCTGCTCTGTAGCTGTGTTGTCTATGATATGTAGGCTATAGCCTACTATTTAGGTTATAGCTGAGGTATAAACCTTGATCTGCATATCACTAACAAACTGCTATTATACATTATAACCTAGTCTACTTTACATAATATAAAATCTCTTACTTGATGCAAAAAACCTTTCTGAATGGATCAATGATTTCCCCCTCAGATCAATCATGTCCATTTCAGCCCTTCTGTCTATATTCTCAGATACGTTTAGAAAATAACAGATTGAAAGACAATAAATATCCTACTGTTAGTGAATACAAATAATTGTGAGACATGGCCTTGTGTTGCTGTACTGTCTAGAACTACCTTAACAAACAGTGACTCATTATTATTATTGTTGTACTGTCTATAACTACCTTAACAAACAGTGATTTATTATTATTATTGATAGTTACCATGGAGATGAAATGTCACAACTACATGTTCATGTGATTGCATTAAATCACCTGACTGTTTCGACATGTCTGTTAGTAAATGTATAATTTCTCAAAGAAATAATGAATAAATGAAAACCATTGGAAATCAATTATTTGTTGTCACTGTGTAAACCACAACCAACATGCTGGATCTCTGTTTAGGGGACAGTGCTCTAAAATGAGTCTCTCTGTGGAGAGAGAGGGGGGCCCTGCCTCTAAAATGAGTCTCTCCGGGGAGAGAGAGGAAGGGGGTCCTGCCTCTAAAATGCATCTCTCTGGGGGACATGACACCAAAGCTAAGAGGTAAGATGACAATTTTATGAAGATTTGATTAAGTTTATTTCCAAAATAAATAGCTATCTTAAGATGAATGCACTTACTGTAAATCACTCTGGATAAGAGCATCTGCTAAATCAGGGGTTCTCAATCCGGGGTCTGTGGAGGTACTGCAGGGGTTCTCAATCCGGGGTCTGTGGAGGTACTGCAGGGGTTCTCAATCTGGGGTCTGTGGAGGTACTGCAGGTGTTCCACGGCACCCTGACTATATGTAACAGTATAACTTTACGTCTGTCCCCTCGCCCCGACCTCGGGCGCGAACCAGGGACCCTCTGCACACATCAACAACTGACACCCACGAAGCGTCGTTACTCATCGCTCCACAAAAGCCGCGGCCCTTGCAGAGCAAGGGGAACCACTACTTCTAGGTTTCAGAGCAAGTGACGTAACTGATTGAAACGCTATTAGCGCGTACCCGCTAACTAGCTAGCCATTTCACATCCGTTACATGTACTCGTTGCAATGTACAACTCTTCACACCCGTTTAACAACTCTAAATAGCTTTGGCATAGTAGGCATCAAGTCTCTTGCCAATAATGCTGCCTACAATGTTGCAACAATGTTAATTTCCATGGAACACATATTACACCATAGATGCCTTCAATTGCCCAATTTATAGCCATGCCCAATTTAGGATTATCTTTTAACAACGTGATGTTGCGCTCCAAAGGGAGAACTTGAAATAACATGATGTAGATAATTAAATAATCAAAAGAAAAACGTGTTTATTATTCACTCTTAGAAAAGAAGGTTCCTTATAGAACCAAAAAGGCTTCTATCACTTCCTTAATATATGGAACCACTAAAAGTTATATATATTTTTGGGTTCAGTGAAGAAGAACCTCTAAAGCTCTGATCAACAAAAGGTTAATGTTTTGAGGATGTGAACCCAGCAGCTCTCCAGTGGTCAGAACAATTCCACCTGTTTTTTCCAGCGCCCGACCCAGGATTCAAACCAGCCACCTTTCAGCCACAGGTCCAACTCCTGCCACAGGTCCTTAGCAGCTGGGTGAAAACCTGAGTTAATCTATGCAGACATACCTGGTATCACTTGTGATTCATAATTATTATACATAAATCATTGTCAAAAGCACAAGACATACTGTTGCATGTAGGTCTATATTATTTATGGATTGATCATATAGAAATATCAACAACAAAAAATTAACTACTCCAAAGCAATTACATGTGGCTCAGGAACCACTGACTCACTGCATGATTCTATAGTATTATCAAGACACCTGCTGTTAACTCTTAACTACTTAGGACAGCTCACGAGGTGTCCTAAATATCTGCCGACTAGGTGGGACTAGAGACTTCATGCATAGCTTTAATTTATACCCATAAGTGTAAAATGTCTTTATTCTCAGCACTTATACAACCAATCTTCTACTCTGAGACACTTTGACGATATGGGCCCAGATCTCAACATATTGTTATAAAAAAACATAGAATGTTTGTTTTACATAATAATAAAAAATGAATATTACTAATGTAACCCACTGCAAAGACTGGGTTTAGTTGATTGTGTTGCACTGCTCATGTCCGCGTTCTGGAACTGTCCGCGTCCCCGTACAGAACTGTACGCGTCCCCGTTCGGTGTGGCGCCAAGCATATTGTCCGGTTACGCGCAGAGTTGGCTGAGGTGATCTTGGAGAATAACGACGGAGTTCACTACAGTGTTGAGACACCGAAGTTTATTGTTCAATTAGCTTTTTTCTTTACGGTCAGGGACAGTATGAGTGTAGCCAGATCCTTTTCACTCTCTATCCTTGTTTCATTTTGTGGTTTACCGGATTCATCATCGAGACGAGGGACAGACGAACGACCAGCTAGCTAGCCAAGCTAGTCGGTACAGCTCGGTAAGTTAGCTAGCTACTATACCAGCAGCATCCTAGTTAACAATACATAATTCTCTCGTTGACGGATGCTGACTACCTCTGTCCGGTTCTCCTCTCTTCACTAGATGGACGGTAACTTTAGTGTTTAACCCCTCTGTGTCCAAGGACCAATCTTTTGAATATTATTTTCAGGGCGCCTCAATAGCAGGTATTGAACACCGGGTAAATAATCACTAGTCAGAGCCTCAACCTTAGTATACATTCATTATAAAAATCATCTTAATATCTGATATTGCGAGTAAACAACCTCGGAATATAAAAGACAAGAGTGCGTCTTCCAGCCCACCAATAAATTACATAATTCAACCCTCCCGGTTAGTAAATTTACCTCAACATGCCCCCGGAGAAGGCAGACTAACGACACCAGCCTTTTAGCGGGGCTGACTACAACGCTCACGTCGCTAAATTAATTTCGTTATTAAAAATGACACACTGATCGCACGCCAACAACGAGCGTCTAGAAGTCAGTTATATTTGTGACGCTGTTCGCGCTGCATCTCCTCATTGGTTTATAGAAGCAGGTACCCACGTGCCATCTCCTCATTGGTTTATAGAAGCAGGTACCCACGTGCCATCTCCTCATTGGTTTATAGAAGCAGGTACCCACGTGCCATCTCCTCATTGGTTTATAGAAGCAGGTACCCACATGCCATCTCATTGGTTTATAGAAGCAGGTACCCACGTGCCATCTCATTGGTTTATAGAAGCAGGTACCCACGTGCCATCTCCTCATTGGTTTATAGAAGCAGGTACCCACGTGCCATCTCATTGGTTTATAGAAGCAGGTACCCACGTGCCATCTCATTGGTTTATAGAAGCAGGTACCCACGTGCCATCTCCTCATTGGCTTATAGAAGCAGGTACCCACGTGCCATCTCCTCATTGGTTTATAGAAGCAGGTACCCACGTGCCATCTCCTCATTGGTTTATAGAAGCAGGTACCCACGTGCCATCTCCTCATTGGTTTATAGAAGCAGGTACCCACGTGCCATCTCCTCAGTGGTTTATAGAAGCAGGTACCCACGTGCCATCTCCTCATTGGTTTATAGAAGCAGGTACCCACGTTCCATCTCCTCATTGGTTTATAGAAGCAGGTACCCACGTGCCATCTCCTCATTGGTTTATAGAAGCAGGTACCCACGTGCCATCTCCTCAGTGGTTTATAGAAGCAGGTACCCACGTGCCATCTCCTCATTGGTTTATAGAAGCAGGTACCCACGTGCCATCTCCTCATTGGTTTATAGAAGCAGGTACCCACGTGCCATCTCCTCAGTGGTTTATAGAAGCAGGTACCCACGTGCCATCTCCTCAGTGGTTTATAGAAGCAGGTACCCACGTGCCATCTCCTCATTGGTTTATAGAAGCAGGTACCCACGTGCCATCTCCTCAGTGGTTTATAGAAGCAGGTACCCACGTGCCATCTCCTCATTGGTTTATAGAAGCAGGTACCCACGTGCCATCTCCTCATTGGTTTATAGAAGCAGGTACCCACGTGCCATCTCCTCATTGGCTTATAGAAGCAGGTACCCACGTGCCATCTCCTCATTGGTTTATAGAAGCAGGTACCAACGTACCATCTCCTCATTTAGCAAAAAACATAAACATAACTTCTTTAAACAATAAAAGGTAATTTACCAACATTTCTGAAAATGGATATATAGCTTTTTGGAATGAAACTCTTCTTATGTTTCCCCATCTGAGCTCAGAGTAGATGAGAGATGTAATGTTTGTCTCTGTTGTGTTGAAGTCCAATCAAGCAGGAGAGACCAGCCTCCCCTGTACCCAGCTGTGTGTCCATGAAGAGTGACAAGTCTATGGATCAACCTTTACAGTTTAGAGAGGGAGACTTTTCTACTGAACAAAGGTAAGAAGAACTCATGGGTCATGGTCAGTGAGTTAAACAACACTGTCTCTAGTCATTTCTCCTTTTCCATTTTCCCATTTCTTTTGTTTTCATAATCCATAGGCTAATAATTTTGTCCATTTTCATAGTCTTAAAACTATATTAAACAAACACAACATTCCCTCCATGTGTGTGTGTGTGTGTGTGTGTGTGTGTGTGTGTGTGTGTGTGTGTGTGTGTGTGTGTGTGTGTGTGTGTGTGTACTCCCTGGATGAGTAGATGTAATCTCATGTTTTGTCCACAGAAACCAACAGGAGAAATCAGAGTCAGAGATTCTCAGTGGTCAGTCTTCCCAGAGTCATCAAACAGACCTGGCCTCCATATTCAGTGTATGTGGTCATGTTATGTACATTTGTTTTTGTTTACCTCAAGTAAAGTTGATCTGTCAATCATTCATTAATGTGTTGATGAGACAGCATTTAATCTCTTGCTTAACTTATTTACTTGATTTATTTCAGTTGCTTGAAGAGAATATTATGACATTTGTGAAGAAGGAGCTGAAGATGTTCAAGAGGATTCTTAGTCCAGAACTCCCAGAAGGCTTTGAGAGTCAGAAGCAGGATAAGGAAGTGGTGGATGCTGAAGATGAGAAGCAGGAGAGCAGTGCCAGAGAGGGGGCTCTGAAGATCACACTGCACGTCCTGAGGAAAATGAACCAGAAGGAGCTTGCTGACACACTGGAGAAATGTAAGATCTGTCTGCCTCATGTTGAATGATGTTTTATAACATTTAAAAGCTGTAGCTAAAGTACAGCTAAAGTAGCTGTGTAACTCAATGATATTGTAGCAGCCTTAACTAGAGGTCGACCGATTATGATTTTTCAACGCAGATACCGATACCGATTAATCGGCCAATTTTTTACAAATGTATTTGTAATAATGACAATTACAACAATACTGAATGAACACTTATTTTAACTTATTATAATACATCAATAAAATCTATTTAGCCTCAAATAAATAATGAAACATGTTCAATTTGGTTTAAATAATGCAAAAACAAAGTGTTGGAGAAGAAAGTAAAAGTGCAATATGTGCCATGTAAGAAAGCTAACGTTTAAGTTCCTTGCTCAGAACATGAGAACATATGAAAGCTGGTGGTTCCTTTTAACACGAGTCTTCAATATTCCCAGGTAAGAAGTTTTAGGTTGTAGTTATTATAGGAATTATAGGACTATTTCCCTCTATACCATTTGTATTTCATTAACCTTTGACTATTGGATGTTCTTATAGGCACTTTAGTATTGCCAGTGTAACAGTATAGCTTCCGTCCCTCTCCTCGCTCCTCCCTGGGCTCGAACCAGGAACACAACGACAACAGCCACCCTCGAAACAGCGTTACCCATGCAGAGCAAGGGGAACAACCACTCCAAGTCTCAGAGCGAGTGACGTTTGAAACGCTATTAGCGCGCGTTAACTAGCTGGCCATTTCACTTCGGTTACACCAGCCTCATCTCGGGAGTTGATAGGCTTGAAGTCATAAACAGCGCAATGCTTGACGCACAACGAAGAGCTGCTGGCAAAACGCATGAAAGTGCTGTTTGAATGAATGTTTACGCGCCTGCTTCTGCCTACCACCGCTCAGTCAGATACTTGTATGCTTGTATGCTCAGTCAGATTATATATATTATCTAGCAGGACACGCTAGATAATATCTAGTAATATCATCAACCATGTGTAGTTAACTAGTGGTTCTGATTGATTGATTGTTTTTTATAAGATAAGTTTAATGCTAGCTAGCAACTTACCTTGGCTTACTGCATGCGCGTAACAGGCAGTCTCCTTGTGGAGTGCAACAAGAGGCAGGCAGGTCGTTATTGCGTTGGACTAGTTAACCTGAAGGTTGCAATATTGGATCCCCCGAGCTGACAAGGTGAAAATCTGTCATTCTGCCCCTGAACGAGGCATTTAACGTTAAATAAAGGTGTATTTAAAAAAAAAAACGTCAAAATCGGTGTCCAAAAATACCGATTTCCGATTGTTATGAAAACTTGAAATCGGCCCTAATTAATCGGTCGACCTCTAGCCTTAACACAACACCTAGTGACCTCATCAAGTAGCAGCAGGGATGTGTTGTGGTGATTAATTTAGAGAGAGACACCCTTAATAATACCATCAACAATACCAATAATAATATAATCAGTCACACCAGTCTGTAATGCATTATGAAAACATTTACACATTTATACAGTCAGTTAATAGAATAAATGATTATAATGTAAAACGTTATAACAGTCTTACAATACTGTAGTCATTAAAACAGACGTAATATTAATATCCTCTGGTATTTCTAGATTCAGATGAGCTTGCTGTGATTTGCCAACGTGAACTCAAATCTAATCTAAAGAAGAAGTTTCAATGTGTATTTGAGGGGATCGCTAAACAAGGAAACCCAACACTTCTCAATAAGATCTACACAGAGCTCTACATCACAGAGGGTGGAACAGGAGAGGTCAATAATGAACATGAGCTGAGACAGATTGAGACAACAACTAGGAAACAAGCAAGACCAGAGACTGCAGTCAAATGTAACGATATCTTCAAACCCTTAACTGGACAAGACAAACATATCAGAACTGTGCTGACAAAGGGAGTCGCTGGCATTGGAAAAACAGTCTCTGTGCAGAAGTTCATTCTGGACTGGGCTGAAGGAAAAGCAAATCAGGATGTCCAATTTGTATTTTCATTCCCTTTTCGGGAGCTGAATTTGATGAAAGGGGACAAACACACTTTCATTGAACTTCTCAATCACTTCTCAATGGAAACCAAACAATCAGGAATCTCCATCTACAACAAGTACAAAGTTCTGTTCATCTTTGATGGTCTGGATGAGTGCCGACTGCCCCTAGACTTCCAGAAGAACAAGATCTGTTGGGACGTCACAGAGTCAACCTCAGTGGATGTTCTACTGACAAATCTCATCAAGGGAAATCTGCTTCCCTCTGCTCTCCTCTGGATAACTACCCGACCTGCAGCAGCCAATAAGATCCCTTCAGAGTGTGTTGACCAGGTGACAGAGGTACGAGGTTTCAATGACCCACAGAAGGAGGAGTACTTCAGGAAGAGATTCAGTAATGAGGACCTGGCCAGCAGAATCATCTCACACATAAAGAAATCAAGGAGCCTCCACATCATGTGCCACATTCCAGTCTTCTGTTGGATTTCTGCAACAGTCCTTGAACACATGTTGAAACATAAGAAAGAAGAGATGCCCAAGACTCTGACTGAGATGTACACACACCTTGTGGAGTTTCATACCAAACAGAAGAATGAAAAGTATCTTGGGAAAGAAGAGACAGGTCCACACTGGAATAAAGAGAGCATTCTGTCACTGGGAAAACTGGCTTTTCAACAGCTTGTGAATGGCAATCTGATTTTCTATGACGAAGACCTGAAAGAGGCTGGCATTGATGTCAATGAAGCCTCAGTGTACTCAGGATTGTGCACACAGCTCTTTAAAGAGGAATGTGTGCTGTACCAGGACAAGGTGTACTGCTTTGTTCATCTGAGCATTCAGGAGTTTCTGGCTGCTGTATATGTGTTCCTCTCATTCATCAACAACAATGAGAATCTAATGGACAAACAGCAAACAAACGACAAGTCTGAAATTACTTTCTACAAGAGTGCTGTGGATAAAGCCTTACAAAGTGAGACGGGAAACCTGGACCTTTTCCTCCGCTTCCTTCTGGGCCTCTCACTGGAGTCCAATCAGAAGCACTTACGAGGTCTACTGACAAAGACAAGAAGCAGCTCACAGACCCATGAAGAAACAGTCAAGTACATCAAGGAGAAGATCGGGGAGAATCTCTCTCCAGAGAGGAGCATCAATCTGTTCCACTGTCTGAATGAACTGAATGACCATTCTCTAGTGGAGGAGATCCAAAGCTACCTGAGATCAGGAAGTCTCTCAGAAGACGAACTGTCACCTGCACAGTGGTCAGCTCTGGTCTTTGTGTTGCTGACTTCAGAAAAGGAGCTGGATGTGTTTGACCTGAAGAAATACTCCAGATCAGAGGAAGGTCTTCTGAGGCTGCTGCCAGTGGTCAAAGCCTCCAGAGCTGTTCTGTGAGTAAATAAAATGACATGTCAGAACTAATCATCAGGAAGCATTATCCAGTTTAGAGAAAATGATGTATTATAATATGTATATAATATTATATTGAATAACATACTGAATCAATGCATTGATGTTTACATTAGTATAACATTATGACCAGACAATTCTAGGAGATGGAAGATGAATCTATATGTTGTTTGAGAGAATAAACCAAATGCATCTGCCATTGTCCTTCTACACTACTGGTGTTAAATTAACAGTGTTTTTGAAGTCATAATGATCTCTTTGTCAGGCTGTCAGGCTGTCTAGTCACAGAGGAAGGCTGTGCTTCTCTGGTCTCAGCTCTGGAGTCAAACCCCTCACACCTGAGAGAGCTGGACCTGAGTAACAATGACCTGAAGGATTCAGGAGTGAATCTGGTCTCTGCTGTACTGGGGAATCCCCACTGTAAACTGGAGACTCTGAGGTCAGTATTCCTGTAGTTGGTCAACAAGTGATAACTGTTCACCAGATCCACATGTGTTTACCAGACACACATAGTCCACACCATATGTGTTTGGACAGTGAAGCTTACAGTTTTACATTTGGTGTTATGCCCCAGCATGTTGGATTTGAGATATAATGTTTCGTATTAGATGACAGTACAGAATGTCACCTTTCACATACATATTTATGTATGTACAGTGGCTTGCAAAAGTTTTCACCCCCTTGGCATTTTTCCTATTTTGTTGCCTAAAAACCTGTAATTAAAATAGATGTTTTGGGGGTTTGTATCAGTTGATTTACACAACATGCCTACCACTTTGAAGATGCTAAATATTTTTTATTGTTAAACAACCAATAAATAAAAAAGAAAATAA
Source organism: Salvelinus alpinus (assembly GCF_045679555.1). Taxonomy (NCBI): domain Eukaryota; kingdom Metazoa; phylum Chordata; class Actinopteri; order Salmoniformes; family Salmonidae; genus Salvelinus; species Salvelinus alpinus. The sequence continues at coordinate 7,857,421 of NC_092086.1, read as the reverse complement.
CTTGAGTGTGCATAACTATTCACCCCCCCAAAGTCAATACTTTGTAGAGCCACCTTTTGCAGCAATTACAGCTGCAAGTCTTTTGGGGTTTGTCTCTATAAGCTTGGCACATTTAGCCACTGGGATGTTTGACCATTTTTCAAGGCAAAACTGCTCCAGCTCCTTCAAGTTGGATGGGCTCCGCTGGTGTACAGCAATCTGAAAGTCATTCCACAGATTCTCAATTGGATTGAGGTCTATGCTTTGACTTGACCATTCCAAGACATTTACATTTTTCCCTTTTAACCACTCGAGTGTTGCTTTAGCAGTCTCAAAATCTCTGGAAGTCTGAAACAGGTTTCCCTCAAGAATTTCCCTGTATTTAGCGCCATCCATCATTCCTTCAATTCTAACCAGTTTCCCAGTCCCTGCCGATGAAAAACATCCCCACAGCATGATGCTGCCACCACCATGCTTCACTGTGGGGATGGTGTTCTCGGGGTGATGAGAGGTGTTGGGTTTGCGTCAGACATAGAGTTTCCCTTGATGGCCAAAAAGCTCAATAAACTCTTAGTTTCCTGATTCAGATCTGTTTAAACCAACTCTTAGTTTCCTGATTCAGATCTGTTTAAACCAACTCTTAGTTTCCTGATTCAGATCTGTTTAAACCATCTCTTAGTTTCCTGATTCAGATCTGTTCAAACCATCTCTTAGTTTCCTGATTCAGATCTGATTAAACCAACTCTTAGTGTCCTGATTCAGATCTGTTCAAACCAACTCTTAGTGTCCTGATTCAGATCTGTTCAAACCAACTCTTAGTGTCCTGATTCAGATCTGTTATAACCAACTCTTAGTGTCCTGATTAAGATCTGTTTAAACCAACTCTTAGTGTCCTGATTCAGATCTGTTTAAACCAACTCTTAGTTTCCTGATTCAGATCTGTTTAAACCAACTCTTAGTTTCCTGATTCAGATCTGTTTAAACCAACTCTTAGTGTCCTGATTCAGATCTGTTCAAACCAACTCTTAGTTTCCTGATTCAGATCTGTTTAAACCAACTCTTAGTGTCCTGATTCAGATCTGTTCAAACCAACTCTTAGTTTCCTGATTCAGATCTGTTTAAACCAACTCTTAGTTTCCTGATTCAGATCTGTTTAAACCAACTCTTAGTATCCTGATTCAGATCTGTTTAAACCAACTCTTAGTTTCCTGATTCAGATCTGTTTAAACCAACTCTTAGTGTCCTGATTCAGATCTGTTCAAACCAACTCTTAGTGTCCTGATTCAGATCTGTTATAACCAACTCTTAGTTTCCTGATTCAGATCTGTTTAAACCAACTCTTAGTTTCCTGATTCAGATCTGTTTAAACCAACTCTTAGTTTCCTGATTCAGATCTGTTTAAACCAACTCTTAGTATCCTGATTCAGATCTGTTTAAACCATCTCTTAGTTTCCTGATTCAGATCTGTTTAAACCAACTCTTAGTTTCCTGATTCAGATCTGTTCAAACCAACTCTTAGTTGCCTGATTCAGATCTGTTCAAACCAACTCTTAGTTTCCTGATTCAGATCTGTTCAAACCAACTCTTAGTTTCCTGATTCAGATCTGTTTAAACCAACTCTTAGTTTCCTGATTCAGATCTGTTTAAACCAACTCTTAGTGTCCTGATTCAGATCTGTTTAAACCAACTCTTAGTTTCCTGATTCAGATCTGTTTAAACCAACTCTTAGTTTCCTGATTCAGATCTGTTTAAACCAACTCTTAGTTTCCTGATTCAGATCTGTTCAAACCAACTCTTAGTTTCCTGATTCAGATCTGTTTAAACCAACTCTTAGTTTCCTGATTCAGATCTGTTCAAACCAACTCTTAGTTTCCTGATTCAGATCTGTTCAAACCAACTCTTAGTGTCCTGATTCAGATCTGTTTAAACCAACTCTTAGTTTCCTGATTCAGATCTGTTCAAACCAACTCTTAGTTTCCTGATTCAGATCTGTTCAAACCAACTCTTAGTTTCCGGATTCAGATCTGTTTAAACCATCTCTTAGTGTTATTATTCATTATTTATTTATGATTTGTATTAATCAAGGCATAATCAGGATTAATTTAGTATTGTTTAGAAACGTGTTATCTACTCCCTTAGACGGAAAATTACTCCAGTCATCATCCACAGTTCAGTTACTATTGGGCAAAACACAACCCAAAACACAACCAAAACAAACTGCAAATGCAACCAATGAGTTTGGAACCAAATACTACACTGTTGACTACTTTAATACACTATAAGTAAATTGATCAGAATATTTACGACTTCAAATTATCAAAGTATGGGGAGACTAGATACATAAAGTGCTTTTATTTCTAAATGGTGAAACAGATATGTATTAAAATACCCTCAAATAAAAGGTGACATTATATACTGTCACCTCATATGAAACATTTGATCTGAAATCCAAAATGTTGGAGTATAGAGCCACATTTAAAATGTTAGCTTCACTGTCAAAATAGATATGATGTGGACTGTTTACTCAATACAATCTAAATCTGATACCTCACTGTCTGTCTTTTGACTGATACTGCTTTTTAAACTGGTCTGGTCAGTCTACTCAAATATTTGTACTGTACATGTTTCTCTCTACAAGCAATACATGCTTCTATCTGCAGGCAATACTTTGATAGTTTGTCATTTCTAATAATGATACATTAATTTTTTGAATAGATATGACAGGTTTCAGGACACTGATGTATCTGAATATGTTGAAAAATACTATTTTCACCACCAAAGAATATCAGAGTGATTTTAATATGATTTGACTCTTTGCAGGCTGTCAGGCTGTCTAGTCACAGAGGAAGGCTGTGCTTCTCTGGTCTCAGCTCTGAGGTCAAACCCCTCACACCTGAGAGAGCTGGACCTGAGCTACAATCACCCAGGAGACTCAGGAGTCAGACTGCTCTCTGCTGGACTGGAGGATCCACACTGCAGACTGGAGAAACTCAAGTATGTAGAGGGTTTATGTCAATGTTCATATCAGACATGTTTGACTTATCAGGCTGGTTAAGACAAACATTCTGACCACCACTTGGACAAAGGTATATGTTACTGTGTGTGTGTGTGTGTGTGTGTGTGTGTGTGTGTGTGTGTGTGTGTGTGTGTGTGTGTGTGTGTGTGTGTGTGTGTGTGTGTGTGTGTGTGTGTGTGTGTGTGTGTGTGTGTGTGTGTGTGTGTGTGTGTGTGTGTGTGTGTGTGTGTGAGTTCAGGTGTATCCCTCAATGACTGTCTGTTCTTCTGCTTACCGCTACAGTGTGGAACATGGTGGAGAGAACACAATGAAACCTGGGCTTAGAAAATGTGAGTGTTGACTGCTGTGAAGAATATGACTAAGAATAAGTCTTAATTCAAGTTAAGTCAAAGACCACCATCATTACTTACTTGGTCAAATTAAATATCAGCTGTAGTTCTACAGAAGCAGAAATCAGGGACACCAAAGTTTACAAAGAGTTGCTTTGACAATGTGTGTGTGTGTGTGTGTGTGTGTGTGTGTGTGTGTGTGTGTGTGTGTGTGTGTGTGTGTGTGTGTGTGTGTGTGTGTGTGTGTGTGTGTGTGTGTGTGTGTGTGTGTGTGTGTGTGTGTGTGTGTGTGTGTGTGTGTGTGTGTGTGTGTGTGTGTGTAATTAATGGGAATAAGTGTGTTTTATATTACCATACAGTATAACATATGATGTTAAGCCTCAAGTTACCTTAACTTCTCCTTTTGATACCTAGAAACATCTACATTAAATGAATTAGTGAAAAGTGAGTTAACATTCTAATGTGAATGATGATGATTTCTAATATTGTGTCTGGTTTCATCCATCAGATGTCTGTGATCTCACACTGGACCTAAACACAGTAAACAGACACCTCTCTCTGTCTGAGGAGAACAGAAAGGTGACATGTAGGAGAGAGAAGCAGCCGTATCCTGATCACCCAGAGAGATTTGAGGACTGGGGACAGGTGCTGTGTAGAGAGTGTTTGACTGGGCGCTGTTACTGGGAGGTAGAGTGTAGTGGGGGGGCTGGTATAGGAGTGACATATAAAGGAATCAACAGGAGAGGAAGGGTTAAGGACTGTTGTCTTGGACACAATGACAAGTCCTGGAGTCTGTTCTGCTCTGACAACAGTTACTCTGCCTGTCACAATAATAATCTATATATCATAGACGTCCCCTCCAGCTCCCAAAGAGTAGGAGTGTATCTGGACTGGCCAGCCGGCACTCTGTCCTTCTATAGAGCCTCCTCTGACATACTGACCCACCTGATCACATTCACCTCCACATTCACTGAGCCCCTCTATCCAGGGTTTAGGGTTTATAATGTTGACTCCTCAGTGTCCCTGAAATAACAACCTGACACACACACACACACACACAAACACACTGGACAGACACACACACACTGGACACACACACACACACACACACACTGGACACAAACACACACACACACTGGCACACAGACACTGGATACACACACACACACTGGAAACACACACATACACACACACACACACTGGACACACACACACACACTGGACACACACACACACACTGGAAACACACACATACACACACACACACACACACACACACTGGACACACACACACACTGGAAACACACTGGACACACACACACACTCACACTGGACACACACACACACTGGAAACACACACATACACACACACACACTGGACACACACACACACACTGGACACACACACTGGACACACACACACACACTGGACACACACACACACACACACACACTGGACACACACAAACACTGGACACACACACACACTCACTGGACACACACACACACACACACACACACACTGGACAGATACACACACACACACTCATACTGGACACACACACACACACACACTGGACACACACACACACTCACTGGAAACACACACACACACACACACACACTGGACACACACACACACTGGACACACACTGGACACACACTCATACTGGACACACACACACACACTCACACTGGACACACACACACACACACACACTGGACAGATACACACACACACACACACACACACACACTGGACACACACACACTGGACACACACACAGACACACTGGACACACACACACACACACACACTGGACAGATACACACACACTGGACACACACAAACACTGGACACACACACACATACACACTGGACAGATACACACACACACTGGACACACACAAACACTCACTGGACACACACACACACACTGGACAGATACACACACACTCACACTGGACACACACACACTCACACTGGACACACACACACACACTGGACACACACACACACACACACACACTGTACTCACACACACACACTGTACTCACACACACACACACACACTGTACTCACACACACACTGGACAAACACACACAAACACACACACTGAACAAACACACACACAATAACCGTTAAAATACCAATGTGATCATTTGTTGTCTTTTATGTTGAATAACAAATTGTATAATTATATATGGACATACGCTCCATAGTTGTACAAGTATACAAGGATATATTGTACTTTTCATAATAAAACATTCTTGAAACAAGAAAAGCATGTTAATTGTGAAAACAGTTTGGTTATTGATGTTACGTTTCCTCTGTCAGGTTGACGTTAACCTGCGATTGGTTGAAACATGAAACTAATATGAAATGAAATACAAAACAATTAAATATGTGGAATTGAATTAAACAAATTGTACAACAGAGTGTTGTGATGCAGGGTTACTATAGCAACAGAGTGTTGTGATGCAGGGTCACAATAGCAACAGAGTTCTCTCTCTGCTCTCTCTGCTCTCTCTGTTCTCTGCTCTCGCTCTCTCTCTTCTCTCTCAGCCTGTTCTCTGCTCGCTCTCTCTCTGCTATCTCTCTCTGTTCTCTGCTCTATCTCTCACTCTGCTCACTCTGCTCTCTCTCTCTGCACTCTCAGCCTACTTTCTGCTCTCTCTCTCTTGGCTCTCTCTCTGCTCTCTTTCTGCTCTCTACTCTCTGCTCTCTCCCTCTGCTCTCTGTCCTCTCTTCTCTATCTCTCACTCTCTGCTCTCTCTCTCTCTGCTCCCTCAGCCTGCTTTCTGCTCTCTCTACTCTCTCCCTCTTTCTCTCTACTCTCTCGCTCTTTCTGCTCTCTCTCTCTGCACTCTCTCTCTCTGCTCTCTCTCCCTCTCTGCCCTCTCTCTGCTCTCTCTGTTCTCTCTCCCTCTCTGCCCTCTCTCTTCTCTCTCTCTCTCTGCTCTCCCTACTCTCTCTCTCTTTCTGCTCTCTGCTCTCTCTCTCTGCCCTCTCTGCTCTCTCTCTGCTCTCTCTGTTTTCTCTCCCTCTCTGCTCTCTCTCTCTCCCTCTGCTCTCTCTGTTCTCTACTCTGTCTCTGCTCTGCTGCTCTTTCTCTTTTCTCTGCTCTCTCTCTCTGCTCTCTCTCTTTCTGCTCTCGTTCTCTGCGCTCTCTCTCTGCCCTCTCTGCTCTCTCTCTGCTCTCTCTGTTCTCTGCTCTCTCTCTCTTCTCTCTGCTCTCTCACTCCCTCTGCTCTCTCTTCTCTCTGTTCTCTGCTCTCTCTCTCTCCTCTCTCTGCTGCTCTCTCTATTTTCTCTGCTCTCTCTGCTCTCTCTTCCCTGCTCTCTGCTCTGCTCTCTTCTCTCTCTGCTCTCTTCTCTCTCTCTGCTCTCTCTGCTCTATCTCTGCTCTCTCTCTCTCTCTCTCTCTGTGCTCTGCTCTCTTCTATCTCTCTCTCACTCTCTGCTCTCTCAGCCTGCTTTCTGCTCTCTCTCTACTCTCTCTCTCTTTCTGCTCTCGCTCTCTCTCTCTCTGCTCTCTCTGCTCTCTCTCTCCCTCTGCTCCCTCTATGCTCTCTCTGCTCTCTCTACCTCTGCTCTCTCTGCTCTCTCTCTTATCTCTCTCTCTGCTCTCTCCCTACTCTCTCGTTCTGCGCTCTGCTCTCTCTCTCTGCGCTCTCTCCTATCTCTCTTCTCTCTCCCTCTCTGCTCTCTCTCCCTCTGCGCTCTCTGCTCTCTCTCTCTCTCCCTCTGCTCTCTCTGTTCTCTGCTCTCTCTCTCTGCTCTGCTGCTCTTTCTCTGCTCTTTCTGCTCTCGTTCTCTGCTCTCTCTCTCTGCCCTCTGCTCTCTCTCTGTTCTCTGCTCTCTCTCTCTTCTCTCTGCTCTCTCACTCCCTCTGCTCTCTCTGTTCTCTGCTCTCTCGCTCTCTGCTCTCTCTGCTGCTCTCTTTCTTTTCTCTCTGATCTCTCTCTTTCTGTTCTCTGCTCTCTCTACCCTCTCTCTCTCTTCTCTCTCACTCTCTGCTATCTCAGCCTGCTCTCCGGTCTCTCCCTCTCTCTCTAATGCTCTCTGCTCTCTCGTATCTAATGCTCTCTGCTCTCTCAGCCTGCTCTCTTCTCTCTGCTCTCTCAGCCTGCTCTCTGCTCTCTCAGCCTGCTCTCTTCTCTCTGCTCTCTCAGCCTGCTCTCTTCTCTCTGCTCTCTTCTCTCTTCTCTCTCAGCATGCTCTCTTCTCTCTGCTCTCTCAGCATGCTCTCTTCTCTCTGCTCTCTCAGCCTGCTCTCTGCTCTCTCCCTCCCTCTCTCGCTCTGCTCTCTCGCCCTGCTCTCTCTTCTCTCTCAGCCTGCCCTCTCTCTGCTCTCACCCGCTCGCTCTCTCTCTCTTTTCTCTGCTCTCTCTGCTCTCTGCTCTCTCTTCCCTGCTCTCTGCTCTCTCTGCTCTGCTCTCTTCTCTCTCTGCTCTGCTCTCTTCTCTCAGCCTGCTCTCTGCTCTCTCTCCTCTCTCTCTCTGCCCTCTCTGCTCTCTCTCTGCCCTCTCTGCTCTCTCTCTCCCTCTGCGCTCTCTGCTCTCCTTCTGCTCTCTGCTCTCTCTGTTCTCTGCTCTCTCTCTGCTCTGCTGCTTTTTCTGCTCTCTCTGCTCTCTCTTTCTGCTCTCTCTCTGCTCTCTATGCTCTCTTCTCTCTGCTCTCTCACTCCCTCTGCTCTCTCTTCTCTCTGTTCTCTGCTCTCTCGCTCTCTTCTCTCTCTGCTCTCTCTGCTGCTCTCTCTCTTTTCTTTCTGTTCTCTGCTCTCTCTACCCTCTCTCTCTTCTCTCTCACTCTCTGCTCTCTCTCTGCTCTCTCAGCCTGCTTTCCGGTCTCTCCCTCTCTCTCTAATGCTCTCTGCTCTCTCGTATCTAATGCTCTCTGCTCTCTCAGCCTGCTCTCCGGTCTCTCCCTCTCTCGCTCTGCTCTCTCGCCCTGCTCTCTCTGCTCTCTCAGCCTGCTCTCCGGTCTCTCCCTCTCTCTAATGCTCTCTGCTCTCTCGTATCTAATGCTCTCTGCTCTCTCAGCCTGCTCTCTTCTCTCTGCTCTCTCAGCATGCTCTCTTCTCTCTGCTCTCTCAGCCTGCTCTCTTCTCTCTGCTCTCTCAGCCTGCTCTCTGCTCTCTCTCTCTCCCTCTCTCGCCCTGCTCTCTCTGCTCTCTCAGCCTGCCCTCTCTGCTCTCTCTTTTCTCTGCTCTCTCTGCTCTCTCTTCCCTGCTCTCTGCTCTCTCTTCCCTGCTCTCTGCTCTCTCTGCTCTGCTCTGCTCTCTTCTCTCTCTGCTCTGCTCTCTTCTCTCTCTGCTCTCTGCTCTCTGTCTGCTCTCTGCTCTATCTCTCTCTCTGCTCTATCTCTGCTCTCTCTCTCTCTCTACTCTCTCTCTCTTTCTGCTCTCGCTCTCCCTCTGCTCTCTCTGTTCTCTACTCTCTCTCTGCTCTGCTGCTCTTTCTCTTTTCTCTGCTCTCTCTCTCTCTCTGCTCTCTCTCTTTCTGCTCTCGTTCTCTGCTCTCTCTGCTCTCTCTCTGCTCTCTCTGTTCTCTGCTCTCTCTCTCTTCTCTCTGCTCTCTCACTCCCTCTGCTCTCTCTTCTCTCTGTTCTCTGCTCTCTCTCTCTCCTCTCTCTGCTGCTCTCTCTCTTTTCTCTGCTCTCTCTGCTCTCTCTTCCCTGCTCTCTGCTCTCTCTCTGCTCTGCTCTCTTCTCTCTCTGCTCTCTTCTCTCTCTCTGCTCTCTCTCATCTCTCTCTGCTCTCTCTCTCTCTCTCTCTCTCTCTCTCTCTCTCTCTCTCTCTGTGCTCTGCTCTCTTCTATCTCTCTCTCACTCTCTGCTCTCTCAGCCTGCTTTCTGCTCTCTCTACTCTCTCCCTCTCTCTCTACTCTCGCTCTCTGCGCTCTCTCTCTATGCTCTCTCTGCTCTCTCTACCTCTGCTCTCTCTGCTCTCTCCCTACTCTCTCTCGTTCTGCTCTCTCTCTCTCTGCGCTCTCTCCTATCTCTCTGCTCTCTCTCTCTGCGCTCTCTCCTATCTCTCTGCTCTCTCTGTTCTCTCTCCCTCTCTGCTCTCTCTCCCTCTGCGCTCTCTGCTCTCTCTCTCTCCCTCTGCGCTCTCTGTTCTCTGCTCTCTCTCTCTCTCCCTCTGCGCTCTCTGTTCTCTGCTCTCTCTCTCTGCTCTGCTGCTCTTTCTCTGCTCTTTCTGCTCTCGTTCTCTGCTCTCTCTCTCTGCCCTCTCTGCTCTCTCTGTTCTCTGCTCTCTCGCTCTCTGCTCTCTGCTCTCTCTGCTGCTCTCTGCTCTCTCTGCTGCTCTCTTTCTTTTCTCTGCTCTCTCGCTCTCTGCTCTCTCTGCTGCTCTCTTTCTTTTCTCTCTGATCTCTCTCTTTCTGTTCTCTGATCTCTCTCTTTCTGTTCTCTGCTCTCTCTACCCTCTCTCTCTTCTCTCTCACTCTCAGCTCTCTCTCTCAGCCTGCTCTCCGGTCTCTCCCTCTCTCTCTAATGCTCTCTGCTCTCTCGTATCTAATGCTCTCTGCTCTCTCAGCCTGCTCTCTTCTCTCTGCTCTCTCAGCATGCTCTCTTCTCTCTGCTCTCTCAGCCTGCTCTCTTCTCTCTGCTCTCTGCTCGCTCTCTCGCCCTGCTCTCTCTGCTCTCTCAGCCTGCCCTCTCTCTGCTCTCACCCGCTCGCTCTCTCTGCTCTCTCTCTTTTCTCTGCTCTCTCTGCTCTCTCTGCTCTGCTCTCTTCTCTCTCTGCTCTGCTCTCTTCTCTCAGCCTGCCCTCTCTCTGCTCTCACCCGCTCGCTCTCTCTGCTCTCTCAGCCTGCCCTCTCTCTGCTCTCACCCGCTCGCTCTCTCTGCTCTCTCTCTTTTCTCTGCTCTCTCTTCTCTCTCTGCTCTGCTCTCTTCTCTCTCTGCTCTCTCTCCTCTCTCTCTCTGCTCTCTGCTCTCTCTCACACTCTCTGCTCGCTTTATATCTTAACAGGGGTGCAGTTTGGACAATCACCACTTGATGGCAGTGTTAAACCAGAAGTGATGAAAACAACATCACTGCAGAGAGAGAGAGTCTAATATACTGATATACAGTGCATTCAGAAAGCATTCAGACCCCTTGACTTTTTACACATTTTGTCACGTTACAGCCTTATTCTAAAATAGATTACATTGTTTTTCCCCTCATCAATCTACACACAATAACCCAGAATTACAAAGCAAAAACTGTTTATTTTATGTGTGCACATTTTTATTTAAAAAAAACTTAGATATCACATTTACATAAGTATTCAGACCCTTTACTCAGTACTTTGTTGAAACACCTTTGGCAGTGATTACAGCCTTGAGTCTTCTTGGGTATGATGCTACAAGCTTGGCACACCTGTATTTGGGGAGTTTCTCTCATTCTTCTCTGCAGATCATCTCAAGCTCTGTCAGGTTGGATGGGGAGCGTCGCTGCACTGCTATTTTCAGGTCTCTCCAGAGATGTTCGATCGGGTTCAAGTCCGGGCTTAGGATCATTGTCCTGTTGTCCAGTCTGTGTATACTATACTGGGAGGGTAGAGAGTCAGAACAGATAGAGGATCTGGAGCCCTGAGGGAAAGAGAGAGAGGGAGGGTAGAGAGTCAGAACAGAGGGAAAGAGAGAGAGGGAGAGTAGAGAGTCAGAACAGAGGGAAAGAGAGAGGGGGGAGAGTCAGAACAGAGGGAAAGAGAGAGAGGGAGGGTAGAGAGTCAGAACAGAGGGAAAGAGAGAGAGAGGGAGGGTAGAGAGTCAGAACACAGGGAAAGAGAGAGGGAGGGTAGAGAGTCAGAACAGGGGGAGAGAGGGAGGGGGGAGAGTCAGAACAGAGGGAGAGAGGGAGGGGAGAGAGTCAGAACAGAGGGAAAGAGAGAGAGGGGGAGGGTAGAGAGTCAGAACAGAGGGAAAGAGAGAGAGAGGGAGGGTAGAGAGTCAGAACAGAGGGAAAGAGAGAGAGAGGGAGGGTAGAGAGTCAGAACAGAGGGAAAGAGAGAGAGGGAGGGTAGAGAGTCAGAACAGAGGGAAAGAGAGAGAGGGAGGGTAGAGAGTCAGAACAGAGGGAAAGAGAGAGAGAGGGAGGGTAGAGAGTCAGAACAGGGGAAGAGAGAGAGGGAGGGGAGAGAGTCAGAACAGAGGGAAAGAGAGAGAGAGGGTAGAGAGTCAGAACAGAGGGAAAGAGAGAGAGGGAGGGTAGAGAGAGAGAGGGAGGGGAGAGAGTCAGAACAGAGGGAAAGAGAGAGGGGGGGAGGGTAGAGAGTCAGAACAGAGGTAAGAGAGAGGGAGGGTAGAGAGTCAGAACAGAGGTAAGAGAGAGGGAGGGTAGAGAGTCAGAACAGAGGGAAAGAGAGAGAGAGGGAGGGTAGAGAATCAGAACAAGGAGCCAGACTGATGAGAGTCAGACCAAGGAGCCAGACTGATGAGACTCAGACCGAGGAGCCAGACTCTGATGAGACTCAGACCAAGGAGCCAGACTGATGAGACTCAGACCAAGGAGCCAGACTCTGATGAGACTCAGACCAAGGAGCCAGACTCTGTTGAGACTCAGACCAAGGAGCCAGACTGATGAGACTCAGACCAAGGAGCCAGACTGATGAGACTCAGACCAAGGAGCCAGACTCTGATGAGACTCAGACCAAGGAGCCAGACTGATGAGACTCAGACCAAGGAGCCAGACTCTGATGAGACTCAGACCAAGGAGCCAGACTGATGAGACTCAGACCAAGGAGCCAGACTCTGATGAGACTCAGACCAAGGAGCCAGACTGATGAGACTCAGACCAAGGAGCCAGACTCTGATGAGACTCAGACCAAGGAGCCAGACTGATGAGACTCAGACCAAGGAGCCAGACTGATGAGACTCAGACCAAGGAGCCAGACTCTGATGAGACTCAGACCAAGGAGCCAGACTCTGATGAGACAGACCAAGGAGCCAGACTCTGATGAGACTCAGACCAAGGAGCCAGACTGATGAGACTCAGACCAAGGAGCCAGACTCTGATGAGACTCAGACCAAGGAGCCAGACTCTGATGAGACTCAGACCAAGGAGCCAGACTCTGTTGAGACTCAGACCAAGGAGCCAGACTGATGAGACTCAGACCAAGGAGCCAGACTGATGAGACTCAGACCAAGGAGCCAGACTCTGATGAGACTCAGACCAAGGAGCCAGACTCTGATGAGACTCAGACCAAGGAGCCAGACTCTGTTGAGACTCAGACCAAGGAGCCAGACTGATGAGACTCAGACCAAGGAGCCAGACTGATGAGACTCAGACCAAGGAGCCAGACTCTGATGAGACTCAGACCAAGGAGCCAGACTCTGATGAGACTCAGACCAAGGAGCCAGACTCTGATGAGACTCAGACCAAGGAGCCAGACTGATGAGACTCAGACCAAGGAGCCAGACTCTGATGAGACTCAGACCAAGGAGCCAGACTGATGAGACTCAGACCAAGGAGCCAGACTCTGATGAGACTCAGACCAAGGAGCCAGACTCTGATGAGACTCAGACCAAGGAGGTAGTGTCTGCTGTACCCAAGCCCCAGTCTACAACTGAACCATCGTTCCAACAACCTATTGGTGAAACATGTGAAATGTCTCACAATGTGCCTGAATGTAGAGTTGACCATGCAATTGTATTAGCTGCGCCTGGGTATCAAGATAGGGCTGATGAAGTTGTCTCTGTGACAGAGCACGTAAACAGGGCCGGATGTGCTACCTCAAAGGAGCTTCAGACTGCCGTGGATAGCATCACAGCCATGTCTGGGTGTGATACATCAGAGAAGGTTACTGCTGCCGTGGATAGCATCACAGCCATGTCTGGGTGTGATACATCAGAGAAGGTTACTGCTGCCCTGGATAGCATCACAGCCATGTCTGGGTGTGATACATCAGAGGAGGTTACTGCTGCCGTGGATAGCATCACAGCCATGTCTGGGTGTGATACATCAGAGGAGGTTACTGCTGTCCTGGATAGCATCACAGCCATGTCTGGGTGTGATACATCAGAGGAGGTTACTGCTGTCCTGGATAGCATCACAGCCATGTCTGGGTGTGATACATCAGAGGAGGTTACTGCTGTCCTGGATAGCATCACAGCCATGTCTGGGTGTGATACATCAGAGGAGGTTACTGCTGCCGTGGATAGCATCACAGCCATGTCTGGGTGTGATACATCAGAGGAGGTTACTGCTGCCGTGGATAGCATCACAGCCATGTCTGGGTGTGATACATCAGAGGAGGTTACTGCTGCCCTGGATAGCATCACAGCCATGTCTGGGTGTGATACATCAGAGGAGGTTACTGCTGCCGTGGATAGCATCACAGCCATGTCTGGGTGTGATACATCAGAGGAGGTTACTGCTGTCCTGGATAGCATCACAGCCATGTCTGGGTGTGATACATCAGAGGAGGTTACTGCTGCCGTGGATAGCATCACAGCCATGTCTGGGTGTGATGCATCAGAGGAGGTTACTGCTGCCGTGGATAGCATCACAGCCATGTCTGGGTGTGATGCATCAGAGGAGGTTACTGCTGCCCTGGATAGCATGACATGTGTCACGTAAGTGTAACTATCACACACATTGTGTTATTACTGAATAGTAATGTATTGCCTTTGGGGAGAGGGGTGACTTGTTTCCGCCTTGTGTTACAGGGGTACCGAGAGAGTTCCGGATGATATGCTAACCGATTGTAACGGCTGTCGTCTTCCTCTTCCTCGGATGAGGAGAGGAGAGAAGGATCGGTGGACCAATACGCAGCGAGGTATGTTGACATAATTGAATTTATTTGAAATACAAAGACGAATACGAAAACACTTGGAAAATTACAAAATAACAAACACGACGTAGACAGACCTGAACATGGAACTTACATAACTACACGCAGAACTCACGAACAGGAACAGACTACATCAAATGAACGAACAACCAAAACAGTGGTGCACAGACATACACGAAAGACACAGGAGACAATCACCCACAAACAAACAGTGTGAACAGCCAACCTATATATGGTTCTCAATCAGAGGAAAACGTCAAACACCTGTCTCTGATTGAGAACCATATAAGGCTGATTACAAGACCTAAACATAGAAACACAAAACATAGAAATGCCCACCCACACTCACGCCCTGACCGACTAACACATACAAAACAACAGAAAATAGGTCAGGAACGTGACACCGATGTGGAATATGCAAACGCCTTTCAAGAGAGTGAAGTGTCCCAAGCATCCGAGCCACATTTCAGTAGGCCACAGTGGAACGTTGACTATTGTCCAGGTTCAATATTTTCTGCTACAACCGATCCCCTTCCCACTATGATACCACCTTCAAGCGCCATCTCTAATGAGGTAACCCAGCTTACAGATGTGGAACTCAGCACCTTCAACGCCTGTATTGGTGACATGGCCCCTCTCGGGTACCCAGACAACTCCATGGCTGCTCTTGAGAGGGTCTGTGGTGAATATGTCTTTCAACAACAACAGCCGGCACAGCCTCTAGAGCCCCAGCAGGTTGAGGTGCATCTGGAAACGTTTCATCAAGTGCCGCAGCAGGAGGCCCGGGTCCTACATCCCCAACAACCAGCATCTCAAGTGCCTGAAACTCCACAGCAGACCGTTGATATACAAGGGTTCAACGTGTGCAAACCCAAGCCAGTGACATCTTTACAGTCGCAAAGGACATTGTTCCCCACACCACCACAATCCGAAGCAGCTGTCACCTATGAAGAATCCGTGCCTGGTCCCAGACGATATAACCTGTACAGCGACGGGGCTACCGTGTCGTCCATTGCGATGATAATCCCTGTGATGAAACAGTTGATTATATGCGCCACGTGTAAAAAGAAGTTCAACAGAGCGTTCATCTGTAACAACTACTTGATTCAGCTGAACAGGCCCGTGCAATGTGCTTGGGGCTGTGTATTGTGCAGACTGTGTTACAGTAAACAAAGTGGTTGTCGCCTTCACAATATATCGTCCACAAGGAGAGAGAGAGAGAGAGAGAGAGAGAGCGAGTGAGAGAGAGATAGAGAGAGAGAGACAGAGAGAGATAAATAGAGAGAGAGATACCACTCTAAGCACCACACCCTTGCCAATTTTCCCTGCTCTGGAGAATGTAGGAGACTGGGATCTGGAACTCAACATAGATGATAAGTTCAAGACTGACAAGGAGGTCAACGTCCATGTGCAGCTGATTATGAATGAGGACCAATCCTCTGGAGTTGACACCCTGTGAAGAGGTATGTATATTACCATGTGCAGCTGATTATGAATGAGGAGCAATCCTCTGGAGTTGACACCCTGCGAAGAGGTATGTATATTTCCATGTATAGATATATCTGTCTATGTCTATGTTATACTACAATGACGAGCCCTGATAATGTAGCTAGACTGACAGTGTTCTCTTCCCGCGCAGCGTTCAACCATCTCATCACAGTGAATGACACCATGTCCTTCAGGTACTGGGTAAGCAAAGCAATGCCAGAAGAGGTGGCCTACAGATATGTCTGCATCCCTCATGTACCTGGGTTCTGGGATCACGTTGTGGTGGGAACCCGTCCCCTTCCCAGAACGGAGAAGCTGATCGGACCTGATGACTCCTTACCGAGATTGTTCAATGTGTCACTTGGGTCCTACAGGTTTCATTGGTGCTGTTTTGTCTTGAAGAAACAGATCATTTTGACTATGTGGTGCACTTTGTTGCCCAGGAGAGGGCAGTCTAAGGTAGTCACAGTTGTTGACAACACACTGAGAAACCTCACCTCGAGCATAGAGTTTAGAAGAATGGTATTCTATCTTTGTAGGTGGTTTACAGCTCAGTACGTGTCACCACAAGACAGGCGGCTTAACCTTGTGTTAGATTGTAAACCCAGTGAAGGTGCTACTTTGGTCCATGTCATAGCTTTGTTGGCTTCCAGGATTGGGATGGAAACAGTAACACCTCACCTGGCCCAGCAACGGGCCAAAGATGATAGCAATTACTGTTTCAATGGCAGGAATGCCAACAGCATGTTCACATGCCCCTCAGATGGTAATTCAGGAGGTAATTACATCGATATTGTTGAGGAGTTTAGCTCCTACCACAACAGTGGCGATGATGGTATTGGTCTCACTCACATGTCCACAACCACAGAGTGTTACAGCTTCCTTTAAAGTAGAGCAATGATGTTTGTATAGTGTTACCTCAGCCTACAAGAGTCTACATGTGGGACCGTGTGGTGACCTGATGCCTAAAGGTTATTTTAGGTCTTGTTTGACAATGGGCCCTGACTGATAAACATTAATATGGTGATGTTCTCAATGTCACATGTTTACGATTTTATACCTTACTTTAATTGACCATATTACACCTGGGTAATGTGTATAGCCTTTTGTATCAGCCAACCTTATATATCTATTGCCTTGAAATAAAATATGTCTTGCATATACATATATCTTGGTTGTGTTTATTTGAAAGATGACAGCGACACCACATTTTGAAAGACAATTGATGTGACAGTAATTGAGAATGAACTGCCTATGATCGGGTGCACATCTATGTGGATTACTCAGTAGACACTGGTTCTGTGTTGCATTCCCAGCCTTAGTTCTACGCGGCCAGGGTCCGTTATCACCGCCAGAGGAAATCAGAAGCTAGTTCATTCAGCACAGGGATCTATCTGTGTACTGTCTATTTAGAACTTACAAAGGAAGGTGCTACTCGCCTCCCTATGTCAGTGATCCTGCTGGTGTTTCCATGTGATAGGGTAGTGGGGTATATGGTATCACTGTCGTCGTCGCTGTCCTCATCGTCGCTGTCGTCCTGGTAGTAGTGGTAATAACCACCACCTCGGTTTAGGTTGCTCAGGGTTGTTAGCCTGTCTCAGCCTGTTGCTACACAGACAACATAAGGCTCTGAACAGCATCCAGCTGGAGGCTCGGCTCATAAGCTGCGCACTTTGTAAGTATACGGGAAAGCACGTTGGTATCGTGAACCAGACATCAAACGCTTGATAGTACAGACACCTTGGGCTATCCGATAGGACCGTGCAGGGAGATGACGAGTGCTACTACGAGCGGGTCCAGAGAGCATCTTTTCCGTTGCGAGAAGGAGCTTGCCGAAGCCGCTCTGGAAGACAGAGGGAGCTCCTACGTATTAGACATCTTCAGAAAACGTGAGCTTAGTCATCGTGAAAGGGTTCAGTGTGACAATGTAGACTACGAGCGTTACGGGTTGATCCCTATCCATCGGGACGTCAACTCCTAGGCTTACGTAAGTAAGGGTTTGGAAGTAAGCATTTCAAGGTAATGCCTACACCTGTTGTGTTTGATGCAGTTGACAAATACAATTTGATTTAATTTCATTTTAACTATGCGTTTAATACACTTTATGTTGGTGTTTCTTTTATTTTGGCAGATACAGTACATGTACTGTATGTCTTTTTGATAGTTATTTTTGTAGAAACTATTGATCCTCTTTGGCTAAATTATGCTCTGTTGTATTTTAAACATTGAGAGCGGGCTCCTGTGGTTGGATAAAAAAAAAAATAATAATTGTAAAAAGTATTTATTTTGTATTTGTTTTGCCCCTTGGGCCCCATACGGGCTTGGTCCCAGCTCCTGAATCACACATTTTACTAGTCACATTTATTTATTATGCAGTTTATATATTTTTATTAATCAATTAATTAAACAAGTGGCCCCCCTACCTCCTCTCCTCCCCATCTGACAAATAACAAAGTGTCCGCAGCAGCAGGCCTCTACACTCATTGAGAGTGGGCTCCTGAATGCCCCTGTGGTTGGCAGTTGCAGTAAAAAATAAATATATACTACATACTGTATCTTTTTTTATTTCTCCGGGGCCCAGGGGCAATAGCCCAGGTAAGCCAGCCCTTCCTATGTCAGAAAATAGCCAAGGCCTATTGACCTTATTCCTATGTGTTTCTGGATCAATCAATACAATTTCTGAATCCTTAACATGTACATTTTGGTGTCTTGAAGTTTCCTATGACCTATAGGCCGAGGGAAATGCATTCATTTTGCAATGTATTAGCCTATTTCTTAGGTCTGTAGAATATTTAGTACACAACTGAAATATCAACATCAGTCATGTCGATTGTATAGGATTCCAGCGCCTTGACAGATGCACACACACCACTGTGGTGACACGTCCCCTATATGACTATCTCTGTCCCCACGTTGTGATTCCCCTCCCCCACTCCACTTTACCGCGCAGAGCCAGAGAGGGAAAATCACTTTCATCTGGAGAAGCTCGTCCGGTAACACGGGGCGGCCCATCTGCAGCTCCCCGCTGTTCCTAAAAGAAAGGTGAGCAATATCATATTTTCAACAATTGAAATAATATGGAAAGTTATTTTCATGCTGTAGTACAATTCCACCACCATAAATCGTTGTATTGGTTTATGAACTATGTTAGCCTAGTTAGCTTGTTTGTTGCTAGTGCTAATGTTCGCTCACTATCTAACTAATGCACTAGTGAGCCAATTTGGTTGACATTTGGGCGGGTAGCTTGATTAGTTAACATAACTGTTGATAAGGAGACTGATATTTTATGGCTATTTCAGTCAATTCTATCAGTGTGGTTATAAGTAACATGCATAGACAGCTAAATGGGACACGTGATCCCCATAGATGAACTTGAGACGGTAGCAGTTTGATAACATTAGATGGTGTTAGTTTAGCGAGCTAAAGTTGGCTGGCTGGAAACCAGGGGTTGTGCACCCCACCTTGCATCTCATAGCAGAGTGGAAGAGGGAAAGTCACAGATGGAATTTTTTACTGCTTCTAATGTGCCTGTTTTGTAGTCATCTAACAAACATACATTATGTCTCTTATAAATTGTAGGTTAAGCCATGAATGTTGATTGTCTGACAGCCTTGGTATAGTTAAGCAGTAAAGCACAAGGAAAGGTTGAGGACTGTTCTTACGTAAGAGGCAACGCGGAGTGCCTGCCTGGTTACAGCCCTTAACCTTGGTATATTGGCCATATACCACAAACCCCCGAGGTGCCTTATTTCTTAAATATACCACAGTTTCAGCCAATCAACATCCAGGACCCAAACTACCCAGTTTATAATGTCTGCTTTATTCCACAGATTAAGGATTTGAGTTGGCCTGACGGAGAGATCTTCCAGGCGACTCCGGCCCATGGAGGATGCAGAGCATCACATCAGATCAAACATTGATAAACCAGTACTTTACCAGCGTTTTATCAATATCTTTAAAGGTAAGGTGAAGATTGAATATATTTCTGACAGTCCTACATATGACAGCTATGAATTAGATGAATCAGATGTACATTTTAGAGGTTAGTGGGAAACAGTGAATTGGGATATATGGGCACAGTCACCCAGGAAAAAAGGTTTAAAGGAATAGCTTGCCATGTCTTTGTATTATGGTCATAGGATTCTTAAAGGTCCACTACAGTCACACGATGCTCCATCTGAAATCTCCTTCCATCTGAAAAGGCCCACCTTGAAAACCAATCATTGGTTTAGAAGACAAAGTAAGAGTGACAACTGAATCTAGCCTCTTGAAAGACAGAGCAGCGCATCCCCCTCCCTAAACCCCCTGCTGCACACCTGAACCTCATTTTGATTGGCAGTGATATGTGTGAGATCACTTTTAGACAGTGTGAGGTCATTTTATGAGAACAGTTGTTTTTGGAGAAGCTTGGCAAGTTGAATGGGGTGATCATGTGACCGGAGTGGACCTCCAGACAGTGATTATTCTCTGTAATAATTGACAAGCACAATGCAATATCTCCTAATGTTTGTATTTTGTGTCTGCTAAGGACGGGGAGTTTTTGCAACTGAATTCATTTCCAAAGGAGACTTTGTTGTGGAGTACCGAGGTGAACTGCTTACACAACAGGAGGGCGAGGTCCGAGCTGATCAGTACAATGATTCTGCAAAGGTGTTTCTTTTCGATGTTTCAATGGAAAGGAAGAACATGGTGGTAAGTAGGATTGATGAGAACAAAATAAACATATTAATGCCTTTTGAGATCTAAAAAAAGCAACAACATTCAAATGGAGACAGACATTTAAATGGTTGGTGGCACAATATGCACTGTTGGCCTATCTCAGGCCCAGATACTAATTTGACCTTGTCCGTGACCTAAACAGTAAGGAACAATATTAGTCTTCAAACCAACTGGTTCGCTATCAGAGCATCTGCATTCCTTTGTTAAACAACGCGTTAGGGACTTTTCTGCCCCTTTTCTGAAATAGAAACCCTGTGCTGCAAATATCTTCATTAAACTGTGACATGTTATGTTTCTATGCAGCATTGATGCATCTGAAGAAGACTCCTCCCTTGGGAGACTCGTTAATGATGATCACTAAAGACTCAATCTCAAAATGAAGGCCATACAAGCAAACGATGAGCCACACTTGTGCCTCTTCGCGACTCGAGATATTGCAGCTGGCGAAGAGTTGACTTATAGTTACGGTGATTCAGACTGGCCATGGAGAACACAGGTGAGGAACCTTTTTTTTTTAAGATGCTAGATGAAATTACCACCCATCTTGGAAGAGCCGGGAGGATGAGCAATTCACTACCCTGTCATGCAATATGTTGTGATGCAGACAGTGTCTCTTAACTACTAAGATGTAATTGATGTCTAATTGTTGTCTTGGTTCACTTATTTCAGGTCATCAAAACTGAATTGTTGTCCAGCCCAGAACCTGGTAAGAACTTTACTAAAGATCAATATGAGTTTCTATCTTCA